>NC_090654.1:2682737-3050237 GCF_040937935.1 Hyperolius riggenbachi | reverse complement strand
TGGTTATCAGACTACTGTACTGTACTAGAAGTTACGGAGTTGTTTTATATATATAGAAGAAGATGTGGGTTTGGTTGAGCGGTGAGATCGTTCTTCGGTTGGATTGTGTCCTGTGTGTGGGTCTGTGTATGAAGCAGAGAAGATGTGGGTTTGGCTGAGCGGTGAGATCGTTCTTCGGTTGGATTGTGTCTTGTGTGTGGGTCTGTGTATGAAGCAGAGAAGATGTGGGTTTGGCTGAGCGGTGAGATCGTTCTTCGGTTGGATTGTGTCTTGTGTGTGGGTCTGTGTATGAAGCAGAAAAGATGTGGGTTTGGCTGAGCGGTGAGATCGTTCTTCGGTTGGATTGTGTCCTGTGTGTGGGTCTGTGTATGAAGCAGAGAAGATGTGGGTTTGGCTGAGCGGTGAGATCGTTCTTCGGTTGGATTGTGTCCTGTGTGTGGGTCTGTGTATGAAGCAGAGAAGATGTCGGTTTGGCTGAGGGATGAGATCGTTCTTCGGTTGGATTGGGTCTTGTTGTGTGTGGGTCTGTGTATGAAGCAGAGAGGATGAAGGTTTGGCTGAGGGATGAGATCGTTCTTCGGTTGGATTGGGTCTTGTGTGTGGGTCTGTGTATGAAGCAGATAAGATGAAGGTTTGGCTGAGGGATGAGATCGTTCTTCGGTTGGATTGGGTCTTGTTGTGTGTGGGTCTGTGTATGAAGCAGAGAGGATGAAGGTTTGGCTGAGGGATGAGATCGTTCTTCGGTTGGATTGTGTCTTGTGTGTGGGTCTGTGTATGAAGCAGAGAAGATGTCGGTTTGGCTGAGGGATGAGATCGTTCTTCGGTTGGATTGTGTCCTGTGTGTGGGTCTGTGTATGAAGCAGATAAGATGAAGGTTTGGCTGAGGGATGAGATCGTTCTTCGGTTGGATTGGGTCTTGTTGTGTGTGGGTCTGTGTATGAAGCAGAGAGGATGAAGGTTTGGCTGAGGGGTGAGATCGTTCTTCGGTTGGATTGGGTCTTGTGTGTGGGTCTGTGTATGAAGCAGAGAAGATGTCGGTTTGGCTGAGGGGTGAGATCGTTCTTCGGTTGGATTGGGTCTTGTGTGTGGGTCTGTGTATGAAGCAGAGAAGATGTGGGTTTGGCTGAGGGATGAGATCGTTCTTCGGTTGGATTGGGTCTTGTGTGTGGGTCTGTGTATGAAGCAGAGAAGATGTCGGTTTGGCTGAGGGGTGAGATCGTTCTTCGGTTGGATTGTGTCCTGTGTGTGGGTCTGTGTATGAAGCAGAGAAGATGTCGGTTTGGCTGAGGGGTGAGATCGTTCTTCGGTTGGATTGGGTCTTGTGTGTGGGTCTGTGTATGAAGCAGAGAAGATGTCGGTTTGGCTGAGGGGTGAGATCGTTCTTCGGTTGGATTGGGTCTTGTGTGTGGGTCTGTGTATGAAGCAGAGAAGATGTCGGTTTGGCTGAGCGGTGAGATCGTTCTTCGGTTGGATTGTGTCCTGTGTGTGGGTCTGTGTATGAAGCAGAGAAGATGTCGGTTTGGCTGAGGGGTGAGATCGTTCTTCGGTTGGATTGGGTCTTGTGTGTGGGTCTGTGTATGAAGCAGAGAAGATGTCGGTTTGGCTGAGGGGTGAGATCGTTCTTCGGTTGGATTGGGTCTTGTGTGTGGGTCTGTGTATGAAGCAGAGAAGATGTCGGTTTGGCTGAGGGGTGAGATCGTTCTTCGGTTGGATTGTGTCCTGTGTGTGGGTCTGTGTATGAAGCAGAGAAGATGTCGGTTTGGCTGAGGGGTGAGATCGTTCTTCGGTTGGATTGGGTCTTGTGTGTGGGTCTGTGTATGAAGCAGAGAAGATGTCGGTTTGGCTGAGGGGTGAGATCGTTCTTCGGTTGGATTGGGTCTTGTGTGTGGGTCTGTGTATGAAGCAGAGAAGATGTCGGTTTGGCTGAGGGGTGAGATCGTTCTTCGGTTGGATTGTGTCCTGTGTGTGGGTCTGTGTATGAAGCAGAGAAGATGAAGGTTTGGCTGAGCGGTGAGATCGTTCTTCGGTTGGATTGTGTCTTGTTGTGTGTGGGTCTGTGTATGAAGCAGAGAAGATGTGGGTTTGGCTAAGGGGTGAGATCGTTCTTCGGTTGGATTGTGTCCTGTGTGTGGGTCTGTGTATGAAGCAGAGAAGATGAAGGTTTGGCTGAGCGGTGAGATCGTTCTTCGGTTGGATTGTGTCTTGTGTGGGTCTGTGTATGAAGCAGAGAAGATGTGGGTTTGGCTGAGCGGTGAGATCGTTCTTCGGTTGGATTGTGTCTTGTGTGTGGGTCTGTGTATGAAGCAGAGAAGATGAAGGTTTGGCTGAGCGGTGAGATCGTTCTTCGGTTGGATTGTGTCTTGTGTGTCGGTCTGTGTATGAAGCAGAGAAGATGAAGGTTTGGTTGAGCGGTGAGATCGTTCTTCGGTTGGATTGTGTCTTGTGTGTGGGTCTGTGTATGAAGCAGAGAAGATGAAGGTTTGGCTGAGGGGTGAGATCGTTCTTCGGTTGGATTGTGTCCTGTGTGTGGGTCTGTGTATGAAGCAGAGAAGATGAAGGTTTGGCTGAGGGGTGAGATCGTTCTTCGGTTGGATTGGGTCTTGTTGTGTGTGGGTCTGTGTATGAAGCAGAGAAGATGTGGGTTTGGTTGAGCAGTGAGATCGTTCTTCGGTTGGATTGTGTCTTGTTGTGTGTGGGTCTGTGTATGAAGCAGGGAAGATGAAGGTTTGGCTGAGCGGTGAGATCGTTCTTCGGTTGGATTGTGTCCTGTGTGTGGGTCTGTGTATGAAGCAGAGAAGATGAAGGTTTGGCTGAGGGATGAGATCGTTCTTCGGTTGGATTGTGTCCTGTGTGTGGGTCTGTGTATGAAGCAGAGAAGATGAAGGTTTGGTTGAGCGGTGAGATCGTTCTTCGGTTGGATTGGGTCTTGTTGTGTGTGGGTCTGTGTATGAAGCAGGGAAGATGAAGGTTTGGCTGAGGGATGAGATCGTTCTTCGGTTGGATTGGGTCTTGTTGTGTGTGGGTCTGTGTATGAAGCAGAGAAGATGAAGGTTTGGCTGAGCGGTGAGATCGTTCTTCGGTTGGATTGTGTCTTGTTGTGTGTGGGTCTGTGTATGAAGCAGAGAAGATGAAGGTTTGGCTGAGGGGTGAGATCGTTCTTCGGTTGGATTGGGTCTTGTGTGTGGGTCTGTGTATGAAGCAGAGAAGATGAAGGTTTGGCTGAGCGGTGAGATCGTTCTTCGGTTGGATTGGGTCTTGTGTGTGGGTCTGTGTATGAAGCAGAGAAGATGAAGGTTTGGCTGAGTGGTGAGATCGTTCTTCGGTTGGATTGGGTCTTGTGTGTGGGTCTGTGTATGAAGCAGAGAAGATGAAGGTTTGGCTGAGTAGTGAGATCGTTCTTCGGTTGGATTGGGTCTTGTGTGTGGGTCTGTGTATGAAGTAGAGAAGATGTGGGTTTGGCTGAGCGGTGAGATCGTTCTTCGGTTGGATTGTGTCTTGTGTGTCGGTCTGTGTATGAAGTAGAGAAGATGTGGGTTTGGCTGAGCGGTGAGATCGTTCTTCGGTTGGATTGTGTCCTGTGTGTGGGTCTGTGTATGAAGCAGAGAAGATGTCGGTTTGGCTGAGTGATGAGATCGTTCTTCGGTTGGATTGTGTCCTGTGTGTGGGTCTGTGTATGAAGCAGAGAAGATGTCGGTTTGGCTGAGCGGTGAGATCGTTCTTCGGTTGGATTGTAACTTGTGTGTGGGTCTGTGTATGAAGCAGAGAAGATGAAGGTTTGGCTGAGTGGTGAGATCGTTCTTCGGTTGGATTGGGTCTTGTGTGTGGGTCTGTGTATGAAGCAGAGAAGATGAAGGTTTGGCTGAGTAGTGAGATCGTTCTTCGGTTGGATTGGGTCTTGTGTGTGGGTCTGTGTATGAAGTAGAGAAGATGTGGGTTTGGCTGAGCGGTGAGATCGTTCTTCGGTTGGATTGTGTCTTGTGTGTCGGTCTGTGTATGAAGTAGAGAAGATGTGGGTTTGGCTGAGCGGTGAGATCGTTCTTCGGTTGGATTGTGTCCTGTGTGTGGGTCTGTGTATGAAGCAGAGAAGATGTCGGTTTGGCTGAGTGATGAGATCGTTCTTCGGTTGGATTGTGTCCTGTGTGTGGGTCTGTGTATGAAGCAGAGAAGATGTCGGTTTGGCTGAGTGATGAGATCGTTCTTCGGTTGGATTGTGTCCTGTGTGTGGGTCTGTGTATGAAGCAGAGAAGATGTGGGTTTGGTTGAGCGGTGAGATCGTTCTTCGGTTGGATTGTGTCCTGTGTGTGGGTCTGTGTATGAAGCAGAGAAGATGTGGGTTTGGTTGAGCGGTGAGATCGTTCTTCGGTTGGATTGGGTCTTGTGTGTGGGTCTGTGTATGAAGCAGGGAAGATGAAGGTTTGGCTGAGGGGTGAGATCGTTCTTCGGTTGGATTGTGTCTTGTGTGGGTCTGTGTATGAAGCAGAGAAGATGTCAGTTTGGCTGAGTGGTGAGATCGTTTTTCAGTTGGATTGTGTCTTGTGTGTGGGTCTGCGTATGAAGCTGAGAAGATAAAGGTTTGGCTGAGGGGTGAGATCGTTCTTCGGTTGGATTGTGTCCTGTGTGTGGGTCTGTGTATGAAGCAGAGAAGATGAAGGTTTGGCTGAGGGGTGAGATCGTTCTTCGGTTGGATTGTGTCTTGTGTGGGTCTGTGTATGAAGCAGAGAAGATGTGGGTTTGGCTGAGCGGTGAGATCGTTCTTCGGTTTAATTGTGTCTTGTGTGTGGGTCTGTGTATGAAGCAGAGAAGATGAAGGTTTGGTTGAGCGGTGAGATCGTTCTTCGGTTGGATTGTGTCTTGTTGTGTGTGGGTCTGTGTATGAAGCAGAGAAGATGAAGGTTTGGCTGAGCGGTGAGATCGTTCTTCGGTTGGATTGTGTCTTGTGTGTGGGTCTGTGTATGAAGCAGAGAAGATGAAGGTTTGGCTGAGGGGTGAGATCGTTCTTCGGTTGGATTGTGTCTTGTTGTGTGTGGGTCTGTGTATGAAGCAGAGAAGATGAAGGTTTGGTTGAGCGGTGAGATCGTTCTTCGGTTGGATTGTAACTTGTGTGTGGGTCTGTGTATGAAGCAGGGAAGATGAAGGTTTGGTTGAGCGGTGAGATCGTTCTTCGGTTGGATTGGGTCTTGTGTGTGGGTCTGTGTATGAAGCAGGGAAGATGAAGGTTTGGTTGAGCGGTGAGATCGTTCTTCGGTTGGATTGGGTCTTGTGTGTGGGTCTGTGTATGAAGCAGAGAAGATGAAGGTTTGGTTGAGCGGTGAGATCGTTCTTCGGTTGGATTGTGTCCTGTGTGTGGGTCTGTGTATGAAGCAGGGAAGATGAAGGTTTGGTTGAGCGGTGAGATCGTTCTTCGGTTGGATTGGGTCTTGTGTGTGGGTCTGTGTATGAAGCAGAGAAGATGAAGGTTTGGTTGAGCGGTGAGATCGTTCTTCGGTTGGATTGTGTCTTGCTGTGTGTGGGTCTGTGTATGAAGCAGGGAAGATGAAGGTTTGGTTGAGCGGTGAGATCGTTCTTCGGTTGGATTGGGTCTTGTGTGTGGGTCTGTGTATGCAGCACGTATTCGGGGAGTCTGTATTTCCTGATTATATCGGGCGGCTCATTCCTCAGAGAAGAGACCGATGAACGATTTTCTGAGATTGCGGATGGTTTCGCCTCGGGCCTCGTCCTCGTTGCTCGATGATCTGAAGAAAGACGATTGGCTGAAGCTGAAGGCGTTGGTCAGAGACTGCGACTTGCTAAACAAACAACAAATATATATCATGTGTTAGTACATATGGAGTCAAATGACAACAAGAGAACCTGCCTAACAATGGGCACAGGAGTCCTACAGGGCTACAGAACGCGGGACACAGACCTGAGCTTCTGATAATGTTCTGAAGGCCTCTCAGCTGGGTAATAACAGACAATAGCAAGTATTGCAGCGAGGTCTGTGAACTCCCCCTGTGTGGTGCACCTGAGGCCGGGATTCCTTATAGCAGATGTATGAGTGCAGGTACAATCCCCCAGACACTATGTTACTAACCTCCCAGCAATCACCGCGCCGATCTTCTATGACCCGGTGGAGGGCTGACAACATTTATCACCAGACAGTTGTGAACAATTATAACCTTAGAGAACTTTATTCTGGCCGCTTGCATTTCCATAAGAGAATAAATCTGACTGTCTCTAAAGTCCTCTGATTTCTAGTTAGGGTGAAGCTTGGTTCAGCCTTCTATGTAGTGAGTCTCTGAGTCATAAATTGTCCCCACCCCTTCCTGTCTCACTAAGCTCCTCCCATTGGTGGTCAATAAACTGGTGGCCATTACTGCTGTCACTGATGCCACATGATTAGAGATGATGAGGACTGGCCAATGGGAGCAGCTGAATAAGGAAGTGGGCAGGGCACCCACCCCATGAACAGCTGGACATATGGCGGGTATAAAAACCAATCACCCCTAACAATTTATTTGCATTTTCGCTCAGAATAATATAACTTCAAGAGCCTGAATACTTTAAATTTACAAAACATAGACAAGGCTGCCTTTAAAGTAATCAATAAAAGGGGACATTCGGTGTCGTTCGTTTAAAGAGACACTGAAGCGAAAAAAAAGTGATGATATTATGATTTGTATGTGTAGCACAGCTAAGAAATAAAACATTAAGATCAGATACATCAGTCTAATTGTTTCCAGTACAGGAAGAGTTGAGAAACTCCAGTTGTTATCTCTATGCAAACAAGCCATTAAGCTCTCCGACTAAGTTAGTCGTGGAGAGGGCTGTTATCTGACTTTTATTATCTCAACTGTTCCTGGACTATTTACTTTTTCTCTGCCAGAGGAGAGGTCATTACTTCACAGACTGCTCTGAAAGACTCATTTTGAATGCTGAGTGTTGTGTAATCTGCACATATTATAGGATGATGCAATGTTAGAAAAAACACTATATACCTGAAAATAAAAGTATGAGAATATTTTCTTTGCTGCTAATCTTCTAGTAATTATTCATAGTACACAACCAATTCACTATATCATGTTTTTTTTTTTCGCTTCAGTGTCTCTTTAAATCATAACATTTATTGTGTGTATTAAAACACTGCAGCGTAAGGCCTCCTTCACACCGGAGCGCTTTTTGCTGGCGATTGGCACATTGAAGATCGCCTGGTGTTCGGCAAAACGCTGCTGTATAGTCCGATGCAGCAATTTTATCACTTTAGCAGCAGCCTTGCTTATCTCAAGTGAGTTCTATTTGCATCTTGTTTCTCTCATGTTTTTATTTAGCAAAGTTTAGCAATATTACAAATATTCTAAAACAGTCAGGAAATAAGACCACAGAGAGAAATATTAGGACATCAGTATTGAGGTGCCATACAAAGAATTATAACATCCGGTCAGAACAGCAATTCTACAACGATAGATGATGCAATTTGAAATAAAAACTCACATTAACTGTATTTTCCCAGCTGTGTTTGAGCAATACGACTTATGACAGCCAAGTAGGAGATATTACAGCAACACTTCAGGGAAAAACAATAGGAGGAATAAAGGTTCACTCTTCAGGAAAGACCACATTAAATCTCAGCTCAGCTTTGTTAATAGTACACAACGTGAAAATGCTGCGGTCAAAAAAGACGTTATGGTCAGATAAAACCAAAATCAAAAAACTACTCGGCCTGAAGGTCAAACAGTATATATGGCAGAAATCCATCACTGTTCACCATCTAAATAACACCATACAATAACACCAGACCAACAGTAAAGCATGGCGGTGTGAGTATTTGTCAGCACAGAAAGAAAAATGGATAAGACAGAGTACTATAAAATCTGGAGGAAAACCAGCCGCTGTTTGCCAGAAAGTTATTAATGGGGAAAATGTCTATCTTCCAACATGACAATGATCTGAGCACCTAGCAAACTAGCCACTCAGCAAACTAACAACACAGCAAGCTAACCACCCAGAAAACTAACCACACAACAAGCTAACCGCACAGCAAGCTAACCGCACAACAAACTAACCACCCAGCAAACTAAATACCCAGCAAACTAATTACTCAGCAAACTAACCACCCAGCAAACTAACAACACAGTGGCTGACAGGAAAGGTGAATGTCCTTGTGTGACCTTGTCACCAGAGCCCAGACTAAAAGCCTATTGAAAACCTGTGAATAACTTGAAGATTACAGTCCACCATTGGTCACCCTTCAATTTAACTGAGCATGAGCAGGAGTATCGGAGAAGAACCCCAACAGACTCAAGACTTGAAATAAAGCAAAAAGGGGGATCCACAAATCCCTGGCCTGGAGTACTGATCCCGCATCTCTCAGTCGTTCTGCTACTTTTATCTTCTCTGTTGCGATACTATTTCTCGCTTGGCTGTTAATAGATGCATTGATTAAATACAACTGCATTTTTTTTTACGTGAGTTTTTATTTTGGGCTGCAGCGAACTGAGAATATTCTGCAGGGAGGGTTCCTTTTCTGTCTTTTCCTCAGCCTCTTAGTGTCACTTCATGCAGTTATTTACCCCGAGCGAGGGATGACTGTACAGATCGCACCCGCAGAGGTCAGGAATTTCTGAACTTGTTTCACCTTCCTGATATTTGCAGCTCAGAAGATTTCACGGGTATTGCCCGAGAAACAACACAACTATGCAGAGATGCTGGACACGCCTCTGAGGGGCGGGGCATCCCTGTAATGACCACCCCAGGCAGGGAGGAGACACAAACCACCCCGGGGGCGGGACTGGAGAGCCCAGCTGACGCTGCAAGAATTTATACTCTACAGAGATACACTAATGTGTAATACTGGAAACAGAGATCTGCCCCAGCAGCAAATCTTGTAGTGACATATAGCAGAATGCAGTAAAGAGGCCCTGTAGTGACATATAGCAGAATGCAGTATAGAGGCCCTGTAGTGACATATAGCAGAATGCAGTAAATAGGCCCTGTAGTGACATATAGCATAATGCAGTATAGAGGCCCTGTAGTGGCATATAGCAGAATGCAGTAAAGAGGCCCTGTAGTGACATATAGCAGAATGCAGTTAAGAGGCCCTGTAGTGACATATAGCAGAATGCAGTAAAGAGGCCCTGTAGTGACATATAGCAGAATGCAGTAAAGAGGCCCTGTAGTGACATATAGCAGAATGCAGTAAAGAGGCCCTGTAGTGACATATAGCAGGATGCGGTAAAGAGGCCCTGTAGTGACATATAGCAGGATGCAGTAAAGAGGCCCTGTAGTGACATATAGCAGAATGCAGTAAAGAGGCCCTGTAGTGACATATAGCAGAATGCAGTAAAGAGGCCCTGTAGTGACATATAGCAGAATGCAGTAAAGAGGCCCTGTAGTGACATATAGCAGAATGCAGTAAAGAGGCCCTGTAGTGACATATAGCAGAATGCAGTGAGGAGGCCCTGTAGTGACATATAGCAGAATGCAGTAAATTATTCAGGATGCCACTTTTATTGTAATTTTCCTGATTTCAGCATCAGAAACACTTCCTTTATCTATATATTGAATGCATAATTTATAAATGAATATTGTAAAACAAAAAGCAATTTTATTCATTATATTAATTCCAGTACAGGTGCTCTTTACAGCAGCAGCCCTGATATTCCGGCGGTCTCATGGCAGCAGCGTTATCTATCAGTGATGACCGCATGACGTCATGTGACCGCAGGAGCTGCTAATAATACACATGCTTATTAGGGAGATCTCTCTGTACTGTGACATGTTATTTCCAGTACAGGTCCTCTTTACAGCAGCAGCAGCCCTGATATTCCGGCGGTCTCATGGCAGCAGCGTTATCTATCAGTGATGACCGCATGACGTCATGTGACCGCAGGAGCTGCTAATAATACACATGCTTATTAGGGAGATCTCTCTGTACTGTGACATGTTATTTCCAGTACAGGTCCTCTTTACAGCAGCAGCAGCCCTGATATTCCGGCAGTCTCATGGCAGCAGCGTTATCTATCAGTGATGACCGCATGACGTCATGTGACCGCAGGAGCTGCTAATAATACACATGCTTATTAGGGAGATCTCTCTGTACTGTGACATGTTATTTCCAGTACAGGTCCTCTTTACAGCAGCAGCAGCCCTGATATTCCGGCAGTCTCATGGCAGCAGCGTTATCTATCAGTGATGACCGCATGACGTCATGTGACCGCAGGAGCTGCTAATAATACACATGCTTATTAGGGAGATCTCTCTGTACTGTGACATGTTATTTCCAGTACAGGTCCTCTTTATAGCAGCAGCAGCCCTGATATTCCGGCGGTCTCATGGCAGCAGTGTTATCTATCAGTGATGACCGCATGACGTCATGTGACCGCAGGAGCTGCTAATAATACACATGCTTATTAGGGAGATCTCTCTGTACTGTTACATAACTGACAGGCAGGTGCGGAAGACAGAGAACTGCTGAACTCGCCACTTCCTGCTGAAAAGAAGAACAGCGTTGCTTTAAATGGGGAAATACTAAATATAAACACTGATCAATTTTACTTCATTTCTCTGCAGCAAATCTGTGACAGCTCCTCTGTGCCTGACACCCTCATAAACTAGGAGTGTGACTTCGTGACGCTGCGACCTCAGGCGATCCCACACAGCGGGTCATCGCACATGTACTGGAATAGAGGGGTCCCGTGTCTCTGTAAGCCGTGATGTTGTGTACACCATGGTGTAGCTCTTATTATTATTATTACACATTATTATTATTATGAGAGACCAGTGTGGCCATCCTGCAAACATGGCTATTCGGTAGTATCAGTACCTGTACAGAGTATGTTCTCTGTGTAATGATCTGGGATCTGTGGTTCTATGAAACCAGCTCTGAAACAGTTAATTGCTAAATAGTTTGCTGTTTGCAGTTTTCCCTCCTACATCTAGGTGGGAGAGCAGCTTTTATAGGTTGGAGATTTTGTAGCCAAAGAGAGCAAGTCTTAGCTCAGAGAACCGAGAATTTGCTAGAAACTGAGGGAGTGAGCCTGGGCTGAGAGATCTGAGGGTGTTCCACACAGTGAACTGAACTGTCGCGGGAGAGAAAGGGAAAAAAAGCCCTGATCTCCATCAGAGCATCTGCAGAGCTGAGCTTGTCTGTGAGGTGGAAATCCTTTCTCCACAGTGTCCTGTGACTGCATCCTTTCTTAAGGAGTGTGACAGACTACTTCACATGGCTGCTTCATTCTGCCTCATCTGAAGGAACTGTGAGCAAGCTGCTTTGTTACTGCAGTGACCGGGTGATAATGAATCCAGTGTATTGGTATGTTTATCTGCCTGCATAGCAGCTCCTGCAGATACACAGAGCCATCGTTCAGTGAGTGATTCCTGTTGGACTGTGACTTTCACAGGGTCAGGCCTCCCAGGGTTTTGTGCAACGCAGTTTCTAGTTAGGACAGAAGTTTGACAGAAACTGTCAAATTGGCCTGACAATCTGCTCTGGGGTCAGGGCTGGACCGAGGCAGAGGAGAGAGAGGCTCCAGCCTCAGGGTGCAGTGTAGGAGGGGGCGCAGGGCGAGGAAGAGGCGAGAGAGGCTCCATCCTCGGCGCAGTGTAGGGGGGGCGCAGGGGGCGGGGCAGAGGCGAGAGAGGCTCCAGCCTCAGGGTGCAGTGTAGGAGGGGTTGCAGGGCGAGGCAGAGGCGAGAGAGGCTCCTGCACAGGGCGCAGTGTAGGAGGGGGCGCAACTCACTCAGCTATCTTTCCCCTATTGTGTTTGAAGCTGAGAGAAATAAGAAAAGGGAGCACATGGCAGTGACTGCAAGCCAGATAACTAGAGATTAAGGCCCGGTTCACATTAGCGGTGGCTATCCGGAATAGCCGTGCCGGAGCCGCACCGCATGCTGGCCGGACGAAACGGACGCACGGCATAGCAATGTAAGTCTATGCCAGGGTTCACATGTGTCCGTTTCGTCCGGACCGGAGCCGGACCGGATCCGGACTCCGGTGTCCGTTCCAACATGCGCTATTTTTTGGTCCGGCTCCTCCGGCAGCCGTATCCGGGGCGGAGCCGGACTGCACCATCCGGCCAATGGAAACCAATGAGAACCGGAGAGCGCACAACACACTGGCAAAAAATCCGGATGTTCTACCCCACTTCCTATGAGGATTGTTGCGGCGATATTGTATCGGGGACACATGGGCAACCATTTTGGAGTGGAGCAGCACGAGCTGGAGATGTTGGCAGCATGTTGGAGGTGGAGGTGAGTGCTAAACAGCGGAGGGCCTGATTCCACAGGTCCCCCTTCTGCTGACCTCCCAGACCCCAACATTTTTTTTTGTTTTTATACAGGTTGTTATCTCTTTAAGAATCCGGATCCGGACCGCAACCGTGTTCATACCGCACGGAAACCGTATGCAACCGGACCGGATCCGGACAGGAACCGTACGGTTCAGGTCCGATCCGGCTCCGGTGCGGTCCGGACATCCGGTGCGGTTTTTGCAAAACCGCAAGTGTGAACCGGGCCTAAGGTGTTGGGGGCCCTGGGGGCTGGGGCGCCCCTTAGTGTAATAGCAATCAGTGTGTGACGGCTGGGGAGGCAGGGATGGAGGGGCGCACTTTGACGTCTCAGTCTTGGGTGTCGAAGGGCCTTGTCCCAACCCTGTCTGGGGTGTCTATGGCTATCATTCATATATATCTCATAATCCAGCTTGTGTCTTCTTCCTGCTGCTGCTCTCCTGAGTGAAGTTCCTTGTGGATTACAAATACTGTTTATTATATAAGCTCCAACTGCCGGCCTGCTACTTAGACTAACATTGGCTAGTGTTTGGGGAAATTAGCTTAAATGTTTCTCTGAGTTTGATTATAACAGACATTTATACATTGTCATTTAAAGTGCACTTAATGATTTACTGTGATTTTAAATAAAAATACAATTTCTTAGCATTGTACTGCGGCCGGATTCATGTGTATCACTGGAGGTTGTGGGTGTCAGCGGAGGTGGACAAGAGCAGGACCCATCTAACACAGCTACACCTACATGTGCGCTACACCTACAAAGCACCAAACCTACCTTACATGTCTATCTATCTATCTATCTATCTATCTATCTATCTATCTATCTATCTATCTATGTGGAACTCCAGGCCTGGAGGGCCAGATCCATGCCAGTGTTTAGGATGGACTGAGAAAGAGAGGAATGTGTTCTACCTGATGGACCTATCCTGATGCAGACCCATCATTTCATTTGAGCTGTATGAAAAATGTGTGAGGACCTCGGCCCTGGATGGACCGGTTTGACATCCCTGATCTAGATCAAAGCACAGAATGCTAATATACAAAAAACCAAATCATTCCTATATAAATATGGCAATGCTAAAAGGAGGTTCGGATTTCTGGAAGTTCTGGTCAAAGAACTACTTCTAAGCTGACAGATTGCCATTTTTTTTAATAGATCGGCCCCATAACATTATAGACAGGTTTAGGACACGATCCTCTCTCCACACAGCCTGAGGGCGGGATTTACTGATGCCATGGTGAGTAACGATGACACCGATATGAGTAAAATCCCCAGGTCAGCATTTAGTTATTGATTTTTTGGGGCTTTGGGGCTTCTGTTCTTCCCCTTAATTATTAGTATTTACAGGTAAGGGACGTCTGGAGTAGAAGTCAGAAATGGAGGAGAGATTTGTCTGTGACACACAGGAAGTACAATTACTGCAGCAGATTGCAAACGCTTACAGCAAGCGTGGGGTCAGGTATGGGGGATTTCAGTAATCCAGACATTACGGTAACTGCTTTTCTCTACTTGGTTTGGATATTCCACATAGACCAGATATTGTATGAAATGTGTGAGAGCACTCGGGGAATAGAGATCACAATATGAAACGTCCATTTTACAAAAGCCACATTTAGACAGCTCAGGGACGCGCTATGTCTCGCTATGACTAGGAAAGTAAATTACAGGGCTAGTATGTCCAAATAAATAGCAAACTCTCTGCAGAATCTTAATGAAAATGTTATTATTTACATAATTTAGGAAGAAAGAATTGTGTAATTAAAACTATATAAAGAAAATCTGGAAGCTATAAGACAGGCCACTAGTGAGATTAAATTGATTCCAAAAAAATAGTTTTATAAACATTTAAAAGGAAGCTAAACTGAGAAGGACATGGATTTTTCATTTTTAAATAATACCAGTTGCCTGAATCGCCTGCTGATCCTGTGTGTCTAATACTTGTAGCCACAGCCCCTGAACAAGCATGCAGATCAGGTGCTCTGACTGAAGTCAGACTGGATTAGCTGCATGCTTGTTTCAGGTGTGTGATTCAGACACTGCTGCAGCCAGAGATCAGCAGGACAGCCAGGCAACTGGTGTTGTTTAAAAAGAAACATCCATATCCCTTTCAGTTTAGGTTCCCTTTAAGTTCAGAGTGAAAGAAGGCTGATAATATTGGAGTTACATAAGATCAGGCAGGTAAGCTGTGGAAAAGACTGAACTAAAGCTGTGATATCAAATGAAAACTTTGCTTTGTTTTTTACAAGGGAGACACATTTGTCTTCTAATATATTTATAATATAATTATAAAGCTCTCTGCTAATCCCATTCTACAACATTCAGCATTATCTGCTGAACAAAGGACGTTGTGTAGTTATGTTTACATATAGGGCTCGATTCACAAAGCGGTGCTAACCCAGTTAGAGACTTTAGGCATGATAACCATTGCACCACGCTGGTGAAAAGCCAGTTTAGGCGTGATAAGTTTAGGGGCTCGATTCACCAAGCGGTGCAAAGTGTTAGCACCGTGGTGAAAAGGCCCTCTTCACGCCTAAAGTCACTTTAGGCATGATAAGAAGGGCTTCGCGCGAAGTTTCCGCGCGTAAAGTTTTGCGCGCGCTCCCGCGTGCGTGCGCGCGATGCGCCCATTAAACCCTATGGGACTTTGCGCGCGCGCCTGTGCGGGTGCGCGCGCAAAACTTTGCGCGCGATAACTTCGCGCGAAGTGCAGGCAAAAACGGTGCTAACTCAGTGGTGAAGAGGTCATCACGCCTAAAGTCCTTTAGGCGTGATAACTGGGTTAGCACCGCTTGGTGAATCGAGCCCCATAAGTTTAGATAAGTTTAGATCGCGCAAAGTCCCGCACGCAAAGCAGAGCCATTAAACTCTATGCGAAGTGCACCAGTCTTTGCTAGCGCAAAACTTTTGATCAGCTGTGCACTGCGGTGCTAACCCAGTTGGTGCTTAAACTTATCACGCCTAAACTTATCACGCCTAAACTTATCACGCCTAAACTTATCACGCCTAAACTTATCACATCTAAATTTATCATGCCTAAACGGAGTTTAGGCGTAATAAAGGGCTTTTCACCAGCGTGCTAACTGTTAGCACCGCTTTGTGAATCAGGCCAATAGTCTCAATAGAAAAGGCACCTGGCTCTCCTGGTTTCCACCCCAGGCAGGGTAGTAAAGGAGTTGAGTTCAGTTACTGACATACCACTTTATCGTACTTTAGTAGATATGCCAAATTCTGTCATTACATATAAATGGTGTTTGGAGGCTTTCATTTTCCTGAAGATTGTTTAGTTAACCCCTATGTATACCAGCAGGGCCGGGCCGAGGCATAGGCTGGAGAGGCTCCAGCCTCAGGGCGCAGTGTAGGAGGGGGCGCAGAATTCATTCAGCTGTCATTCCTAATTGTGTTTGTAACACAAAGAAATAAGAAAAGGGGATACATGGCAGTGACTGCAAGCCATATAACTAAATATTAAGGTGTTGGGGAGGTTGTGGGCCCTGTGGCGCCTCTTAGTCTAATAGCAATCAGTGTGTGACGGCTGGGGTGGCAGGGATGGAGGGGCGCATTTTGCTGTCTCAGCCTTGGGTGCTGGAGGACCTTGTCCCGGCTCTGTATACCAGGCAATGATTTTTGCCACCCTTGTGGGCACTTCTTCCCCATTTACAGATCAGATAATGGACTTGTCAACAGATCACAATATGGGGAAATGGATCTTATGTTATTAAAGGGACAAATCCAACACAGATGGGGGATGGATGAGCAGCGCCTGTAGATAGGTAATCACCCCAAACCCAGCCCCTGAAGATAGGTAATTACCCCAAACATAGCCTCAACAGTGTACATCAGGCAAAGGCTACAGCCTCCCCTCTGATCATTTTACATTAGTCTAAAGGTGCGTACACACACACTACGGCCGCCAACGACGGGTCCGTCAGACCCTCCCGCTGAGCGGACTTTTCAGGCTCAGCAGATTGTTCAGAAACAGCCTTATCAGTCCGCCGACAGCGCGTCCACACACACTACTGTCGCATGGAAGTCCGCCCAGCAGGAGGGTCTGACGGACCCGTCGTTGGCGGCCGTAGTGTGTGTGTATGCACCTTAAGGCTACAGCTCCCCTCTGATCAGTGTACATTAGGCAAAGGCTACAGCCTCCCCTCTGGTCAGTGTATATTAGGCAAAGGCTACAGCCTCCCCTCTGATCAGAGTACATTAGGCAATGGCTACAGCCTCCCCTCTGATCAGTGTACATTAGGCAAAGGCAGCAGCCTCCCCTCTGATCAGTGTACATTAGGCAAAGGCAGCAGCCTCCCCTCTGATCAGAGTACATTAGGCAAAGGCTACAGCCTCCCCTCTGATCAGTGTACATTAGGCAAAGGCAGCAGCCCCCCTCTGATCAGTGTACATCAGGCAAAGACTACAGCCTTCCCTCTGATCAGTGTACATTAGGCAAAGGCAGCAGCCTCCCCTCTGATCAGTGTGTACATTAGGCAAAGGCAGCAGCCTCCCCTCTGATCAGTGTGTACATTAGGCAAGGCTACAGCCTCCCCTCTGATCAGTGTACATTAGGCAAAGGCAGCAGCCTCCCCTCTGATCAGTGTACATTAGGCAAAGGCAGCAGCCTCCCCTCTGATCAGTGTGTACATTAGGCAAAGGCAGCAGCCTCCCCTCTGATCAGTGTGTACATTAGGCAAGGCTACAGCCTCCCCTCTGATCAGTGTATATTAGGCAAAGGCTACAGCTCCCCCTCTGATCAGTGTACATTCGGCAAAGGCAGCAGCCTCCCCTCTGATCAGTGTGTACATTAGGCAAGGCTACAGCCTCCCCTCTGATCAGTGTACATTAGGCAAAGGCAGCAGCCTCCCCTCTGATCAGTGTACATTAGGCAAAGGCAGCAGCCTCCCCTCTGATCAGTGTGTACATTAGGCAAAGGCTACAGCCTCCCCTCTGGTCAGTGTATATTAGGCAAAGGCTACAGCCTCCCCTCTGATCAGTGTATATTAGGCAAAGGCTACAGCTCCCCCTCTGATCAGCAGTGGTGCTCAGCAGAGCTCGAATATTCGAGTAGCTCGAATATTCGAGCTCTTTTCCAGCTATTCGAGCTCGGTATTCGAGCTCCGAATAGCTGGAGCTATTCGAATGGGCTATCCGAGTACACTCGAATAGCCCATTCACTATTCGAGCTATTCGAGCAACCCGGCGCTATTCGAGCTCGGTACCGAGCTCGAATAGCGTCATAGCCCAGATTGATGTCCTTAGAGCCAATCAGAGGGCTCCCAGGCCCTCTGACGGCAGCCAATCACAGAGGGGGACCCTGGCCAGCCCCTACCCTATAAATAGCGGCCGCCATGTTCCGTTTCTCCATGCTTGCCTGAGACTTGTACAGAGAGAGAGTTGCTCCTTTGTGCTTTGGCTTAGCAAGTGCTCTATTGTGATCATTTACCTAGCGTTTTTGCTCACCTACACCTGCCATATACACCTATATTGTTGTTAGTTAGATAGACATTGTATTTTAGTTAGTAGCTTGTGTGTTACATTAGAGACAGGCAGCTGCTGCAAGCTTACAGGTTTAGGCCTCAGGGGGGCCTTGCCTCTGTGGGCAGCTGTCCTCTGTTTATTTCTCTCATCTATACCAGTATTTCTGCTGTCCTTTACTAATAGTATTGTAGTTATACTGTACTAGGAGTAGGACACTCACTGACTGTCACTGTTTATAGGCTACTAGCTAGCTCCTGCGTGCGTGCACTCACTCACTGTCTGTGTGTACACACACTCTATTTCCTTCTGATTACTGATAGATTATTGTTAGTTAGTTGTACTTACTTACTACTTACTCTTACTGTACCCGTAGGGACACTCACTGTCACTGTTCATATAGGCTACTAGCTCCTGCGTGTGCGCACTGCACTCACTGTCTGAGTGTACACACACAACACACACTCTATTTCCTTCTGATCGCTGATTGATTATCGTAATTAGTTAGTTGTACTTACTGTTACTACTTACTCTTACTGTACTAGGAGTCTAGGACACTCGGTCACTGTCCATAGGCTACTAGCTCCTGCGTGCGTGCACTCACTGTCTGAGTGTACACACACCCACACTCCATTTCCTTCTGATCGCTGATTGATTATCGTAATTAGTTAGTTCTACTTACTGTTACTACTTACTCTTACTGTACTAGGAGTCTAGGACACTCAGTCACTGTGTTCATAGGCTACTAGCTCCTGCGTGCGGTCACTCACTGTCTGAGTGTACACACACCACCCACACTCTATTTCCTTCTGATCGCTGATTGATTATTGTAATTAGTTAGTTCTACTTACTGTTACTACTTACTCTTACTGTACTAGGAGTCTAGGACACTCAGTCACTGTGTTCATAGGCTACTAGCTCCTGCGTGCGTGCACTCACTGTCTGAGTGTACACACACCCACACTCCATTTCCTTCTGATCGCTGATTGATTATTGTAATTAGTTAGTTCTACTTACTGTTACTACTTACTCTTACTGTACTAGGAGTCTAGGACACTCAGTCACTGTATTCATAGGCTACTAGCTCCTGCGTGCGTGCACTCACTGTCTGAGTGTACACACACCCACACTCCATTTCCTTCTGATCGCTGATTGATTATTGTAATTAGTTAGTTCTACTTACTGTTACTAGTTACTCTTACTGTACTAGGAGTCTAGGACACTCAGTCACTGTCCATAGGCTACTAGCTCCTGCGTGCGGTCACTCACTGTCTGAGTGTACACACACCCACACTCCATTTCCTTCTGATCGCTGATTGATTATTGTAATTAGTTAGTTCTACTTACTGTTACTACTTACTCTTACTGTACTAGGAGTCTAGGACACTCAGTCACTGTGTTGATAGGCTACTAGCTCCTGCGTGCGTGCACTCACTGTCTGAGTGTACACACACCCACACTCCATTTCCTTCTGATCGCTGATTGATTATTGTAATTAGTTAGTTCTTCTTACTGTTACTACTTACTCTTACTGTACTAGGAGTCTAGGACACTCAGTCACTGTGTTCATAGGCTACTAGCTCCTGCGTGCGTGCACTCACTGTCTGAGTGTACACACACCCACACTCCATTTCCTTCTGATCGCTGATTGATTATTGTAATTAGTTAGTTCTACTTACTGTTACTAGTTACTCTTACTGTACTAGGAGTCTAGGACACTCAGTCACTGTCCATAGGCTACTAGCTCCTGCGTGCGGTCACTCACTGTCTGAGTGTACACACACCCACACTCCATTTCCTTCTGATCGCTGATTGATTATTGTAATTAGTTAGTTCTACTTACTGTTACTACTTACTCTTACTGTACTAGGAGTCTAGGACACTCAGTCACTGTGTTCATAGGCTACTAGCTCCTGCGTGCGTGCACTCACTGTCTGAGTGTACACACACCCACACTCCATTTCCTTCTGATCGCTGATTGATTATTGTAATTAGTTAGTTCTACTTACTGTTACTACTTACTCTTACTGTACTAGGAGTCTAGGACACTCAGTCACTGTGTTCATAGGCTACTAGCTCCTGCGTGCGTGCACTCACTGTCTGAGTGTACACACACCCTTCTGATCGCTGATTGATTATTGTAATTAGTTAGTTCTACTTACTGTTACTACTTACTCTTACTGTACTAGGAGTCTAGGACACTCAGTCACTGTGTTCATAGGCTACTAGCTCCTGCGTGCGTGCACTCACTGTCTGAGTGTACACACACCCACACTCCATTTCCTTCTGATCGCTGATTGATTATTGTAATTAGTTAGTTCTTCTTACTGTTACTACTTACTCTTACTGTACTAGGAGTCTAGGACACTCAGTCACTGTGTTCATAGGCTACTAGCTCCTGCGTGCGTGCACTCACTGTCTGAGTGTACACACACCCACACTCCATTTCCTTCTGATCGCTGATTGATTATTGTAATTAGTTAGTTCTACTTACTGTTACTAGTTACTCTTACTGTACTAGGAGTCTAGGACACTCAGTCACTGTCCATAGGCTACTAGCTCCTGCGTGCGGTCACTCACTGTCTGAGTGTACACACACCCACACTCCATTTCCTTCTGATCGCTGATTGATTATTGTAATTAGTTAGTTCTACTTACTGTTACTACTTACTCTTACTGTACTAGGAGTCTAGGACACTCAGTCACTGTGTTGATAGGCTACTAGCTCCTGCGTGCGTGCACTCACTGTCTGAGTGTACACACACCCACACTCCATTTCCTTCTGATCGCTGATTGATTATTGTAATTAGTTAGTTCTACTTACTGTTACTACTTACTCTTACTGTACTAGGAGTCTAGGACACTCAGTCACTGTGTTCATAGGCTACTAGCTCCTGCGTGCGTGCACTCACTGTCTGAGTGTACACACACCCACACTCCATTTCCTTCTGATCGCTGATTGATTATTGTAATTAGTTCTACTTACTGTTACTAGTTACTCTTACTGTACTAGGAGTCTAGGACACTCAGTCACTGTCCATAGGCTACTAGCTCCTGCGTGCGGTCACTCACTGTCTGAGTGTACACACACCCACACTCCATTTCCTTCTGATCGCTGATTGATTATTGTAATTAGTTAGTTCTACTTACTGTTACTACTTACTCTTACTGTACTAGGAGTCTAGGACACTCAGTCACTGTGTTCATAGGCTACTAGCTCCTGCGTGCGTGCACTCACTGTCTGAGTGTACACACACCCACACTCCATTTCCTTCTGATCGCTGATTGATTATTGTAATTAGTTAGTTCTACTTACTGTTACTACTTACTCTTACTGTACTAGGAGTCTAGGACACTCAGTCACTGTGTTCATAGGCTACTAGCTCCTGCGTGCGTGCACTCACTGTCTGAGTGTACACACACAACACACACTCTATTTCCTTCTGATCGCTGATTGATTATCGTAATTAGTTAGTTCTACTTACTGTTACTACTTACTCTTACTGTACTAGGAGTCTAGGACACTCAGTCACTGTCCATAGGCTACTAGCTCCTGCGTGCGTGCACTCACTGTCTGAGTGTACACACACTAAATTTACTTGTGATTACTACTGATTATTGTAACTGCTAGTTGTACTTCCTGACTGTTACTACTTACTTACTGTACTAGGGGACACTCACTCAGTCACCTCACCAACCAACCCACTCCATTAAAGTACCCCACTTTTCAGCCGCCCTTTTAAAAAACTTTTCTCTATACGCCCAAAACATTGAAGATGTCTGGAAGTGGCAGCCAGCGCGGTTTGGGCAAGGGGAAGGGCAGCAAGGGAATCAGGAGGAGAGGGAGCAGCATTGTGGCAAGCCGCGGCCGCGGGCGCGCCACCATGCACAGTTCCGCAGCAGCAGCAGCAGCGTCAGTGGCTAACATTCCTCCCATAGCCACTGGCCGTGGACGCCTTGGGCGCCGCCCAGCAGGAGCATCTGCAACTCACGCTGCAGAGACACAGCAGCAGCAGCGTGTAGCACCTGCTCCCATTTTCCTCCAGCCGGGTCGGAAACGTCCCATTGAGGAAAAGGATGCAGACACTGTGGTGCAACTCATGACGGAGGATGAGCAGCCCGCCATCAGCTCTGCATCCGAGGCCACCACCCTCACCACCACCACCACCACCACCCCTGTTCGCAGCAGCCGCCCAGCAGGGTCTGGGGAGGAGGCCAGTTCACCGTCACTCGCCGACCTGTCATTCAGCAGTCTTTTGACCCCAGGCATCATGAGTAAATTGTCTGCTGTTGTTGGCGATCTTGAGGAGGAGATGCTGATGGGCACTTTGGGGGATGAGGGATTGGACAGCAAGACTGTGGCGACAGTCAAGCAGCCCATCCATGCATCAGGAGAGGAGTTTGGGGGGTCCTCATCCCAGCAGGACATGTTTCAGGAGGGGGAGGATGATGATGACCCGGTGACAGACAGAGACTGGGTGCCACCACCTCCAGGGGATGTCGTCCTCAGCAGCTCTGAGGAGGAGGAGGAGGATGCTCTTGTGGGCCTTGCAAGGAGGCGCATCATTGCAAGCATTGGCAGCAGCAGTAGGCAGGTCCCACAGCCTGCTGGTGTCTCAGGCTCAGCAGCAGCAGCAGCAGCATCTGCCAGTACCACCACCAGCCGCACCCAAGCCCCCCAAGCCCCCCCCCCCAACCACCACAGGGAGACAGGCAGCAGCGCTTCCATGCCGTAGGTGGATGTTTAAGTCACCAATCTGGCGATATTTCACCATGCCCACTGTGTACAGCAAGTACGCCACTTGAAACCACTGTCAGCGGAAGTTGAGCAGAGGTGCAGACCCCTTAAAGTTCTGCACCAGCTCGCTCATCAACCACCTTGCGGCTAAACATTTCCACCAGCATGAGGAGTTCCAGAGGCTGAAGGCATCTGGTGCTGGCAGTGGCACCACACCCATCACTGCACAGCCTTCAGCAGCAGCAGCAGCAACAGCAGCCACCCGCCCTCCTGCTCCTCCAGCAGCACCAGCAGGAGTGCGGAAACGCACTGCTCCTCCCCCCTCTGCAACTCCTGCCGCCGACACTGAGGCCTGTTCTGGCAGCCAGTCCTCAGTGGCCTCCTCCGCTGTGTCTGCTGATTCCCGTGCCAGCAAAAGGCCACGCCAGAGCCTTTTGAGCGAGTCCTTCCAGGGGGTGGTTAGGGCTCTGCCTCCCAGCAGCCGTCGCGTGCGGCAGCTGAACGGCTTGCTGGCACGGGCCATGTGCTCCCAACTCCTGCCGTACACGCTCGTGCAGGAGGGGAGCGACATTCGTGCGCTGCTTGCTTGCGCAGCCCCAGACTGGCAGCTCCCCAGCAGACACTTCTTTGCCCGCAAGGCCATTCCTGCACTGCACCGCTTTGTGATGGCCAATGTGGAGCGAGGGCTGGAGCACGCGGTTGGTGAAAGGGTCCACGTCACCATGGACTCCTGGAGCAGCCGCTTCGGGACAGGCCGCTACCTGTCCTTCACTGTCCACTGGGTCAGCTTGGTGGAAGGGGGTGAGGATGGGAGAGCAGCAGCGGGCACAGCAGCAGCAGCAACACAGTGGGTGGTGCCACCCCGCAGGGTCAGGGGAACTGCAGCAGGTTCCTCCGATCCTCTGCCATCCTCCGGCACACCTGGCCAAACCCCCCGCCTCAGCAGCAGCGTGAAGGCCCGCCACTGCCAAGCGCTGCTGCACTTGGTCAGCCTTGGGAAGACCAAGCTGACGGCAACCCATGTGTTGGCCAAACTCCAGGAGCAGGAGAGGATTTGGCTGACCCCCAGAGGCCTCAGAGTCGGAGAGGTGGTGGCCGACAATGGGGCCAATCTGGTTGCCGCAATAGACAGGGGAAACCTGACCCACATCCCCTGTCTTGCCCACGTGCTGAACCTGGTGGTGCAGAAGTTCCTGCGCACCTACCAGGGGATGGGCGAACTGCTGGAAACGGCAAGGAATGTTGTGCGTCACTTCCGGCGCTCGGCTGCAGCCTGTGCGAGCCTGGAAGACGTGCAAAAGGAGCTGGATCTGCCACGCCATCGGCTGATCCTTGACGTTCCGACTCGCTGGAACTCCACCCTGGCGATGTTGGAGCGTCTGGTTGAACAGAGGCACGCTGTCAACCAGTACCTTGCCCTGGCCACTGTTTCCGCAGCTCAGAGAAGGGACAAGACCAGCAACATCCCGTCCATCGTCCCCGATGATTAGTGATGCTCAAATACCCCTTTTTAAAATTCGAGTTTGGTCGAATTCGAATAGTAAATTATTCGAGGTCAGTCGAATATTCGAGTCGAATAATTTTTACTATTCGATTCGACCTCGGACTTCGAGCTCACTATTTGAGTCGGTATTCGAGCTAACTATTCGAGCTGACTATTCGAATTGGCCTTAAATAGCTTCCCAACACTTGTTTTGAGGGTTAATGATGCAAGAAACATATTTTTTTCCAAGTGACAACAGCAAGTGATTATGTGGGGATGTTCCTTTAAAAAAAAAAAAAGGTGAAAAGAGAAGTTGTGTCCAGAATTTTGTTCAGTACTGTATATACTTCTTCTTCTTCTTCTTCTTTATCTTCTATATCTTCTTCTTCTTCTTCTATATCTTCTTCTTCTTCTTCATCTTCTTCTTCTTCTTCTTCATCTTCTTCATCTTCATCTTCTTCATCTTCATCTTCTTCATCTTCTTCATCTTCATCTTCTTCATCTTCTTCTTCATCTTCTTCATCTTCTTCATCTTCATCTTCTTCATCTTCTTCTTCATCTTCTTCATCTTCATCTTCTTCATCTTCTTCTTCTTCTTCTTCTTCATCTTCTTCTTCATCTTCTTCATCTTCTTCTTCATCTTCTTCATCTTCATCTTCTTCATCTTCTTCTTCATCTTCTTCATCTTCTTCATCTTCATCTTCTTCATCTTCTTCTTCATCTTCTTCATCTTCATCTTCTTCATCTTCTTCTTCTTCTTCTTCTTCTTCTTCTTCATCTTCTTCTTCATCTTCTTCATCTTCTTCTTCATCTTCTTCATCTTCATCTTCTTCATCTTCTTCATCTTCATCTTCTTCATCTTCTTCTTCATCTTCTTCATCTTCTTCATATTCATCTTCTTCATCTTCTTCTTCATCTTCTTCATCTTCATCTTCTTCATCTTCATCTTCATCTTCTTCTTCTTCTTCTTCTTCTTCATCTTCTTCTTCATCTTCTTCATCTTCTTCTTCATCTTCTTCATCTTCATCTTCTTCATCTTCATCTTCATCTTCATCTTCTTCATCTTCTTCTTCATCTTCTTCTTCTTCTTCTTCTTCTTCTTCTTCTTCTTCTTCTTCTTCATCTTCTTCTTCATCTTCTTCATCTTCTTCTTCATCTTCTTCATCTTCATCTTCATCTTCATCTTCTTCATCTTCTTCTTCATCTTCATCTTCTTCATCTTCTTCTTCATCTTCTTCATCTTCATCTTCTTCATCTTCTTCTTCTTCTTCTTCTTCTTCTTCTTCTTCATCTTCTTCTTCATCTTCTTCATCTTCTTCTTCATCTTCTTCTTCATCTTCTTCATCTTCTTCTTCATCTTCTTCATCTTCTTCTTCATCTTCTTCATCTTCTTCTTCTTCTTCATCTTCTTCTATATCGTCTTCTTCGTCACTTATTTCTCTTTTCATTTTTTTTTTTTTAAAGAAATGCAGCTATTTTTGAGCGTAACAACAAATAGCTGGTGGCGCACGCATGTTGGAAGCGCCATTGTATGTGCTCCCTGGCAGTGGAAACACACAGACAGCAGGAGGTAAATTTAGCAGCAGGAGGAGGAGGATGAGTGTGTGGCAGCATGCAGTCAATGAGGCAGGCAGCGTGACATAATAGCCCTGGTACCTAGCGGTGATACCATGGCTGTAAATAAACACAACAGGAGGTCCCAGACAGCGGTCGTGCAGCCCACATTGTGTCCAATACACAACTGGGACAACACAGTTTTCAACCCGGGCACCTCAGAAAAATTAAACCTTTTTTTGTAATGGTTTTGTAGTTTTGGTTTTACAACCAATTACACAGATATATAGCTATTTTTTGACGTAATAGCTGGTGGCAGAGTGGCAGCAGAAGGTAAATCTGTGTACCCTGGCGGTGGGAAACACAGACAGACAGCAGCAGCAGCAGGAGGAGGAATGGAGGAGAGTAATTATGTGAGCAGCTATTGTTTGACGTAATAGCTGGTGGCAGTGTGGCAGCAGAAGGTAATTCTGTGTACCCTGGCAGTGGGAAACACAGACAGACAGCAGCAGCAGGAGGAATGGAGGAGTAGTGTGAGTGTGGCAGCAGGTAGGCAGCGTGACATAATAGCCCTGGTACCTAGCGGTGATACCAGGGCCGTAAATAAACACAACAGGAGGTCCCAGACAGCGGTCGTGCAGCCCACATTGTGTCCAATACACAACTGGGACAACACAGTTTTCAACCCGGGCACCTCAGAAAAATTAAACCTTTTTTTTTTTTAATGGTTTTTTGGTTTTTGGTTTTACAACCAATTTAGCTATTTTTGGACGTAATAGCTGGTGGCAGAGTGGCAGCAGAAGAAGGTAATTCTGTGTACCCTGGCAGTGGGAAACACAGACAGACAGCAGCAGCAGGAGGAGGAATGGAGGAGTAGGCGAGCAGCTATTGTTTGACGTAATAGCTGGTGGCAGAGTGGCAGCAGAAGGTAAATCATCTGTGTACCCTGGCAGTGGGAAACACAGACAGACAGCAGCAGCAGCAGCAGGAGGAGGTATGGAGGAGCAGTGTGAGTGTGGCAGCAGGTAGGCAGCGTGACATAATAGCCCTGGTACCTAGCGGTGATACCAGGGCCGTAAATAAACACAACAGGAGGTCCCAGACAGCGGTCGTGCAGCCCACATTGTGTCCAATACACAACTGGAACAACACAGTTTTCAACCCGGGCACCTCAGAAAAATTAAACCTTTTTTTTTTTTAATGGTTTGTTTGGTTTCGGTTTTGCAACCAATATAGCTATTGTTTGACGTAATAGCTGGTGGCAGAGTGGCAGCAGAAGAAGGTCATTCTGTGTACCCTGGCAGTGGGAAACACAGACAGACAGCAGAAGGGCAGTACACAGCAGCCCACTGTAGGTGTAAAATGTGTGGCTGCAGGCGACGTAATAGTCAAAGTGAACCAGGCTGGCTTAGTGAGCAGGAGCCAGGAGGTGGTAAAGGGTGGTAAGGCACATTAACGATGGTTCCGGCAGCCAGTTCATGTCCCCCTCTCGCCGACAACAGGGGCCAGGAACTCGCCTTCCACCCACGCCTGGTTCATCTTGAGAAACGTCAGTCTGTCCACAGACTTGTGAGACAGACGTGAGCGTTTCTCGGTGACCACGCCACCAGCTGCACTGAAGCAGCGCTCGGACAGCACGCTGGAAGGGGGGCAGGACAGCACTTCCAGGGCGTACTGCGCTAGCTCGCTCCAGATCTCCATGCGCTTGACCCAATACTCCATGGGATCAACAGGGGCATCGCTGTCAAGCCCGCTGTACGACCCCATGTAGTCAGCCACCATGCGGGTCAGGCGCTGGCTGTGACCGGAGGAGGATGCTGCTGCATGCATCTCCTCTCTAGTCACTGCTGCCGGAGCCTCTACAGTCCTGTAGAGCTCGTGGCTGAGAGACAGCAGGTCTGTGGGGCGCTTGCTGCTGCTGGATGCAGGCACCTGCTGCTGCCTCTGTGCTGGCTGCTGGACAGTGGGGGTGGAAGGCTGGGGGAAGGCTTCCTCCAAGCGCTCAACAAGGGCCTGCTGCAAGCTCCTTATTTGTTGCGCTGGGTCTCCTCCTGCAGGCGGCAGGAACTGGCTCAACTTCCCCTTGAGGCGTGGGTCCAACATCATGCTGATCCAGATGTCCTCCCTCTGCTTCATCTGGATCACCCTGGGGTCCCTGCGCAGGCACGCCAGCATGTGCGCTGCCATTGGGAAGAGGCGGGCCACGTCTGCTGGCACATCGACGTCAGTGCTGTCCTCATCCTCCTCCTCTGCCGCCTCATCCTCTCTCCACCCCCGCACCAACTCAGCTGCGCTGTGCTGATCCCCCTCATCAGCAGCCAGGTCAGGGACCTCCACCAAGTCCTCCTCCTCCTCCCCCTCAGAGGTGGACTGCGCAGCTGGTTGCCGCTCCTGCTGGTCCAAGGCTGCCGCTCCCTGTTCCAGCAAACCATCGAGGGCCCTGTTCAGCAGAGAAACCAGGGGCACCCACTCGCAGACCATAGCATGGTCCCTGCTCACCATGTTTGTGGCCTGCAGGAAGGGAGCCAGCACAAAGCACACCTGCTGCATGTGCCTCCAGTCATCATCGGGGACGATGGACGGGATGTTGCTGGTCTTGTCCCTTCTCCGAGCTGCGGAAACAGTGGCCAGGGCAAGGTACTGGTTGACAGCGTGCCTCTGTTCAACCATACGCTCCAACATCGCCAGGGTGGAGTTCCAGCGAGTCGGAACGTCAATGATCAGCCGATGGCGTGGCAGATCCAGCTCCTTTTGCACGTCTTCCAGGCTCGCACAGGCTGCAGCCGAGCGCCGGAAGTGACGCACAACATTCCTTGCCGTTTCCAGCAGTTCGCCCATCCCCTGGTAGGTGCGCAGGAACTTCTGCACCACCAGGTTCAGCACGTGGGCAAGACAGGGGATGTGGGTCAGGTTTCCCCTGTCTATGGCAGCAACCAGATTGGCCCCATTGTCGGACACCACCTCTCCGACTCTGAGGCCTCTGGGGGTCAGCCAAATCCTCTCCTGCTCCTGGAGTTTGGCCAACACGTGGGCTGCCGTCAGCTTGGTCTTGCCAAGGCTGACCAAGTGCAGCAGCGCTTGGCAGTGGCGGGCCTTCACGCTGCTGCTGAGGCGGGGGGTTTGGCCAGGTGTGGCGGAGGATGGCAGAGGATCGGAGGAACCCGCTGCAGTTCCCCTGACCCTGCGGGGTGGCACCACCCACTGTGTTGCTGCTGCTGCTGCTGCTGTGCCCGCTGCTGCTCTCCCATCCTCACCCCCTTCCACCAAGCTGACCCAGTGGACAGTGAAGGACAGGTAGCGGCCTGTCCCGAAGCGGCTGCTCCAGGAGTCCATGGTGACGTGGACCCTTTCACCAACCGCGTGCTCCAGCCCTCGCTCCACATTGGCCATCACAAAGCGGTGCAGTGCTGGAATGGCCTTGCGGGAGAAAAAGTGTCTGCTGGGGAGCTGCCAGTCTGGGGCTGCACAAGCAAGCAGCGCCCGCATGTCGCTCCCCTCCTGCACGAGCGTGTACGGCAGGAGTTGGGAGCACATGGCCCGTGCCAGCAAGCCGTTCAGCTGCCGCACGCGACGGCTGCTGGGAGGCAGAGCCCTAACCACCCCCTGGAAGGACTCGCTCAAAAGGCTCTGGCGTGGCCTTTTGCTGACACGGGAATCACCAGACACAGCGGAGGAGGCCACTGAGGACTGGCTGCCAGAACAGGCCTCAGTGTCGGCGGCAGGAGTTGCAGAGGGGGGAGGAGCAGTGCGTTTCCGCACTCCTGCTGGTGCTGCTGGAGGAGCAGGAGGGCGGGTGGCTGCTGTTGCTGCTGCTGAAGGCTGTGCAGTGATGGGTGTGGTGCCACTGCCAGCACCAGATGCCTTCAGCCTCTGGAACTCCTCATGCTGGTGGAAATGTTTAGCCGCAAGGTGGTTGATCAGCGAGCTGGTGCTGAACTTTAAGGGGTCTGCACCTCTGCTCAACTTCCGCTGACAGTGGTTGCAAGTGGCGTACTTGCTGTACACAGTGGGCATGGTGAAAAAGCGCCAGATTGGTGACAGAAACATCCCCCTACGGCATGGAAGCGCTGCTGCCTGTCTCCCTGTGGTGGTTGGGGGGGGGGCTTGGGTGCGGCTGGTGGTGGTACTGGCTGATGCTGCTGCTGCTGCTGCTGAGCCTGAGACACCAGCAGGCTGTGGGTCGCTGCCAATGCTTGCAATGATGCGCCTCCTTGCAAGGCCCACAAGCGCATCCTCCTCCTCCTCCGAGCTGCTGAGGACGACATCCCCTGGAGGTGGTGGCACCCAGTCTCTGTCTGTCACCGGGTCATCAACATCATCCTCCCCCTCCTCAAACATGTCCTGCTGGGATGATGACCCCCCAAACTCCTCTCCTGATGCATGGATGGGCTGCTTGACTGTCGCCACAGTCTTGCTGTCCAATCCCTCATCCCCCAAAGTGCCCATCAGCATCTCCTCCTCAAAATCGCCAACAACAGCAGACAATTGACTCATCATGCCTGGGGTCAAAAGAGTGCTGAATGAGAGGTCGGCGACTGACGGTGAACTGGCCTCCTCCCCAGACCCTGCTGGGCGGCTGCTGCGAACAGGGGTGGTGGTGGTGGTGGTGGTGGTGAGGGTGGAGGCCTTGGATGCAGAGCTGATGGCGGGCTGCTCATCCTCCGTCATGAGTTGCACCACAGTGTCTGCATCCTTTTCCTCAATGGGACGTTTCCGACCCGGCTGGAGGAAAATCGGAGCAGGTGCTACACGCTGCTGCTGCTGTGTCTCTGCAGCGTGAGTTGCAGATGCTCCTGCTGGGCGGCGCCCAAGGCGTCCACGGCCAGTGGCTATGGGAGGAATGTTAGCCACTGACGCTGCTGCTGCTGCTGCGGAACTGTGCATGGTGGCGCGCCCGCGGCCGCGGCTTGCCACAATGCTGCTCCCTCTCCTCCTGATTCCCTTGCTGCCCTTCCCCTTGCCCAAACCGCGCTGGCTGCCACTTCCAGACATCTTAAATGTTTTGGGCGTATAGACAAAAGTTTTGTAAAAGGGCGGGTGAAAAGTGGGGTACTTTAATGGAGTGGGTTGGTTGGTGAGGTGACTGAGTGAGTGTCCCCTAGTACAGTAAGTAAGTAGTAACAGTCAGGAAGTACAACTAGCAGTTACAATAATCAGTAGTAATCACAAGTAAATTTAGTGTGTGTACACTCAGACAGTGAGTGCACGCACGCAGGAGCTAGTAGCCTATGAACACAGTGACTGAGTGTCCTAGACTCCTAGTACAGTAAGAGTAAGTAGTAACAGTAAGTAGAACTAACTAATTACAATAATCAATCAGCGATCAGAAGGAAATGGAGTGTGGGTGGTGTGTGTACACTCAGACAGTGAGTGCACGCACGCAGGAGCTAGTAGCCTATGAACACAGTGACTGAGTGTCCTAGACTCCTAGTACAGTAAGAGTAAGTAGTAACAGTAAGTAGAACTAACTAATTACAATAATCAATCAGCGATCAGAAGGAAATGGAGTGTGGGTGGTGTGTGTACACTCAGACAGTGAGTGACCGCACGCAGGAGCTAGTAGCCTATGAACACAGTGACTGAGTGTCCTAGACTCCTAGTACAGTAAGAGTAAGTAGTAACAGTAAGTAGAACTAACTAATTACAATAATCAATCAGCGATCAGAAGGAAATGGAGTGTGGGTGGTGTGTGTACACTCAGACAGTGAGTGACCGCACGCAGGAGCTAGTAGCCTATGAACACAGTGACTGAGTGTCCTAGACTCCTAGTACAGTAAGAGTAAGTAGTAACAGTAAGTAGAACTAACTAATTACAATAATCAATCAGCGATCAGAAGGAAATGGAGTGTGGGTGGTGTGTGTACACTCAGACAGTGAGTGACCGCACGCAGGAGCTAGTAGCCTATGAACACAGTGACTGAGTGTCCTAGACTCCTAGTACAGTAAGAGTAAGTAGTAACAGTAAGTAGAACTAACTAATTACAATAATCAATCAGCGATCAGAAGGAAATGGAGTGTGGGTGGTGTGTGTACACTCAGACAGTGAGTGCACGCACGCAGGAGCTAGTAGCCTATGAACACAGTGACTGAGTGTCCTAGACTCCTAGTACAGTAAGAGTAAGTAGTAACAGTAAGTAGAACTAACTAATTACAATAATCAATCAGCGATCAGAAGGAAATGGAGTGTGGGTGGTGTGTGTACACTCAGACAGTGAGTGCACGCACGCAGGAGCTAGTAGCCTATGAACACAGTGACTGAGTGTCCTAGACTCCTAGTACAGTAAGAGTAAGTAGTAACAGTAAGTAGAACTAACTAATTACAATAATCAATCAGCGATCAGAAGGAAATGGAGTGTGGGTGGTGTGTGTACACTCAGACAGTGAGTGACCGCACGCAGGAGCTAGTAGCCTATGAACACAGTGACTGAGTGTCCTAGACTCCTAGTACAGTAAGAGTAAGTAGTAACAGTAAGTAGAACTAACTAATTACAATAATCAATCAGCGATCAGAAGGAAATGGAGTGTGGGTGGTGTGTGTACACTCAGACAGTGAGTGCACGCACGCAGGAGCTAGTAGCCTATGAACACAGTGACTGAGTGTCCTAGACTCCTAGTACAGTAAGAGTAAGTAGTAACAGTAAGTAGAACTAACTAATTACAATAATCAATCAGCGATCAGAAGGAAATGGAGTGTGGGTGGTGTGTGTACACTCAGACAGTGAGTGACCGCACGCAGGAGCTAGTAGCCTATGAACACAGTGACTGAGTGTCCTAGACTCCTAGTACAGTAAGAGTAAGTAGTAACAGTAAGTAGAACTAACTAATTACAATAATCAATCAGCGATCAGAAGGAAATGGAGTGTGGGTGGTGTGTGTACACTCAGACAGTGAGTGCACGCACGCAGGAGCTAGTAGCCTATGAACACAGTGACTGAGTGTCCTAGACTCCTAGTACAGTAAGAGTAAGTAGTAACAGTAAGTAGAACTAACTAATTACAATAATCAATCAGCGATCAGAAGGAAATGGAGTGTGGGTGGTGTGTGTACACTCAGACAGTGAGTGACCGCACGCAGGAGCTAGTAGCCTATGAACACAGTGACTGAGTGTCCTAGACTCCTAGTACAGTAAGAGTAAGTAGTAACAGTAAGAAGAACTAACTAATTACAATAATCAATCAGCGATCAGAAGGAAATGGAGTGTGGGTGGTGTGTGTACACTCAGACAGTGAGTGACCGCACGCAGGAGCTAGTAGCCTATGAACACAGTGACTGAGTGTCCTAGACTCCTAGTACAGTAAGAGTAAGTAGTAACAGTAAGTAGAACTAACTAATTACAATAATCAATCAGCGATCAGAAGGAAATGGAGTGTGGGTGGTGTGTGTACACTCAGACAGTGAGTGCACGCACGCAGGAGCTAGTAGCCTATGAACACAGTGACTGAGTGTCCTAGACTCCTAGTACAGTAAGAGTAAGTAGTAACAGTAAGTAGAACTAACTAATTACAATAATCAATCAGCGATCAGAAGGAAATGGAGTGTGGGTGGTGTGTGTACACTCAGACAGTGAGTGCACGCACGCAGGAGCTAGTAGCCTATGAACACAGTGACTGAGTGTCCTAGACTCCTAGTACAGTAAGAGTAAGTAGTAACAGTAAGTAGAACTAACTAATTACAATAATCAATCAGCGATCAGAAGGAAATGGAGTGTGGGTGGTGTGTGTACACTCAGACAGTGAGTGCACGCACGCAGGAGCTAGTAGCCTATGAACACAGTGACTGAGTGTCCTAGACTCCTAGTACAGTAAGAGTAAGTAGTAACAGTAAGTAGAACTAACTAATTACAATAATCAATCAGCGATCAGAAGGAAATGGAGTGTGGGTGGTGTGTGTACACTCAGACAGTGAGTGCACGCACGCAGGAGCTAGTAGCCTATGAACACAGTGACTGAGTGTCCTAGACTCCTAGTACAGTAAGAGTAAGTAGTAACAGTAAGTAGAACTAACTAATTACAATAATCAATCAGCGATCAGAAGGAAATGGAGTGTGGGTGGTGTGTGTACACTCAGACAGTGAGTGCACGCACGCAGGAGCTAGTAGCCTATGAACACAGTGACTGAGTGTCCTAGACTCCTAGTACAGTAAGAGTAAGTAGTAACAGTAAGTAGAACTAACTAATTACAATAATCAATCAGCGATCAGAAGGAAATGGAGTGTGGGTGGTGTGTGTACACTCAGACAGTGAGTGCACGCACGCAGGAGCTAGTAGCCTATGAACACAGTGACTGAGTGTCCTAGACTCCTAGTACAGTAAGAGTAAGTAGTAACAGTAAGTAGAACTAACTAATTACAATAATCAATCAGCGATCAGAAGGAAATGGAGTGTGGGTGGTGTGTGTACACTCAGACAGTGAGTGACCGCACGCAGGAGCTAGTAGCCTATGAACACAGTGACTGAGTGTCCTAGACTCCTAGTACAGTAAGAGTAAGTAGTAACAGTAAGTAGAACTAACTAATTACAATAATCAATCAGCGATCAGAAGGAAATGGAGTGTGGGTGGTGTGTGTACACTCAGACAGTGAGTGCACGCACGCAGGAGCTAGTAGCCTATGAACACAGTGACTGAGTGTCCTAGACTCCTAGTACAGTAAGAGTAAGTAGTAACAGTAAGTAGAACTAACTAATTACAATAATCAATCAGCGATCAGAAGGAAATGGAGTGTGGGTGGTGTGTGTACACTCAGACAGTGAGTGACCGCACGCAGGAGCTAGTAGCCTATGAACACAGTGACTGAGTGTCCTAGACTCCTAGTACAGTAAGAGTAAGTAGTAACAGTAAGTAGAACTAACTAATTACAATAATCAATCAGCGATCAGAAGGAAATGGAGTGTGGGTGGTGTGTGTACACTCAGACAGTGAGTGACCGCACGCAGGAGCTAGTAGCCTATGAACACAGTGACTGAGTGTCCTAGACTCCTAGTACAGTAAGAGTAAGTAGTAACAGTAAGTAGAACTAACTAATTACAATAATCAATCAGCGATCAGAAGGAAATGGAGTGTGGGTGGTGTGTGTACACTCAGACAGTGAGTGACCGCACGCAGGAGCTAGTAGCCTATGAACACAGTGACTGAGTGTCCTAGACTCCTAGTACAGTAAGAGTAAGTAGTAACAGTAAGTAGAACTAACTAATTACAATAATCAATCAGCGATCAGAAGGAAATGGAGTGTGGGTGGTGTGTGTACACTCAGACAGTGAGTGACCGCACGCAGGAGCTAGTAGCCTATGAACACAGTGACTGTCTGACTGAGTGTCCTAGACTCCTAGTACAGTAAGAGTAAGTAGTAACAGTAAGTACAACTAACTAACAATAATCTATCAGTAATCAGAAGGAAATAGAGTGTGTGTACACACAGACAGTGAGTGAGTGCACACACGCAGGAGCTAGCTAGTAGCCTATAAACAGTGACAGTCAGTGAGTGTCCTACTCCTAGTACAGTATAACTACAATACTATTAGTAAAGGACAGCAGAAATACTGGTATAGATGAGAGAAATAAACAGAGGACAGCTGCCCACAGAGGCAAGGCCCCCCTGAGGCCTAAACCTGTAAGCTTGCAGCAGCTGCCTGTCTCTAATGTAACACACAAGCTACTAACTAAAATACAATGTCTATCTAACTAACAACAATATAGGTGTATATGGCAGGTGTAGGTGAGCAAAAACGCTAGGTAAATGATCACAATAGAGCACTTGCTAAGCCAAAGCACAAAGGAGCAACTCTCTCTCTGTACAAGTCTCAGGCAAGCATGGAGAAACGTAACATGGCGGCCGCTATTTATAGGGTAGGGGCTGGCCAGGGTCCCCCTCTGTGATTGGCTGCCGTCAGAGGGCCTGGGAGCCCTCTGATTGGCTCTAAGGACATCAATCTGGGCTATGACGCTATTCGAGCTCGGTACCGAGCTCGAATAGCGCCGAGTTGCTCGAATAGCTCGAATAGTGAATGGGCTATTCGAGTGTACTCGGATAGCCCATTCGAATAGCTCCAGCTATTCGGAGCTCGAATACCGAGCTCGAATAGCTGAAAAAGAGCTCGAATATTCGAGCTACTCGAATATTCGAGCTCTGCTGAGCACCACTGCCGATGATGACTGGAGGCACATGCAGCAGGTGTGCTTTGTGCTGGCTCCCTTCCTGCAGGCCACAAACATGGTGAGCAGGGACCATGCTATGGTCTGCGAGTGGGTGCCCCTGGTTTCTCTGCTGAACAGGGCCCTCGATGCTTTGCTGGAACAGGGAGCGGCAGCCTTGGACCAGCAGGAGCGGCAACCAGCTGCGCAGTCCACCTCTGAGGGGGAGGAGGAGGAGGACTTGGTGGAGGTCCCTGACCTGGCTGCTGATGAGGGGGATCAGCACAGCGCAGCTGAGTTGGTGCGGGGGTGGAGAGAGGATGAGGCGGCAGAGGAGGAGGATGAGGACAGCACTGACGTCGATGTGCCAGCAGACGTGGCCCGCCTCTTCCCAATGGCAGCGCACATGCTGACGTGCCTGCGCAGGGACCCCAGGGTGATCCAGATGAAGCAGAGGGAGGACATCTGGATCAGCATGATGTTGGACCCACGCCTCAAGGGGAAGTTGAGCCAGTTCCTGCCGCCTGCAGGAGGAGACCCAGCGCAACAAATAAGGAGCTTGCAGCAGGCCCTTGTTGAGCGCTTGGAGGAAACCTTCCCCCAGCCTTCCACCCCCACTGTCCAGCAGCCAGCACAGAGGCAGCAGCAGGTGCCTGCATCCAGCAGCAGCAAGCGCCCCACAGACCTGCTGTCTCTCAGCCACGAGCTCTACAGGACTGTAGAGGCTCCGGCAGCAGTGACTAGAGAGGAGATGCATGCAGCAGCATCCTCCTCCGGTCACAGCCAGCGCCTGACCCGCATGGTGGCTGACTACATGGGGTCGTACAGCGGGCTTGACAGCGATGCCCCTGTTGATCCCATGGAGTATTGGGTCAAGCGCATGGAGATCTGGAGCGAGCTAGCGCAGTACGCCCTGGAAGTGCTGTCCTGCCCCCCTTCCAGCGTGCTGTCCGAGCGCTGCTTCAGTGCAGCTGGTGGCGTGGTCACCGAGAAACGCTCACGTCTGTCTCACAAGTCTGTGGACAGACTGACGTTTCTCAAGATGAACCAGGCGTGGGTGGAAGGCGAGTTCCTGGCCCCTGTTGTCGGCGAGAGGGGGACATGAACTGGCTGCCGGAACCATCGTTAATGTGCCTTACCACCCTTTACCACCTCCTGGCTCCTGCTCACTAAGCCAGCCTGGTTCACTTTGACTATTACGTCGCCTGCAGCCACACATTTTACACCTACAGTGGGCTGCTGTGTACTGCCCTTCTGCTGTCTGTCTGTGTTTCCCACTGCCAGGGTACACAGAATTACCTTCTTCTGCTGCCACTCTGCCACCAGCTATTACGTCAAACAATAGCTATATTGGTTGCAAAACCAAAACCAAACAAACCATTAAAAAAAATAAAAGGTTTAATTTTTCGGAGGTGCCCGGGTTGAAAACTGTGTTGTCCCAGTTGTGTATTGGACACAATGTGGGCTGCACGACCGCTGTCTGGGACCTCCTGTTGTGTTTATTTACAGCCCTGGTATCACCGCTAGGTACCAGGGCTATTATGTCACGCTGCCTACCTGCTGCCACACTCACACTGCTCCTCCACACCTCCTCCTGCTGCTGCTGCTGCTGTCTGTCTGTGTTTCCCACTGCCAGGGTACACAGATGATTTACCTTCTGCTGCCACTCTGCCACCAGCTATTACGTCAAACAATAGCTGCTCGCCTACTCCTCCATTCCTCCTCCTGCTGCTGCTGTCTGTCTGTGTTTCCCACTGCCAGGGTACACAGAATTACCTTCTTCTGCTGCCACTCTGCCACCAGCTATTACGTCAAACAATAGCTATATTGGTTGCAAAACCAAAACCCAAACAAACCATTAAAAAAAAAAAAAGGTTTAATTTTTCTGAGGTGCCCGGGTTGAAAACTGTGTTGTCCCAGTTGTGTATTGGACACAATGTGGGCTGCACGACCGCTGTCTGGGACCTCCTGTTGTGTTTATTTACAGCCCTGGTATCACCGCTAGGTACCAGGGCTATTATGTCACGCTGCCTACCTGCTGCCACACTCACACTGCTCCTCCACACCTCCTCCTGCTGCTGCTGCTGCTGTCTGTCTGTGTTTCCCACTGCCAGGGTACACAGATGATTTACCTTCTGCTGCCACTCTGCCACCAGCTATTACGTCAAACAATAGCTGCTCGCCTACTCCTCCATTCCTCCTCCTGCTGCTGCTGTCTGTCTGTGTTTCCCACTGCCAGGGTACACAGCATTACCTTCTTCTGCTGCCACTCTGCCACCAGCTATTACGTCAAACAATAGCTATATTGGTTGTAAAACCAAAAACCAAAAAACCATTAAAAAAAAAAAAAGGTTTAATTTTTCTGAGGTGCCCGGGTTGAAAACTGTGTTGTCCCAGTTGTGTATTGGACACAATGTGGGCTGCACGACCGCTGTCTGGGACCTCCTGTTGTGTTTATTTACAGCCCTGGTATCACCGCTAGGTACCAGGGCTATTATGTCACGGCGAGCTGCCTGCCTCATTGACTGCCTGCTGCCACACACTCATCCTCCTCCTCCTGCTGCTGAATTTACCTCCTGCTGTCTTTGTGTTTCCACTGCCAGGGAGCACATACAATGGCGCTTCCAACATGCGTGCGCCCACCAGCTATTTGTTACGCTCAAAAATAGCTGCATTTCTTTAAAAAAAAATTGAAAAGAGAAATACGTGAAGATGATGAAGAAGAAGATGAAAAAGAAGAAGAAGATAAAGAAGAAGAAGATGAAGAAGATGAAGAAGAAGAAGATGAAGAAGAAGATGAAGAAGAAGATGAAGAAGAAGATGAAAAAGAAGATGAAAAAGAAGAAGAAGATGAAGAAGATGAAGAAGAAGAAGATGAAGAAGAAGAAGATGAAGAAGAAGAAGAAGAAGATGAAGAAGATGAAGAAGAAGAAGATGAAGAAGATGAAGAAGAAGAAGATGAAGAAGAAGAAGATGAAGAAGAAGAAGATGAAGAAGAAGAAGAAGAAGAAGATGAAGAAGAAGAAGATGAAGAAGATGAAGATGAAGAAGAAGATGAAGATGAAGATGAAGAAGAAGATGAAGAAGATGAAGAAGAAGATGATGAAGAAGAAGATGATGAAGAAGAAGAAGAAGAAGAAGAAGAAGATATAGAAGAAGAAGATCTAGAAGAAGAAGAAAGATAAAGAAGAAGAAGAACAAGTATATACAGTAACACTACTGAACAAAATTTAGGACACAACTTCTCTTTCCACATTTTTTTTTAAAGGAACATCCCCACATAATCACTTGCTGTTGTTACTTGGAAAAAAAGATGTTTCTTGCATCATTCACCCTCAAAACAAGTGTTGGAAGCTATTTAAGGCCAATTCGAATAGTCAGCTCGAATAGTGAGCTCGAATACCGACTCGAATAGTGAGCTCGAAGTCCGAGGTCGAATCGAATAGTAAAAATTATTCGACTCGAATATTCGACTGACCTCGAATAATTTACTATTCGAATTCGACCAAACTCGAATTTTAATAAGGGGTATTTGAGCATCACTACTGATCAGTGTACATTCGGCAAAGGCAGCAGCCTCCCCTCTGATCAGTGTACATTAGGCAAAGGCAGCAGCCTCCCCTCTGATCAGTGTGTACATTAGGCAAAGGCTACAGCCTCTCCTCTGATCAGTGTACATTAGGCAAAGGCAGCAGCCTCCCCTCTGATCAGTGTGTACATTAGGCAAAGGCTACAGCCTCCCCTCTGATCAGTGTACATTAGGCAAAGGCAGCAGCCCCCCTCTGATCAGTGTACATCAGGCAAAGACTACAGCCTTCCCTCTGATCAGTGTACATTAGGCAAAGGCAGCAGCCTCCCCTCTGATCAGTGTGTACATTAGGCAAAGGCAGCAGCCTCCCCTCTGATCAGTGTGTACATTAGGCAAGGCTACAGCCTCCCCTCTGATCAGTGTACATTAGGCAAAGGCAGCAGCCTCCCCTCTGATCAGTGTACATTAGGCAAAGGCAGCAGCCTCCCCTCTGATCAGTGTGTACATTAGGCAGAGGCAGCAGCCTCCCCTCTGATCAGTGTGTACATTAGGCAAGGCTACAGCCTCCCCTCTGATCAGTGTACATTAGGCAAAGGCAGCAGCCTCCCCTCTGATCAGTGTACATTAGGCAAAGGCAGCAGCCTCCCCTCTGATCAGTGTGTACATTAGGCAAAGGCTACAGCCTCCCCTCTGGTCAGTGTATATTAGGCAAAGGCTACAGCCTCCCCTCTGATCAGTGTATATTAGGCAAAGGCTACAGCTCCCCCTCTGATCAGTGTACATTCGGCAAAGGCAGCAGCCTCCCCTCTGATCAGTGTACATTAGGCAAAGGCTACAGCCTCCCCTCTGATCAGTGTACATTAGGCAAAGGCAGCAGCCTCCCCTCTGATCAGTGTGTACATTAGGCAAAGGCTACAGCCTCCCCTCTGATCAGTGTACATTAGGCAAAGGCTACAGCCTCTCCTCTGATCAGTGTACATTAGGCAAAGGCAGCAGCCTCCCCTCTGATCAGTGTGTACATTAGGCAAAGGCTACAGCCTCCCCTCTGATCAGTGTACATTAGGCAAAGGCAGCAGCCCCCCTCTGATCAGTGTACATCAGGCAAAGACTACAGCCTTCCCTCTGATCAGTGTACATTAGGCAAAGGCAGCAGCCTCCCCTCTGATCAGTGTGTACATTAGGCAAAGGCAGCAGCCTCCCCTCTGATCAGTGTGTACATTAGGCAAGGCTACAGCCTCCCCTCTGATCAGTGTACATTAGGCAAAGGCAGCAGCCTCCCCTCTGATCAGTGTACATTAGGCAAAGGCAGCAGCCTCCCCTCTGATCAGTGTGTACATTAGGCAAAGGCAGCAGCCTCCCCTCTGATCAGTGTGTACATTAGGCAAGGCTACAGCCTCCCCTCTGATCAGTGTACATTAGGCAAAGGCAGCAGCCTCCCCTCTGATCAGTGTACATTAGGCAAAGGCAGCAGCCTCCCCTCTGATCAGTGTGTACATTAGGCAAAGGCTACAGCCTCCCCTCTGGTCAGTGTATATTAGGCAAAGGCTACAGCCTCCCCTCTGATCAGTGTATATTAGGCAAAGGCTACAGCTCCCCCTCTGATCAGTGTACATTCGGCAAAGGCAGCAGCCTCCCCTCTGATCAGTGTACATTAGGCAAAGGCTACAGCCTCCCCTCTGATCAGTGTACATTAGGCAAAGGCAGCAGCCTCCCCTCTGATCAGTGTGTACATTAGGCAAAGGCTACAGCCTCCCCTCTGATCAGTGTACATTAGGCAAAGGCTACAGCCTCTCCTCTGATCAGTGTACATTAGGCAAAGGCAGCAGCCTCCCCTCTGATCAGTGTGTACATTAGGCAAAGGCTACAGCCTCCCCTCTGATCAGTGTACATTAGGCAAAGGCTACAGCCTCTCCTCTGATCAGTGTACATTAGGCAAAGGCAGCAGCCTCCCCTCTGATCAGTGTACATTAGGCAAAGGCTACAGCCTCACCTCTGATCAGTGTACATTAGGCAAAGGCAGCAGCCTCCCCTCTGATCAGTGTGTACATTAGGCAAAGGCTACAGCCTCCCCTCTGATCAGTGTATATTAGGCAAAGGCAGCAGCCTCCCCTCTGATCAGTGTGTACATTAGGCAAAAGCTACAGCCTCCCCTCTGATCAGTGTATATTAGGCAAAGGCAGCAGCCTCCCCTCTGATCAGTGTGTACATTAGGCAAAGGCTACAGCCTCCCCTCTGATCAGTGTGTACATTAGGCAAAGGCTACAGCCTCCCCTCTGATCAGTGTACATTAGGCAAAGGCTACAGCCTCTCCTCTGATCAGTGTACATTAGGCAAAGGCAGCAGCCTCCCCTCTGATCAGTGTACATTAGGCAAAGGCTACAGCCTCCCCTCTGATCAGTGTACATTAGGTAAAGGCAGCAGCCTCCCCTCTGATCAGTGTGTACATTAGGAAAAGGCTACAGCCTCCCCTCTGATCAGTGTGTACATTAGGCAAGGCTACAGCCTCCCCTCTGATCAGTGTACATTAGGCAAAGGCAGCAGCCTCCCCTCTGATCAGTGTACATTAGGCAAAGGCAGCAGCCTCCCCTCTGATCAGTGTGTACATTAGGCAAAGGCTACAGCCTCCCCTCTGGTCAGTGTATATTAGGCATAGGCTACAGCCTCCCCTCTGATCAGTGTATATTAGGCAAAGGCTACAGCTCCCCCTCTGATCAGTGTACATTCGGCAAAGGCAGCAGCCTCCCCTCTGATCAGTGTACATTAGGCAAAGGCTACAGCCTCCCCTCTGATCAATGTACATTAGGCAAAGGCAGCAGCCTCCCCTCTGATCAGTGTGTACATTAGGCAAAGGCTACAGCCTCCCCTCTGATCAGTGTACATTAGGCAAAGGCTACAGCCTCTCCTCTGATCAGTGTACATTAGGCAAAGGCAGCAGCCTCCCCTCTGATCAGTGTGTACATTAGGCAAAGGCTACAGCCTCCCCTCTGATCAGTGTACATTAGGCAAAGGCTACAGCCTCTCCTCTGATCAGTGTACATTAGACAAAGGCTACAGCCTCCCCTCTGATCAGTGTGTACATTAGGCAAAGGCAGCAGCCTCCCCTCTGATCAGTGTGTACATTAGGCAAAGGCAGCAGCCTCCCCTCTGATCAGTGTACATTAGGCAAAGGCAGCAGCCTCCCCTCTGATCAGTGTACATTAGGCAAAGGCTACAGCCTCCCCTCTGATCAGTGTGTACATTAGGCAAAGGCTACAGCCTCCCCTCTGATCAGTGTGTACATTAGGCAAAGGCTACAGCCTCCCCTCTGATCAGTGTATATTAGGCAAAGGCAGCAGCCTCCCCTCTGATCAGTGTGTACATTAGGCAAAAGCTACAGCCTCCCCTCTGATCAGTGTATATTAGGCAAAGGCAGCAGCCTCCCCTCTGATCAGTGTGTACATTAGGCAAAGGCTACAGCCTCCCCTCTGATCAGTGTGTACATTAGGCAAAGGCTACAGCCTCCCCTCTGATCAGTGTACATTAGGCAAAGGCTACAGCCTCTCCTCTGATCAGTGTACATTAGGCAAAGGCAGCAGCCTCCCCTCTGATCAGTGTACATTAGGCAAAGGCTACAGCCTCCCCTCTGATCAGTGTACATTAGGTAAAGGCAGCAGCCTCCCCTCTGATCAGTGTGTACATTAGGAAAAGGCTACAGCCTCCCCTCTGATCAGTGTGTACATTAGGCAAGGCTACAGCCTCCCCTCTGATCAGTGTACATTAGGCAAAGGCAGCAGCCTCCCCTCTGATCAGTGTACATTAGGCAAAGGCAGCAGCCTCCCCTCTGATCAGTGTGTACATTAGGCAAAGGCTACAGCCTCCCCTCTGGTCAGTGTATATTAGGCATAGGCTACAGCCTCCCCTCTGATCAGTGTATATTAGGCAAAGGCTACAGCTCCCCCTCTGATCAGTGTACATTCGGCAAAGGCAGCAGCCTCCCCTCTGATCAGTGTACATTAGGCAAAGGCTACAGCCTCCCCTCTGATCAATGTACATTAGGCAAAGGCAGCAGCCTCCCCTCTGATCAGTGTGTACATTAGGCAAAGGCTACAGCCTCCCCTCTGATCAGTGTACATTAGGCAAAGGCTACAGCCTCTCCTCTGATCAGTGTACATTAGGCAAAGGCAGCAGCCTCCCCTCTGATCAGTGTGTACATTAGGCAAAGGCTACAGCCTCCCCTCTGATCAGTGTACATTAGGCAAAGGCTACAGCCTCTCCTCTGATCAGTGTACATTAGACAAAGGCTACAGCCTCCCCTCTGATCAGTGTGTACATTAGGCAAAGGCAGCAGCCTCCCCTCTGATCAGTGTGTACATTAGGCAAAGGCAGCAGCCTCCCCTCTGATCAGTGTACATTAGGCAAAGGCAGCAGCCTCCCCTCTGATCAGTGTACATTAGGCAAAGGCTACAGCCTCCCCTCTGATCAGTGTGTACATTAGGCAAAAGGCAGCAGCCTCCCCTCTGATCAGTGTGTACATTAGGTAAAGGCAGCAGCCTCCCCTCTGATCAGTGTACATTAGGCATGGCTACAGCCTCCCCTCTGATCAGTGTGTACATTAGGCAAAGGCTACAGCCTCCCCTCTGATCAGTGTACATTAGACAAAGGCTACAGCCTCCCCTCTGATCAGAGTACATTAGACAAAGGCTACAGCCTCCCCTCTGATCAGTGTACATTAGGTAAAGGCAGCAGCCTCCCCTCTGATCAGTGTACATTAGGCAAAGGCAGCAGCCTCCCCTCTGATCAGTGTGTACATTAGGTAAAGGCAGCAGCCTCCCCTCTGATCAGTGTACATTAGGCATGGCTACAGCCTCCCCTCTGATCAGTGTACATTAGGCAAAGGCAGCAGCCTCCCCTCTGATCAGTGTGTACATTAGGTAAAGGCAGCAGCCTCCCCTCTGATCAGTGTACATTAGGTAAAGGCAGCAGCCTCCCCTCTGATCAGTGTACATTAGGCAAAGGCAGCAGCCTCCCCTCTGATCAGTGTGTACATTAGGTAAAGGCAGCAGCCTCCCCTCTGATCAGTGTACATTAGGCATGGCTACAGCCTCCCCTCTGATCAGTGTGTACATTAGGCAAAAGGCAGCAGCCTCCCCTCTGATCAGTGTGTACATTAGGTAAAGGCAGCAGCCTCCCCTCTGATCAGTGTACATTAGGCATGGCTACAGCCTCCCCTCTGATCAGTGTGTACATTAGGCAAAGGCTACAGCCTCCCCTCTGATCAGTGTGTACATTAGGCAAAGGCTACAGCCTCCCCTCTGATCAGTGTACATTAGGCAAAGGCTACAGCCTCTCCTCTGATCAGTGTACATTAGACAAAGGCTACAGCCTCCCCTCTGATCAGTGTGTACATTAGGCAAAGGCTACAGCCTCCCCTCTGATCAGTGTACATTAGGCAAAGGCTACAGCCTCTCCTCTGATCAGTGTACATTAGACAAAGGCTACAGCCTCCCCTCTGATCAGTGTGTACATTAGGCAAAGGCAGCAGCCTCCCCTCTGATCAGTGTGTACATTAGGCAAAGGCAGCAGCCTCCCCTCTGATCAGTGTACATTAGGCAAAGGCAGCAGCCTCCCCTCTGATCAGTGTACATTAGGCAAAGGCTACAGCCTCCCCTCTGATCAGTGTGTACATTAGGCAAAAGGCAGCAGCCTCCCCTCTGATCAGTGTGTACATTAGGTAAAGGCAGCAGCCTCCCCTCTGATCAGTGTACATTAGGCATGGCTACAGCCTCCCCTCTGATCAGTGTGTACATTAGGCAAAGGCTACAGCCTCCCCTCTGATCAGTGTACATTAGACAAAGGCTACAGCCTCCCCTCTGATCAGAGTACATTAGACAAAGGCTACAGCCTCCCCTCTGATCAGTGTACATTAGGTAAAGGCAGCAGCCTCCCCTCTGATCAGTGTACATTAGGCAAAGGCAGCAGCCTCCCCTCTGATCAGTGTGTACATTAGGTAAAGGCAGCAGCCTCCCCTCTGATCAGTGTACATTAGGCATGGCTACAGCCTCCCCTCTGATCAGTGTACATTAGGCAAAGGCAGCAGCCTCCCCTCTGATCAGTGTGTACATTAGGTAAAGGCAGCAGCCTCCCCTCTGATCAGTGTACATTAGGCAAAGGCAGCAGCCTCCCCTCTGATCAGTGTGTACATTAGGTAAAGGCAGCAGCCTCCCCTCTGATCAGTGTACATTAGGCATGGCTACAGCCTCCCCTCTGATCAGTGTGTACATTAGGCAAAAGGCAGCAGCCTCCCCTCTGATCAGTGTGTACATTAGGTAAAGGCAGCAGCCTCCCCTCTGATCAGTGTACATTAGGCATGGCTACAGCCTCCCCTCTGATCAGTGTGTACATTAGGCAAAGGCTACAGCCTCCCCTCTGATCAGTGTGTACATTAGGCAAAGGCTACAGCCTCCCCTCTGATCAGTGTACATTAGGCAAAGGCTACAGCCTCTCCTCTGATCAGTGTACATTAGACAAAGGCTACAGCCTCCCCTCTGATCAGTGTGTACATTAGGCAAAGGCTACAGCCTCCCCTCTGATCAGTGTACATTAGGCAAAGGCTACAGCCTCTCCTCTGATCAGTGTACATTAGACAAAGGCTACAGCCTCCCCTCTGATCAGTGTGTACATTAGGCAAAGGCAGCAGCCTCCCCTCTGATCAGTGTGTACATTAGGCAAAGGCAGCAGCCTCCCCTCTGATCAGTGTACATTAGGCAAAGGCAGCAGCCTCCCCTCTGATCAGTGTACATTAGGCAAAGGCTACAGCCTCCCCTCTGATCAGTGTGTACATTAGGCAAAAGGCAGCAGCCTCCCCTCTGATCAGTGTGTACATTAGGTAAAGGCAGCAGCCTCCCCTCTGATCAGTGTACATTAGGCATGGCTACAGCCTCCCCTCTGATCAGTGTGTACATTAGGCAAAGGCTACAGCCTCCCCTCTGATCAGTGTACATTAGACAAAGGCTACAGCCTCCCCTCTGATCAGAGTACATTAGACAAAGGCTACAGCCTCCCCTCTGATCAGTGTACATTAGGTAAAGGCAGCAGCCTCCCCTCTGATCAGTGTACATTAGGCAAAGGCAGCAGCCTCCCCTCTGATCAGTGTGTACATTAGGTAAAGGCAGCAGCCTCCCCTCTGATCAGTGTACATTAGGCATGGCTACAGCCTCCCCTCTGATCAGTGTACATTAGGCAAAGGCAGCAGCCTCCCCTCTGATCAGTGTGTACATTAGGTAAAGGCAGCAGCCTCCCCTCTGATCAGTGTACATTAGGCAAAGGCAGCAGCCTCCCCTCTGATCAGTGTGTACATTAGGTAAAGGCAGCAGCCTCCCCTCTGATCAGTGTACATTAGGCATGGCTACAGCCTCCCCTCTGATCAGTGTGTACATTAGGCAAAGGCTACAGCCTCCCCTCTGATCAGTGTACATTAGACAAAGGCTACAGCCTCCCCTCTGATCAGAGTACATTAGACAAAGGCTACAGCCTCCCCTCTGATCAGTGTACATTAGGTAAAGGCAGCAGCCTCCCCTCTGATCAGAGTACATTAGACAAAGGCTACAGCCTCCCCTCTGATCAGTGTACATTAGGTAAAGGCTACAGCCTCCCCTCTGATCAGTGTACATTAGGCAAAGGCTACAGCCTCCCCTCTGATCAGTGTCAGCCCTGAGCTCTGACTTGTGTCGCTTACACTGAGCTGTGTTCTGAATGAAATGTTTCCATTAGCAGAGACTATGGCAGCAGAACATATAATGAACATTATAATATAACGAGCATTGTTCACACTTGTCTGCTGGGTTTTGTAAATGACGTAATTTGTTTTATTATTCATTTTATCATAGATGTGTATAATATATTAGAACAGGGGCGGACATACGGCCGTGCAGGCCGTGCCGCCGCACGAGGGCCCCTGAAGTTCCGTTTTCTTCAGGGGCCCATGGCATTAAGTACTTTTTTTTTTTTTTTTTAATATTTTTTTTTTTTTTTATTATTTTATTCCCGGGGGCCCCCCGACTCCTATCCTCCCTCCCTCCCTCACCTCGGGGGCCCCCTCCCGATATGCGCGGCGGGAGAGCGAGCGAGCGGCAAATGCAGGAAGGGCTCTCCAGGCATCCGCTAGAGGCCCAGCCGCTTGGTCTCCAATATGTCTCCAGTTGGAGACATATTGGAGACTCAGCGGCTGGGCCTCTAGCGGATGCCTGGAGAGCCCTGAAGACTTCCTGCATTTGCCGCTCACTCTCCCGCCGCGCATATCGGGAGGGGGCCCCCCGAGGTGAGGAAGGAAGGGAGGGAGGGAGGATAGGAGTCGGGCCCCCCACCCGGATAGCTACCCACCCGGCTACCTACCCACCCGGCTACCTACCTACCCACCCGACTACCTAACCACCCACCAGGCTTCCTACCTACCTACCCACCCGGCTACCTACCCACCCACCAGGCTTCCTACCTAACCACCCACCCAACTACCTAACCACCCACCCGGCTACCTACCCACCCGGCTACCTACCCACCCACCAGGCTTCCTACCTAACCACCCACTCAACTACCTAACCACCCACCCGGCTACCTACCCACCCGGCTACCTACCCACCCGGCTACCTACCTACCTACCCGGCTACCTACCTAACCACCCACCCGGCTACCTACCTAACCACCCACCCGGCTACCTACCGGGCTAGTTACCAACCCACCCACCAGGCTACCTACCCACCCACCCGGCTACCCGGCTACCTACCTAACCACCCACCTGGCTACCTACCTAACCACCCACCTGGCTACCTACCTAACCACCCACCCGGCTACCTACCGGGCTAGTTACCAACCCACCCACCAGGTTACCTACCCACCCACCAGGCTACCTACCTACCCACCCACCAGGCTACCTACCCACCCACCAGGCTTCCTACCTACCCACCCGGCTACCTACCTACCCACCAGGCTACCTACCCACCCACCAGGCTACCTACCTACCCACCCACCAGGCTACCTACCCACCCACCAGGCTTCCTACCTACCCACCCGGCTACCTACCTACCCACCCGGCTACCTACCCACCCACCAGGCTTCCTACCTACCCACCCGGCTACCTACCTAACCACCCACCCGGCTACCTACCTACCCACCCACCCGGCTACCCACCCACCAGGCTTCCTACCTAACCACCCACCCGGCTACCTACCTAACCACCCACCCGGCTACCTACCGGGCTAGTTACCAGCCCACCCACCAGGCTACCTACCCACCCACCCGGCTACCCACGCACCCACCAGGCTACCTACCTACCCACCCACCGGGCTACCTACCTACCTACCGGGCTAGTTACCCACCCACCCACCAGGCTACCTACCCACCAGGCTACCTACCCACCCACCCACCAGGCTACCTACCCACCCACCCACCAGGCTACCAACCCACCCACTCAACCAGGCTACCAACCCACCCACCCACTCACCCACCCACTAGGCTACCTATCCACCCAACCACCCATGGGAGCTGCGCGCCGGATGGAGGCTGGGACAGGAGGTCTGCTGCTGCAGGTGAGTAAATGTTTTTGTTTTATTTATATTAGCAGGTGTATGTTCTGGGCAGGTCTGCCACATGATTGCATGTATTTTCTTCGCAAATCTGCCGACATGATTGCATGTATTTTCTGGGCATATCTGCCGACATGATTGCACGTATTTTCTGGGCATATCTGCCGACTTGTTTGCACGTATTTTCTGGGCATATCTGCCGACTTGATTGCATGTATTTTCTGGGCATATCTGCCGACTTGTTTGCACGTATTTTCTGGGCATATCTGCCGACTTGTTTGCACGTATTTTCTGGGCATATCTGCCGACTTGATTGCACGTATTTTCTGGGCATATCTGCCGACTTGATTGCACGTATTTTCTGGGCATATCTGCCGACTTGATTGCACATATTTTCTGGGCATATCTGCCGACTTGATTGCACATATTTTCTGGGCATATCTGCCGACATGATTGCACGTATTTTCTGGGCATATCTGCCGACATGATTGCACGTATTTTCTGGGCATATATGTGTATTTTCTTGAGAAAACCTGCACAATTATGTGAATTTTCTGGGGAAAGGGTCACCAAAACTTGGGCCCACTGTCTTTGCGTTGCACTTTTCAAGGGAACCTGAGGTGAGAATAATATTGAGGCTGCCATATTTCTCTCCTTTTAAGCAATACCAGTTGCCTGGCTGCCGTGCTGGTCCTCTGCCTCTTATTCTTTCAACCATAGACCCTGAACAAGCATGCAGCAGGTCAGGGGTTTCTGACAATATTGTCAGAACTGAGAAGATTAGCTGCATGCTTGTTGCTGGTGTAATTCAGTTTATTACTGCAGCCAAATAGATCAGCAGGGCCGCCAGGCAACTAGTATTGTTTAACCATCCTGGCGGTATGGACGAGCTCAGCTCGTCCATCACCGCCGGAGGCTGGCGCTCAGGCCCTGCTGGGCCGATTTGCACCAAATAAAGTGCAGCACACGCAGCCGGCACTTTGCCAGCCGCGTGTGCTGCCCGATCGCCGCCGCTCTGCGGCGATCCGCCGCGAGCAGCGGCGAAAGAGGGTCCCCCCAGCCGCCTGAGCCCAGCGTAGCCGGAACAAAAAGTTCCGGCCAGCGCTAAGGGCTGGATCGGAGGCGGCTGACGTCAGGACGTCGGCTGACGTCCATGACGTCACTCCGCTCGTCGCTATGGCGACGGTGTAAGCAAAACAAGGAAGGCCGCTCATTGCGGCCTTCCTTGTTTATTCTGGGCGCCGGAGGCGATCGGAAGAACGCCTCCGGAGCGCCCTCTAGTGGGCTTTCATGCAGCCAACTTTCAGTTGGCTGCATGAAATAGTTTTTTTTTAATTTAAAAAAAACCCTCATGCAGCTGCCCTGGCGATCTTATCAGAACGCCAGGGTGGTTAAAAGGAAATAAACCCTCACCCCGGGTTCGCTTTAAGTTACAGTTAGCTCCGCCCTCATCCGGTCATTGCCACGCCCATTTTTTTGCCGCGGCGCTACGCGCCGCAGGTTCTGTCCACTAATTTTTGCAGGTTGTAGCCACGCCCATATTTTGCCGCGGCGCGCTATGCGCGCCGCAGGTCATAGGGGGCCCACAATTACAATTTTGCACAGGGGCCCACTGCTGGCTGTGTCCGCCACTGTATTAGAATCTTGTTTCTCTCATTTATTATTTATCCTTATTAATTTGTACTGTATATTCATGGCATTGTATTCATTGTCTTCATTATGGGAGTCAGTCATACTTTGTGAAGGTTAAGGCAACATCATTATAAATTATAATTATGATTATGAATGCTGGCTGTGTTTATCCTACTTTTGATAATAAGCAAGGCATGAAAGTGTTATTCTGAGTATTGCCATAGGTCGCTCTCATCTGTGAGGAGATTCCTCTACTTCCTGTCTGCACAGGAAATGACTCTGCCATTGGTGAGGCGATTCCTCCCCTTCCTGTCTGCACAGGAAATGACTGCCATTGGTGAGGAGATTCCTCCCCTTCCTGTCTGCACAGGAAATTAAATAACTCAAACATGGAGACACAGGGCTGCCAGAAAGGTCCAATCCATCTTCTAATCCCTGACCATATAATCCAAAATGAGAACGAAGAAGAAATCCTGGAACTGGACTATCAGTGATAAGAGGACCTGTAGTTGCCACTAGTCGATGTCATATGTTTTGAGCAGCTTTTGCCATTTTGTAAGTCATATATCAAAGATTTAATTGAACAGAACATCAATTAAGGTTACCAACATATACTGCATTGTCATCTTATATGTTTACATTATGTATAAACATATACAACACATCTGCTATAGCATTATTCTCTTGTGATCTTACTTGAGTTGAGGAGTCGGTTTGCGAGGTTGCTCCACCGGTTGGCCGGTTGGTGGCTCCATGTTGGTGGCAGCAGAAGATATTGGACCTGCAGAAGGGGGTTGCTGATCCATGATTGGTGCTGACAGCTCTGACTCATTCCGTGGATGAAGATCTGGACCAGATGGCCGGTGTGTGTCCATGTGTGGAGATGGTTCCTGGTCCTCTGGCTTCATCTCTTGGGGTGGCATGGAGCACCCTAGGTTTAGTACAAAAAAAGTAATATTCTTACAACATTATTGGGATTTATGTGGTCTCTAATACTGTAGGCCTCATTTACAGGGTCAGTCTAGTCTCATCTGACTTGTCATTCTAAGCAGAGTCCAAGTGAGCGAATCCCCTCTGGCTTGTCATGTGTGCTGAGGGATCTCTGCAGGTTTATTTGTACACCAACCAGTTATGGCTCATACCAGAGTATTCTGCCCCTTACAACCATAGAGGAGATTACAGGGGAGGAGCTTACAGCACAAACAGGCAGGAAAGGAGATTGCAGGAGAGGCAGGGGATGAGCTTGCAGGGGAGGAGATTACAGGAGAGGCAGGGGAGGAGCTTACAGGAGAAGCAGGGGAGGAGTTTACAGGAGAAGCAGGGGAGGAGCTTACAGGAGAGGCAGGAGAGGGGATTACAGGAGAGGCAGGGGAGGAGCTTACAGGAGAAGCAGGGGAGGAGTTTACAGGAGAAGCAGGGGAGGAGCTTACAGGAGAGGCGAGAGGCAGGAGAGGAGCTTACAGGAGAGGCAGGAGAGGGGATTACAGGAGAGGCAGGACAGGAGATTACTGGAGAGGTAGGGGAGGTGCTTACAGGAGAGGAGATTACGGGAGAGGCAGGAGAGGAGATTACAGGAGAGGCAGGGCAGGAGATTACAGGAGAGGAAGGGGAGGTGCTTACAGGATAGGCAGGGGAGGAGCTTACAGGAGAGGCAGGGCAAGAGATTACAGGAGAGGCAGTGCAGGAGATTACAGGAGAGGCAGGGCAGAAGCTTACAGGAGAGCTAGGGGAGGAGTTTACAGGAGAGGGAGGGGAGGAGATTACAGAAGAGGCAGAGGAGGAGCTTACAGAAGCAGGGGAGGAGCTTACAGGAGATCTAGGGGAGGAGTTTACAGGAGAGTCAGGGGTAGAGCCTACAGGAGAGGCAGGGCAGGAGCTTACAGGAGAGACAGGGCAGAATCTTACAGGAGAAGTAGGGCAGGAGATTACAGGAGAGGCAGGGCAGGAGAGGCAGGGAAGGAGATTACAGAAGAGGCAAATGAGGAGCTTACAGGAGAGCTAGGGGAGGAGCTTACAGGAGAGGCAGGGCAGGAGCTTACAGGAGAGGCAGGGCAGGAGCTTACAGGAGAGGCAGGGGAGGAGCTTAGAGGAGAGGGGATTACAGGAGAGGCAGGGCAGGAGCTTACAGGAGAGGCAGGGAAGGATATTACAGGAGAGGCAGGGGAGCAGTTTACAGGAGAGGCAGGGGAGGAGCTTACAGGAGAAGCAGGGGAGGAGTTTACAGGAAAAGCAGGTGAGGAGCTTACAGGAGAGGGGATTACAGGAGAGGCAGGGGAGGAGCTTACAGGAGAAGCAGGGGAGGAGTTTACAGGAGACGCAGGGGAGGAGCTTACAGGAGAGGCGAGAGGCAGGAGAGGAGCTTACAGGAGAGGCAGGAGAGGGGATTACAGGAAAGGCAGGACAGGAGATTACTGGAGAGGTAGGGGAGGTGCTTACAGGAGAGGCAGGAGAGGAGATTACAGGAGAGGCAGGAGAGGAGTTTACAGGAGAGGCAGGGCAGGAAATTACAGGAGAGGAAGGGGAGGTGCTTACAGGATAGGCAGGGGAGGAGCTTACAGGAGAGGCAGGGCAAGAGATTACAGGAGAGGCAGTGCAGGAGATTACAGGAGAGGCAGGGCAGGAGATTACAGGAGAGGCAGGGGAGGAGATTACAGAAGAGGCAGAGGAGGAGTTTACAGAAGCAGGGGAGGAGCTTACAGGAGAGCTAAGGGAGGAGTTTACAGGAGAGTCAGGGGTAGAGCCTACAGGAGAGGCAGGGCAGGAGCTTACAGGAGAGACAGGGCAGAAGCTTACAGGAGAAGTAGGGCAGGAGATTACAGGATAGGCAGGGCAGGAGATTACAGGAGAGGCAGGAAAGGAGATTACAGAAGAGGCAAAGGAGGAGTTTACAGGAGAAGCAGGGGAGGAGCTTACAGGTGAGCTAGGGGAGGGGATTACAGGAAAGGCAGGATAGGAGATTACTGGAGAGGTAGGGGAGGTGCTTACAGGAGAGGCAGGAGAGGAGATTACAGGAGAGGCAGGAGAGGAGTTTACAGGAGAGGCAGGGCAGGAGCTTACAGGAGAGACAGGGCAGAAGCTTACAGGAGAAGTAGGGCAGGAGATTACAGGATAGGCAGGGCAGGAGATTACAGGAGAGGCAGGAAAGGAGATTACAGAAGAGGCAAAGGAGGAGTTTACAGGAGAAGCAGGAGAGGATCTTACAGGAGAGGCAGGAGAGGGGATTACAGGAAAGGCAGGACAGGAGATTACTGGAGAGGTAGGGGAGGTGCTTACAGGAGAGGCAGGAGAGGAGATTACAGGAGAGGCAGGAGAGGAGTTTACAGGAGAGGCAGGGCAGGAAATTACAGGAGAGGAAGGGGAGGTGCTTACAGGATAGGCAGGGGAGGAGCTTACAGGAGAGGCAGGGCAAGAGATTACAGGAGAGGCAGTGCAGGAGATTACAGGAGAGGCAGGGCAGGAGATTACAGGAGAGCTAGGGGAGGAGTTTACAGGAGAGGCAGGGGAGGAGATTACAGAAGAGGCAGAGGAGGAGTTTACAGAAGCAGGGGAGGAGCTTACAGGAGAGCTAGGGGAGGAGTTTACAGGAGAGTCAGGGGTAGAGCCTACAGGAGAGGCAGGGCAGGAGCTTACAGGAGAGACAGGGCAGAAGCTTACAGGAGAAGTAGGGCAGGAGATTACAGGATAGGCAGGGCAGGAGATTACAGGAGAGGCAGGAAAGGAGATTACAGAAGAGGCAAAGGAGGAGCTTACAGGAGAGGCAGGGGAGGAGCCTACATGATAGGCAGTGCAGGAGATTACAGGAGAGGCAGGGGAGGAGCTTACAGGAGAGGCAGGAGAGTAGCTTACATGAGATGCAGGGGAGGAGCTTACAGGAGAGGCAGGGGAGGATATTACAGGAGAGGCAGGGGAGGAGATTACAGGAGAGGCAGAGGAGGAGTTTACAGGAGACGCAGGGAAGGATCTTACAGGACAGCTAGGGGAGGAGCCTACAGGAGAGGTGGGGAGGAGCTTACAGGAGAGGCAGGGGAGGAGATTACAGGAGAGGCAGAGGAGGAGTTTACAGGAGAAGCAGGGAAGGAGCTTACAGGACAGCTAGGGGAGGAGATTACAGGAGAGGCAGGGGAGGAGATTACAGGAGAGGCAGAGGAGGAGCTTACAGGAGAAGCAGGAAAGGAGCTTACAGGACAGCTAGGGGAGGAGCTTGCAGGAGAGGAGGTTACATGAGATGCAGGAGAGAGAAGCTTACATGAGATGCAGGGGAGGAGTTTACAGGAGAGGGGATTACAGGAGAGGCAGAGGAGGAGCTTACAGGAGAAGCAGGGAAGGAGCTTACAGGACAGCTAGGGGAGGAGCTTACAGGAGAGGCAGGGGAGAAGCTCACAGGAGAGGCAGGAGAGTAGCTTACATTAGATGCAGGGGAGGAGTTTACAGGAGAGGGGATTACAGGAGAGGCAGTGCAGGAGATTACAGGAGAGGCAGGGGAGGAGTTTACAGGAGAGGATCTTACATCAGAGGCAGGGGAGGAGCTTACAGGAGAGGCAGGGAGGAGCCAACAGGAGAGGCAGGGGAGGAGATTACAGGAGAGGCAGGGCAGGAGATTACAGGAGAGGCAGGGGAGGAGTTTGCAGGAGAGGAGCTTACATGAGAGGCAGGGGAGGAGCTTACAGGAGAGGCAGGGGAGGAGCCTACAGGAGAGGCAGGGGAGGAGCTTACAGGAAAGGCAGGGGAGGAGATTTTAGGAGAGGCGCTTACAGGATAGGTAGGGGAGGAGGAGATTACATAGAAGCTTCTGGATCACAGCCAGGCTCATGTAACGGCTGCTGCTATTGGGAAATAATGCAGATAGGCTTCATTCACACAACCTTCCTGGAGATCTTGTTCTGGAGGTTTCCAGTAAAGAAACCGTTACTTTGTGGTTGGGAATGTATGGCCGTAATTCTCTATGTGAGGAAAGTGGTTGTTTCATGGAGAGGTTTTCTCAGTAATGTTTGTCCAGCAGCCGATTTACCACGTGGTGAAAATCATCTCAGGGGTGGCAAATACCTTCTAGGTCTGCATGGCCTTCATTCATCATACATTCACTGTTCATCCAGCGTTCAATCATCATTCATCCAGCGTTCAATCATCATTCATCCAGCGTTCAATCATCATTCATCCAGCACTCAATCATCATTCATTCAGTGTTCAGTCATCATTCATCCAGCGCTCAATCATCATTCATCCAGCGTTCAATCATCATTCATCCGGCGTTCAGTCATCATTCATCCGGCGTTCAGTCATCATTCATCCGGCGTTCAGTCATCATTCATCCGGCGTTCAATCATTATTCATCCAGCGTTCAATCATCATTCATCCAGCGTTCAATCATCATTCATCCAGCGTTCAATCATTATTCATCCAGCGTTCAATCGTCATTCATCCAGCGTTCAATCATCATTCATCCAGCGCTCAATCATCATTCATTCAGCGTTCAATCATCATTCATCCAGCGTTCAATCATCATTCATCCAGCGTTCAATCATCATTCATCCAGCGCTCAATCATCATTCATCAGCGCTCAATCATCATTCATTCAGCGTTCAATCATCATTCATCCAGCGTTCAATCATCATTCATCCAGCGCTCAATCATCATTCATTCAGCGTTCAATCATCATTCATCCAGCGTTCAATCATCATTCATCCAGCGTTCAATCATCATTCATTCAGCGTTCAATCATCATTCATCCAGCGTTCAATCATCATTCATCCAGCGTTCAATCATCATTCATCCAGCGTTCAATCATCATTCATCCAGCGCTCAATCATTATTCATTCAATGTTCAATCATCATTCATCCAGCGTTCAATCATCATTCATCCAGCGTTCAATCATCATTCATCCAGCGCTCAATCATCATTCATCAGCGCTCAATCATCATTCATTCAGTGTTCAATCATCATTCATCCAGCGTTCAATCATCATTCATCCAGCGCTCAATCATCATTCATTCAGTGTTCAATCATCATTCATCCAGCGTTCAATAATCATTCATCCAGCGTTCAATCATCATTCATTCAGCGTTCAATCATCATTCATCCAGCGTTCAATCATCATTCATCCAGCGTTCAATCATCATTCATCCAGCGTTCAATCATCATTCATCCAGCGTTCAATCATTATTCATCCAGCGTTCAATCATCATTCATCCAGCGTTCAATCATCATTCATCCAACGTTCAGTCATCATTCATTCAGTGTTCAGTAATCATTCATTCAGTGTTCAGTCATCATTCATCCAGCGTTCAGTCATCATTCATCCAACGTTCAATCATCATTCATCCAGCGTTCAATCATCATTCATCCAGCGTTCAATCATCATTCATCCGGCGTTCAGTCATCATTCATCCAGCGTTCAATCATCATTCATCCAGCGTTCAATCATCATTCATCCAGCGTTCAATCATCATTCATCCAGTGTTCAATCATCATTCATCCAGTGTTCAATCATCATTCATCCAGCGTTCAGTCATCATTCATTCAGTGTTCAATCATCATTCATTCAGTGTTCAGTCATCATTCATCCAGCGTTCAATCATCATTCATCCGGCGTTCAGTCATAATTCATCCAGCGTTCAGTCATCATTCATCCAGCGTTCAGTCATCATTCATCCAGCGTTCAATCATCATTCATCCAGTGTTCAATCATCATTCATCCAGTGTTCAATCATCATTCATCCAGCGTTCAGTCATCATTCATTCAGTGTTCAATCATCATTCATTCAGTGTTCAGTCATCATTCATCCAGCGTTCAATCATCATTCATCCGGCGTTCAGTCTTCATTCATCCAGCGTTCAGTCATCATTCATCCGGCGTTCAGTCATCATTCATCCAGCGTTCAGTCATCATTCATTCAGTGTTCAATCATCATTCATCCAGCGCTCAATCATCATTCATTCAGTGTTCAGTCATCATTCATCCAGCGTTTAATCATCATTCATCCGGCGTTCAGTCATCATTCAGCCGGCGTTCAGTCATCATTCATCCAGCGTTTTATCATCATTCATCCAGCGTTCAGTCATCATTCATCCAGCGTTTAATCATCATTCATCCGGCGTTCAGTCATCATTCATCCGGCGTTCAGTCATCATTCATCCGGCGTTCAGTCATCATTCATTCAGGGTTCAATCATCATTCATCCAGCGTTCAGTCATCATTCATCCGGCGTTCAGTCATCATTCATTCAGGGTTCAATCATCATTCATCCAGCGTTCAATCATCATTCATCCAGCGTTCAATCATCATTCATCCAGCGTTCAATCATCATTCATTCAGTGTTCAATCATCATTCATTCAGTGTTCAATCATCATTCATTCAGTGTTCAATCATCATTCATCCAGCGTTCAATCATCATTCATCCAGCGTTCAATCATCATTCATCTAGCGTTCAGTCATCATTCATCCAGTGTTCAGTCATCATTCATTCAGTATTCAATCATCATTCATTCAGTGTTCAATCATCATTCATCTAGTGTTCAGTCCATGTTCATCCACTATTCATCCAGTGTCCATTCATCACTAATTCAGTGTTCAATCATCAATCATCCAGTGTTTAATCATCATTCATCTAGTGTTCAGTCCATGTTCATCCACTATTCATCCAGCGTTCAGTCATCATTCATTCAGTGTTCAATCATCATTCATTCAGTGTTCAGTCATCATTCATCCAGCGTTCAATCATCATTCATCCGGCGTTCAGTCATAATTCATCCAGCGTTCAGTCATCATTCATCCAGCGTTCAATCATCATTCATCCAGCGTTCAGTCATCATTCATTCAGTGTTCAGTCATCATTCATCCAGCGTTCAATCATCATTTATCCGGCGTTCAGTCATCATTCATCCAGCGTTCAGTCATCATTCATTCAGTGTTCAATCATCATTCATCCAGCGCTCAATCATCATTCATTCAGTGTTCAGTCATCATTCATCCAGCGTTCAATCATCATTCATCCGGCGTTCAGTCATCATTCATCCGGCGTTCAGTCATCATTCATCCAGCGTTCAATCATCATTCATCCAGCGTTCAGTCATCATTCATCCAGCGTTTAATCATCATTCATCCGGCGTTCAGTCATCATTCAGCCGGCGTTCAGTCATCATTCATCCAGCGTTTTATCATCATTCATCCAGCGTTCAGTCATCATTCATCCAGCGTTTAATCATCATTCATCCGGCGTTCAGTCATCATTCATCCGGCGTTCAGTCATCATTCATCCGGCGTTCAGTCATCATTCATTCAGTGTTCAATCATCATTCATCCAGCGTTCAGTCATCATTCATCCGGCGTTCAGTCATCATTCATTCAGGGTTCAATCATCATTCATCCAGCGTTCAATCATCATTCATCCAGCGTTCAATCATCATTCATCCAGCGTTCAATCATCATTCATTCAGTGTTCAATCATCATTCATTCAGTGTTCAATCATCATTCATTCAGTGTTCAATCATCATTCATCCAGCTTTCAATCATCATTCATCCAGCGTTCAATCATCATTCATCTAGCGTTCAGTCATCATTCATCCAGTGTTCAGTCATCATTCATTCAGTATTCAATCATCATTCATTCAGTGTTCAATCATCATTCATCTAGTGTTCAGTCCATGTTCATCCACTATTCATCCAGTGTCCATTCATCACTAATTCAGTGTTCAATCATCAATCATCCAGTGTTTAATCATCATTCATCTAGTGTTCAGTCCATGTTCATCCACTATTCATCCAGCGTTCAGTCATCATTCATTCAGTGTTCAATCATCATTCATTCAGTGTTCAGTCATCATTCATCCAGCGTTCAATCATCATTCATCCGGCGTTCAGTCATAATTCATCCAGCGTTCAGTCATCATTCATCCAGCGTTCAATCATCATTCATCCAGCGTTCAGTCATCATTCATTCAGTGTTCAGTCATCATTCATCCAGCGTTCAATCATCATTTATCCGGCGTTCAGTCATCATTCATCCAGCGTTCAGTCATCATTCATTCAGTGTTCAATCATCATTCATCCAGCGCTCAATCATCATTCATTCAGTGTTCAGTCATCATTCATCCAGCGTTCAATCATCATTCATCCGGCATTCAGTCATCATTCATCCGGCGTTCAGTCATCATTCATCCAGCGTTCAATCATCATTCATCCAGCGTTCAGTCATCATTCATCCAGCGTTTAATCATCATTCATCCGGCGTTCAGTCATCATTCATCCGGCGTTCAGTCATCATTCATCCGGCGTTCAGTCATCATTCATTCAGCGTTCAATCATCATTCATCCAGCGTTCAATCATCATTCATCCAGCGTTCAATCATCATTCATCCAGCGTTCAATCATCATTCATCCAGCGTTCAGTCATCATTCATCCAGCGTTCAATCATCATTCATCCAGCGTTCAATCATCATTCATCCAGCGTTCAATCATCATTCATCCAGCGTTCAATCATCATTCATCTAGCGTTCAGTCATCATTCATCCAGCGTTCAATCATCATTCATTCAGTGTTCAATCATCATTCATTCAGTGTTCAATCATCATTCATTCAGTGTTCAATCATCATTCATCCAGCGTTCAATCATCATTCATCTAGCGTTCAGTCATCATTCATCCAGTGTTCAATCATCATTCATTCAGTGTTCAATCATCATTCATTCAGTGTTCAATCATCATTCATCTAGTGTTCAGTCCATGTTCATCCACTATTCATCCAGTGTCCATTCATCACTAATTCAGTGTTCAATCATCAATCATCCAGTGTTTAATCATCATTCATCTAGTGTTCAGTCCATGTTCATCCACTATTCATCCAGCGTTCAGTCATCATTCATCCAGTGTTCAATCATCATTCATCTAGTGTTCAGTCCATGTTCATCCACTATTCATCCAGTGTTCAATCATCATTCATCCAGCGTTCAATCATCATTCATCCAGCGTTCAATCATCATTCATCCAGCGTTCAATCATCATTCATCTAGCGTTCAGTCATCATTCATCCAGTGTTCAATCATCATTCATTCAGTGTTCAATCATCATTCATTCAGTGTTCAATCATCATTCATCTAGTGTTCAGTCCATGTTCATCCACTATTCATCCAGCGTTCAATCATCATTCATCCAGTGTTCAATCATCATTCATCTAGTGTTCAGTCCATGTTCATCCACTATTCATCCAGCGTTCAATCATCATTCATCCAGCGTTCAATCATCATTCATCCAGTGTTCAATCATCATTCATTCAATATGCATTCTACATTCATTCATCATTCATCAGTGCTCAATCATTATGCATTCACTGTTCAGTCCACGTTCATTCATCATGCATTCACTGTTCATTCAGTGTCCAGTCCACATTCAATCACTATTCATCAGTGTTCATTCCACAGCGCTTTACTCTGGGCTGCCATCAGCATTCATACAACTGTCGGGGGTCCCTACAAGGAATGATTGTAATAATATTCAGAGTAGTGGCTTCCGTGTACTGAGAGCTATAAAGAGCAGTCAGTAACTACATTGTTATCTTTGTGTGTAAAGCCTATTATAGATCTGTCATTTCTACTTGAATAATAGAATTCCTATGCAGGGCTGTAAATAAATGTGTAGTGTGCGACTGTACGTGTGTGTGTGTCTATAAGTGTGTGTGTGTCTATAAGTGTGTGTGTGTACGTGTGTGTGTGTGTTCGTGTTTGTGTGTACGCGTGTGTGTGTGTGTGTGTGTGTATGTGTGTGTGTGTGTATACGTGTGTACGTGTGTGTGTGTATGTGGGTATGTGTGTGTGTCTATGTGTGTGTGTGTACGTGTGTGTGTGTGTGTGTGTGTGTACGTGTGTGTGTGTGTGTGTGTGTGTGTGTGTATGCGTGTGTGTGTACGTGTGTGTATTGTGTGTGTGTACGTGTGTGCGTGAGTGTGTGTGTGTGTATTTGTGTGTGTGTGTGTATGTGTGTGTGTGTGTGTGTGTGTGTATAGTGTGTGTGTGTGTGTGTGTGTGTGTGTGTGTAGTGTGTGTGTGTGTGTGTGTGTATGTGTGTGTGTGTGTATACGTGTGTACGTGTGTGTGTGTGTGTGTGTGTGTGTGTGTACGTGTGTGTGTATGTGTGTGTGTGTGTGTGTGTGTGTGTGTGTATGCGTGTGTGTGTGTACGTGTGTGTGTGTGTACGTGTGTGTATTGTGTGTGTGTACGTGTGTGCGTGAGTGTGTGTGTGTGTGTATTTGTGTGTGTGTGTGTGTGTGTGTAGTGTGTGTGTGTATAGTGTGTGTGTGTGTGTGTGTGTATGTGTGTGTGTGTGTATACGTGTGTACGTGTGTGTGTGTATGTGGGTATGTGTGTGTATGTGTGTGTGTGTACGTGTGTGTGTGTGTGTACGTGTGTGTGTGTACGTGGTGTGTACGGTGTGTGTGTGTGTGTGTGTGTGTGTGTGTACGTGTGTGTGTATGTGTGTGTACGTGTGTGTGTACGTGTGTGCGTGAGTGTGTATGTGTATGTGTGTGTGTGTGTATGTGTGTGTGTGTACGTGTGTGTGTGTGTACGTGTGTGTGTGTACGTGTGTGTGTGTGTGCATGTGTACGTGTGTGTGTGTGTGTACGTGTGTGTGTACGTGGTGTGTACGGTGTGTGTGTGTGTGTGTGTGTGTGCATGTGTACGTGTGTGTGTATGTGTGTGTACGTGTGTGTGTGTGTGTGTATGCGTGTGTGTGTGTGTACGTGTGTGTACGGTGTGTGTGTGTGTGTGTGTGTGTGCGTGTGTGTGCGTGTGTGTGTGTACGTGTGTGTGTGTGTACGTGTGTGTATTGTGTGTGTGTACGTGTGTGCGTGAGTGTGTGTGTGTGTATGTGTATGTGTGTGTGTGTATGTGTGTGTGTGTACGTGTGTGTGTGTGTACGTGTGTGTGTGTGTACGTGTGTGTGTGTGTGTGTGTGTGTGTGTGTGTGCATGTGTACGTGTGTGTGTGTGTGTGTGTGCATGTGTACGTGAGTGTGTGTGTGTGTATGTGTATGTGTGTGTGTGTATGTGTGTGTGTGTGTGTGTGTACGTGTGTGTGTGTATGTGTGTGTGTGTGTGTGTGTGTGTGTGTGTACGTGTGTGTGTGTACGTGTGTGTGTGTGTGTGTGTGTGTGTGTGTGTGTGTGTGTACGTGTGTGTGTGTACGTGTGTGTGTGTGTGTGTGTGTGTGCATGTGTACGTGTGTGTGTGTGTGTGTGTGCATGTGTACGTGTGTGTGTGTGTGTGCTGTCACTTACAGTAGGTAGTAGAAATCTGACATTACCGACAGATTTTGGGTTAGTCCATCTCTTCATGGGGGATTCTCAGCATGGGCCTTTCTTCTTTGTAAAGACATTCCCTGAAAAAGATTTATACAAAGATGCTGCCTACTCGCTGTACAAATTTTTAGGCAGTTGGATGTAGCAACTGCCATTCACTGAGGGCCCAAAGCGCTAGTGCAATGAAACCCTATGGGCCCGTTCTTACTTGGATGATTTGCGGTAATTGCCGCAAATCGCCCAAAAACGCTAAACGCAAACACGTAGCCTGCACCATTTTCAGGCGATTCCCCGGCGATCACGTTTTAGTGCTATAGAAGCGCAAAACGCGGTCGCTAAAAAATCGGCAAGTGTGAATGGTGATTTTTGGGCGTTAATCGCCAAAAAACGCCAGAGCAAAACGCTAGCAAAATCACTAGCGTTTTGCGATCAGCAAGTGTGAATGAGCCCTAAGTGCTTTTAAAAATGAAGAAAACTCTGAGAACCCCCCTATGAGGCGATGGACTAGTCCAAAACCTGTCGGTAATGTCAGATTTATACTACTTACTGTGAGTGACAGCAACATAGAAGAAAAGTCATTTATGGCTCATTTAACTCCAGAAGAAACATACTTCTTATTTCTATATGTTAACATTTATTTTAAACTTTAAGATTTGTGCAACAGAGGTCCTTTAAAGAGACACTGAAGCGAAAAAAAAGTGATGATATTATGATTTGTATGTGTAGCACAGCTAAGAAATAAAACATTAAGATCAGATACATCAGTCTAATTGTTTCCAGTACAGGAAGAGTTGAGAAACTCCAGTTATTATCTCTATGCAAACAAGCCATTAAGCTCTCTGACTAACTTAGTCTTGGAGAGGGCTGTTATGTGACTTTTATTATCTCAACTGTAAGTTAACTGTTTACTTTTCCTCTGCCAGAGGAGAGGTCATTAGTTCACAGACTGCTCTGAAAGACTCATTTTGAATGCTGAGTGTTGTGTAATCTGCAATTATTATAGAATGATGCAATGTTAGAAAAAACACTATATACCTGAAAATAAAAATATGAGAATATTTTCTTTGCTGCTAATCTTCTAGTAATTATTCATAGTACACAACCAATTCATTATATCATATATTATTTTTCGCTTCAGTGTCTCTTTAAATACCGCTAAAATTGACCAGGGATCTCCAAGGGCCGAGAGCGATGTTTGGAGACATTGAGGCTTCACCCCATCGGTCACCAGCGGTTGGCAAGTGGCCGGGGTGGAGCCAACTGTCCAGATCCTGGAGGCACCGCCCCCTAATGATGACAGACATGTGGGCTGGTTTGGTTTAGGGGAGACCCCCAGGCCGTATAAGTAGGTGTTGGACTGTTTCCCAGATCTTCATGGGGACCACTCTTTTATATTCAGTTATGGGTTATGCCGCCAACAGGGTGGAGGAAAAAAGGTGAAATACGAGTTGGAGGAATATCCCATTCACACATTGATAAAGAGCAGGGGGCGTAATTCAATCCGGATGTAATGCTAGGTACACATGATGTGATTTTTTTCAGGCGATTTTATGTTCGATCGATTTTTGATTCATCTTTCAGCTCCATTTTCTGCTGGATTCTCTTATCTTTTCTTATCAATTTCTATTCAATTCTATGAGAAATCGAGCAATAAAACGATCGAAAGTAATATCGGACATGACGGAAATTATCTATCGAACGCAAAATCGTATCGCGTGTACCTAGAATTATGAGATCTGCTGGAGGCTGTCACATCACAGAATAGGAGAAGTGACCAAGCGACACGTGGGAAGCAGAAAGTGAAATGATGTCAGATCATCTCATCCCAGTGATAACGCTATAGAGTGTAATATGCAGATCATCTCATCCCAGTGATAACGCTATAGAGTGTAATATGCAGATCATCTTATCCCAGTGATAACGCTATAGAGTGTAATATGCAGATCATCTTATCCCAGTGATAACGCTATAGAGTGTAATATGCAGATCATCTCATCCCAGTGATAACGCTATAGAGTGTAATATGCAGATCATCTCATCCCAGTGATAACGCTATAGAGTGTAATATGCAGATCATCTCATCCCAGAGATAACGCTATAGAGTGTAATATGCAGATCATCTCATCCCAGTGATAACGCTATAGAGTGTAATATGCAGATCATCTCATCCCAGAGATAACGCTATAGAGTGTAATATGCAGATCCTCTCATCCCAGAGATAACGCTATAGAGTGTAATATGCAGATCATCTCATCCCAGTGATAACGCTATAGAGTGTAATATGCAGATCATCTCATCCCAGAGATAACGCTATAGAGTGTAATATGCAGATCCTCTCATCCCAGAGATAACGCTATAGAGTGTAATATGCAGATCATCTCATCCCAGAGATAACGCTATAGAGTGTAATATGCAGATCATCTTATCCCAGTGATAACGCTATAGAGTGTAATATGCAGATCATCTCATCCCAGTGATAACGCTATAGAGTGTAATATGCAGATCATCTCATCCCAGAGGTAACGCTATAGAGTGTAATATGCAGATCATCTTATCCCAGTGATAACGCTATAGAGTGTAATATGCAGATCATCTCATCCCAGAGATAACGCTATAGAGTGTAATATGCAGATCATCTCATCCCAGTGATAACGCTATAGAGTGTAATATGCAGATCATCTCATCCCAGAGATAACGCTATAGAGTGTAATATGCAGATCATCTCACCCCAGAGATAACACTATAGCGTGTAATATGCAGATCATCTCATCCCAGTGATAACGCTATAGAGTGTAATATGCAGATCATCTCATCCCAGAGATAACGCTATAGAGTGTAATATGCAGATCCTCTCATCCCAGTGATAATACTATAGAGTGTAATATGCAGATCATCTCATCCCAGTGATGACGCTATAGAGTGTAATATGCAGATCATCTCATCCCAGTGATAACGCTATAGAGTGTAATATGCAGATCATCTCATCCCAGTGATAACGCTATAGAGTGTAATATGCAGATCATCTCATCCCAGTGATAACGCTATAGAGTGTAATATGCAGATCCTCTCATCCCAGTGATAACGCTATAGAGTGTAATATGCAGATCATCTCATCCCAGTGATAACGCTATAGAGTGTAATATGCAGATCCTCTCATCCCAGTGATAACGCTATAGAGTGTAATATGCAGATCATCTCATCCCAGTGATAACGCTATAGAGTGTAATATGCAGATCCTCTCATCCCAGTGATAACGCTATAGAGTGTAATATGCAGATCATCTCATCCCAGTGATAACGCTATAGAGTGTAATATGCAGATCCTCTCATCCCAGAGATAACGCTATAGAGTGTAATATGCAGATCATCTCATCCCAGTGATAACGCTATAGAGTGTAATATGCAGATCATCTCATCCCAGTGATAACGCTATAGAGTGTAATATGCAGATCATCTCATCCCAGTGATAACGCTATAGAGTGTAATATGCAGATCATCTCATCCCAGTGATAACGCTATAGAGTGTAATATGCAGATCATCTCATCCCAGAGATAACGCTATAGAGTGTAATATGCAGATCATCTCATCCCAGAGATAACGCTATAGAGTGTAATATGCAGATCATCTCACCCCAGAGATAATGCTATAGAGTGTAATATGCAGATCCTCTCATCCCAGTGATAACGCTATAGAGTGTAATATGCAGATCATCTCATCCCAGAGATAACGCTATAGAGTGTAATATGCAGATCATCTCATCCCAGTGATAACGCTATAGAGTGTAATATGCAGATCCTCTCATCCCAGTGATAACACTATAGAGTGTAATATGCAGATCCTCTCATCCCAGTGATAACGCTATAGAGTGTAATATGCAGATCATCTCATCCCAGTGATAACGCTATAGAGTGTAATATGCAGATCATCTCATCCCAGAGATAACACTATAGAGTGTAATATGCAGATCATCTCATCCCAGTGATAACGCTATAGAGTGTAATATGCAGATCATCTCACCCCAGAGATAATGCTATAGAGTGTAATATGCAGATCATCTCATCCCAGTGATAACGCTATAGAGTGTAATATGCAGATCATCTCATCCCAGAGATAACGCTATAGAGTGTAATATGCAGATCATCTCATCCCAGAGATAACGCTATAGAGTGTAATATGCAGATCATCTCATCCCAGTGATAACGCTATAGAGTGTAATATGCAGATCATCTCACCCCAGAGATAACGCTATAGAGTGTAATATGCAGATCATCTCATCCCAGTGATAACGCTATAGAGTGTAATATGCAGATCATCTCATCCCAGTGATAACGCTATAGAGTGTAACATGCAGATCATCTCATCCCAGAGATAACGCTATAGAGTGTAATATGCAGATCATCTCACCCCAGAGATAACGCTATAGAGTGTAATATGCAGATCCTCTCATCCCAGTGATAACGCTATAGAGTGTAATATGCAGATCCTCTCATCCCAGTGATAACGCTATAGAGTGTAATATGCAGATCCTCTCATCCCAAAGATAACGCTATAGAGTGTAATATGCAGATCCTCTCATCCCAGTGATAACGCTATAGAGTGTAATATGCAGATCCTCTCATCCCAGTGATAACGCTATAGAGTGTAATATGCAGATCCTCTCATCCCAGAGATAACGCTATAGAGTGTAATATGCAGATCCTCTCATCCCAGTGATAACGCTATAGAGTGTAATATGCAGATCATCTCATCCCAGTGATAACGCTATAGAGTGTAATATGCAGATCATCTCATCCCAGTGATAACGCTATAGAGTGTAATATGCAGATCATCTCACCCCAGAGATAACGCTATAGAGTGTAATATGCAGATCTTCTCATCCCAGTGATAACGCTATAGAGTGTAATATGCAGATCCTCTCATCCCAGTGATAACGCTATAGAGTGTAATATGCAGATCATCTCATCCCAGTGATAACGCTATAGAGTGTAATATGCAGATCATCTCATCCCAGTGATAACGCTATAGAGTGTAATATGCAGATCATCTCATCCCAGTGTTAACGCTATAGAGTGTAATATGCAGATCCTCTCATCCCAGTGATAACGCTATAGAGTGTAATATGCAGATCATCTCATCCCAGTGATAACGCTATAGAGTGTAATATGCAGATCATCTCATCCCAGAGATAATGCTATAGAGTGTAATATGCAGATCATCTCATCCCAGTTATAATGCTATAGAGTGTAATATGCAGATCCTCTCATCCCAGTGATAACGCTATAGAGTGTAATATGCAGATCATCTCATCCCAGTGATAACGCTATAGAGTGTAATATGCAGATCATCTCATCCCAGTGATAACGCTATAGAGTGTAATATGCAGATCATCTCATCCCAGTGATAACGCTATAGAGTGTAATATGCAGATCCTCTCATCCCAGAGATAACGCTATAGAGTGTAATATGCAGATCATCTCATCCCAGTGATAACGCTATAGAGTGTAATATGCAGATCATCTCATCCCAGTGATAACGCTATAGAGTGTAATATGCAGATCCTCTCATCCCAGAGATAACGCTATAGAGTGTAATATGCAGATCCTCTCATCCCAGTGATAACGCTACAGAGTGTAATATGCAGATCATCTCATCCCAGTGATAACGCTATAGAGTGTAATATGCAGATCATCTCATCCCAGAGATAACGCTATAGAGTGTAATATGCAGATCATCTCACCCCAGAGATAACACTATAGCGTGTAATATGCAGATCATCTCACCCCAGAGATAACGCTATAGAGTGTAATATGCAGATCCTCTCATCCCAGAGATAACGCTATAGAGTGTAATATGCAGATCATCTCATCCCAGAGATAACGCTATAGAGTGTAATATGCAGATCATCTCATCCCAGTGATAACGCTATAGAGTGTAATATGCAGATCCTCTCATCCCAGAGATAACGCTATAGAGTGTAATATGCAGATCATCTCATCCCAGTGATAACGCTATAGAGTGTAATATGCAGATCATCTCATCCCAGTGATAACGCTATAGAGTGTAATATTCAGATCCTCTCATCCCAGTGATAACGCTATAGAGTGTAATATGCAGATCATCTCATCCCAGTGATAACGCTATAGAGTGTAATATGCAGATCCTCTCATCCCAGAGATAACGCTATAGAGTGTAATATGCAGATCCTCTCATCCCAGTGATAACGCTATAGAGTGTAATATGCAGATCATCTCACCCCAGAGATAACGCTATAGAGTGTAATATGCAGATCATCTCATCCCAGTGATAACGCTATAGAGTGTAATATGCAGATCATCTCATCCCAGTGATAACGCTATAGAGTGTAATATGCAGATCCTCTCATCCCAGAGATAACGCTATAGAGTGTAATATGCAGATCCTCTCATCCCAGTGATAACGCTATAGAGTGTAATATGCAGATCATCTCATCCCAGTGATAACGCTATAGAGTGTAATATGCAGATCATCTCATCCCAGAGATAACGCTATAGAGTGTAATATGCAGATCATCTCATCCCAGAGATAACGCTATAGAGTGTAATATGCAGATCATCTCATCCCAGTGATGATAACGCTATAGAGTGTAATATGCAGATCATCTCACCCCAGAGATAACGCTATAGAGTGTAATATGCAGATCATCTCATCCCAGTGATAACGCTATAGAGTGTAATATGCAGATCATCTCACCCCAGAGATAACGCTATAGAGTGTAATATGCAGATCCTCTCATCCCAGAGATAACGCTATAGAGTGTAATATGCAGATCATCTCATCCCAGAGATAACGCTATAGAGTGTAATATGCAGATCATCTCATCCCAGAGATAACGCTATAGAGTGTAATATGCAGATCATCTCATCCCAGAGATAACGCTATAGAGTGTAATATGCAGATCATCTCATCCCAGTGATGATAACGCTATAGAGTGTAATATGCAGATCATCTCACCCCAGAGATAACGCTATAGAGTGTAATATGCAGATCATCTCATCCCAGAGATAACGCTATAGAGTGTAATATGCAGATCATCTCATCCCAGTGATGATAACGCTATAGAGTGTAATATGCAGATCATCTCACCCCAGAGATAACGCTATAGAGTGTAATATGCAGATCATCTCATCCCAGTGATAACGCTATAGAGTGTAATATGCAGATCATCTCATCCCAGTGATAACGCTATAGAGTGTAATATGCAGATCCTCTCATCCCAGTGATAACGCTATAGAGTGTAATATGCAGATCCTCTCATCCCAGAGATAACGCTATAGAGTGTAATATGCAGATCATCTCATCCCAGTGATAACGCTATAGAGTGTAATATGCAGATCATCTCATCCCAGAGATAACGCTATAGAGTGTAATATGCAGATCATCTCATCCCAGTGATAACGCTATAGAGTGTAATATGCAGATCATCTCATCCCAGAGATAACGCTATAGAGTGTAATATGCAGATCCTCTCATCCCAGTGATAACGCTACAGAGTGTAATATGCAGATCATCTCATCCCAGTGATGACGCTATAGAGTGTAATATGCAGATCATCTCATCCCAGAGATAACGCTATAGAGTGTAATATGCAGATCATCTCATCCCAGAGATAACGCTATAGAGTGTAATATGCAGATCATCTCATCCCAGTGATAACGCTATAGAGTGTAATATGCAGATCATCTCATCCCAGAGATAACGCTATAGAGTGTAATATGCAGATCCTCTCATCCCAGTGATAATACTATAGAGTGTAATATGCAGATCATCTCATCCCAGAGATAACGCTATAGAGTGTAATATGCAGATCCTCTCATCCCAGTGATAACGCTATAGAGTGTAATATGCAGATCATCTCATCCCAGTGATAACGCTATAGAGTGTAATATGCAGATCATCTCATCCCAGAGATAACGCTATAGAGTGTAATATGCAGATCATCTCATCCCAGTGATGATAACGCTATAGAGTGTAATATGCAGATCATCTCATCCCAGTGATAACGCTATAGAGTGTAATATGCAGATCATCTCATCCCAGAGATAACGCTATAGAGTGTAATATGCAGATCATCTCATCCCAGTGATGATAACGCTATAGAGTGTAATATGCAGATCCTCTCATCCCAGTGATAACGCTACAGAGTGTAATATGCAGATCATCTCATCCCAGTGATAACGCTATAGAGTGTAATATGCAGATCATCTCATCCCAGTGATAACGCTATAGAGTGTAATATGCAGATCCTCTCATCCCAGTGATAACGCTATAGAGTGTAATATGCAGATCCTCTCATCCCAGTGATAACGCTATAGAGTGTAATATGCAGATCATCTCATCCCAGTGATAACGCTATAGAGTGTAATATGCAGATCATCTCATCCCAGTGATAACGCTATAGAGTGTAATATGCAGATCCTCTCATCCCAGTGATAACGCTATAGAGTGTAATATGCAGATCCTCTCATCCCAGAGATAACGCTATAGAGTGTAATATGCAGATCCTCTCATCCCAGTGATAACGCTATAGAGTGTAATATGCAGATCATCTCATCCCAGTGATAACGCTATAGAGTGTAATATGCAGATCATCTCATCCCAGTGATAACGCTATAGAGTGTAATATGCAGATCATCTCATCCCAGTGATAACGCTATAGAGTGTAATATGCAGATCCTCTCATCCCAGAGATAACGCTATAGAGTGTAATATGCAGATCCTCTCATCCCAGTGATAACGCTATAGAGTGTAATATGCAGATCATCTCATCCCAGTGATAACGCTATAGAGTGTAATATGCAGATCATCTCATCCCAGAGATAACGCTATAGAGTGTAATATGCAGATCATCTCATCCCAGAGATAACGCTATAGAGTGTAATATGCAGATCATCTCATCCCAGTGATGATAACGCTATAGAGTGTAATATGCAGATCATCTCACCCCAGAGATAACGCTATAGAGTGTAATATGCAGATCATCTCATCCCAGTGATAACGCTATAGAGTGTAATATGCAGATCATCTCATCCCAGTGATAACGCTATAGAGTGTAATATGCAGATCCTCTCATCCCAGTGATAACGCTATAGAGTGTAATATGCAGATCATCTCATCCCAGTGATAACGCTATAGAGTGTAATATGCAGATCATCTCATCCCAGAGATAACGCTATAGAGTGTAATATGCAGATCATCTCATCCCAGTGATAACGCTATAGAGTGTAATATGCAGATCATCTCATCCCAGAGATGATAACGCTATAGAGTGTAATATGCAGATCATCTCATCCCAGAGATAACACTATAGAGTGTAATATGCAGATCATCTCATCCCAGAGATAACGCTATAGAGTGTAATATGCAGATCATCTCATCCCAGTGATAACGCTATAGATGGGTAAAGGAGATCCGCACAGATCCTCTCATCCCAGTGATAATACTATAGAGTGTAATATGCAGATCATCTCATCCCAGAGATAACGCTATAGAGTGTAATATGCAGATCCTCTCATCCCAGTGATAACGCTATAGAGTGTAATATGCAGATCATCTCATCCCAGAGATAACGCTATAGAGTGTAATATGCAGATCATCTCATCCCAGTGATAACGCTATAGAGTGTAATATGCAGATCATCTCAGTCCAGTGATAACGCTATAGAGTGTAATATGCAGATCATCTCATCCCAGTGATAACGCTATAGAGTGTAATATGCAGATCCTCTCATCCCAGAGATAACGCTATAGAGTGTAATATGCAGATCCTCTCATCCCAGAGATAACGCTATAGAGTGTAATATGCAGATCATCTCAGTCCAGTGATAACGCTATAGAGTGTAATATGCAGATCATCTCATCCCAGAGATAACGCTATAGAGTGTAATATGCAGATCATCTCATCCCAGTGATAACGCTATAGAGTGTAATATGCAGATCCTCTCATCCCAGAGATAACGCTATAGAGTGTAATATGCAGATCATCTCATCCCAGAGATAACGCTATAGAGTGTAATATGCAGATCATCTCATCCCAGTGATAACGCTATAGAGTGTAATATGCAGATCCTCTCATCCCAGAGATAACGCTATAGAGTGTAATATGCAGATCATCTCATCCCAGTGATAACGCTATAGAGTGTAATATGCAGATCATCTCATCCCAGTGATAACGCTATAGAGTGTAATATGCAGATCATCTCATCCCAGTGATAACGCTATAGAGTGTAATATGCAGATCATCTCATCCCAGTGATAACGCTATAGAGTGTAATATGCAGATCATCTCAGTCCAGTGATAACGCTATAGAGTGTAATATGCAGATCATCTCATCCCAGTGATAACGCTATAGAGTGTAATATGCAGATCCTCTCATCCCAGAGATAACGCTATAGAGTGTAATATGCAGATCATCTCATCCCAGTGATAACGCTATAGAGTGTAATATGCAGATCCTCTCATCCCAGAGATAACGCTATAGAGTGTAATATGCAGATCATCTCATCCCAGTGATAACGCTATAGAGTGTAATATGCAGATCATCTCATCCCAGAGATAACGCTATAGAGTGTAATATGCAGATCATCTCATCCCAGTGATAACGCTATAGAGTGTAATATGCAGATCCTCTCATCCCAGAGATAACGCTATAGAGTGTAATATGCAGATCATCTCATCCCAGAGATAACGCTATAGAGTGTAATATGCAGCTCATCTCATCCCAGAGATAACGCTATAGAGTGTAATATGCAGATCATCTCATCCCAGAGATAACGCTATAGAGTGTAATATGCAGATCCTCTCATCCCAGAGATAACGCTATAGAGTGTAATATGCAGATCCTCTCATCCCAGAGATAACGCTATAGAGTGTAATATGCAGATCATCTCATCCCAGTTATAATGCTATAGAGTGTAATATGCAGATCCTCTCATCCCAGAGATAACGCTATAGAGTGTAATATGCAGATCATCTCATCCCAGTGATAACGCTATAGAGTGTAATATGCAGAGCCTCTCATCCCAGTGATAACGCTATAGAGTGTAATATGCAGATCATCTCATCCCAGTGATGACGCTATAGAGTGTAATATGCAGATCATCTCATCCCAGAGATAACGCTATAGAGTGTAATATGCAGATCATCTCATCCCAGTGATAACGCTATAGAGTGTAATATGCAGATCATCTCATCCCAGAGATAACGCTATAGAGTGTAATATGCAGATCATCTCATCCCAGTGATAACGCTATAGAGTGTAATATGCAGATCATCTCATCCCAGAGATAACGCTATAGAGTGTAATATGCAGATCCTCTCATCCCAGTGATGATAACGCTATAGAGTGTAATATGCAGATCCTCTCATCCCAGAGATAACGCTATAGAGTGTAATATGCAGATCATCTCATCCCAGTGATAACACTATAGAGTGTAATATGCAGATCCTCTCATCCCAGAGATAACGTTATAGAGTGTAATATGCAGATCATCTCAGTCCAGTGATAACGCTATAGAGTGTAATATGCAGATCATCTCATCCCAGTGATAACGCTATAGAGTGTAATATGCAGATCCTCTCATCCCAGAGATAACGCTATAGAGTGTAATATGCAGATCCTCTCATCCCAGAGATAACGCTATAGAGTGTAATATGCAGATCATCTCAGTCCAGTGATAACGCTATAGAGTGTAATATACAGATCATCTCATCCCAGAGATAACGCTATAGAGTGTAATATGCAGATCATCTCATCCCAGTGATAACGCTATAGAGTGTAATATGCAGATCATCTCATCCCAGTGATAATACTATAGAGTGTAATATGCAGATCCTCTCATCCCAGTGATAACGCTATAGAGTGTAATATGCAGATCATCTCATCCCAGTGATAACGCTATAGAGTGTAATATGCAGATCATCTCACCCCAGAGATAACGCTATAGAGTGTAATATGCAGATCATCTCATCCCAGTGATAACGCTATAGAGTGTAATATGCAGATCATCTCATCCCAGAGATAACACTATAGAGTGTAATATGCAGATCATCTCATCCCAGAGATAACGCTATAGAGTGTAATATGCAGATCATCTCATCCCAGTGATAACGCTATAGAGTGTAATATGCAGATCATCTCATCCCAGAGATAACGTTATAGAGTGTAATATGCAGATCATCTCATCCCAGAGATAACGCTATAGAGTGTAATATGCAGATCAGATCATCCCAGAGATAACACTATAGAGTGTAATATGCAGATCATCTCATCCCAGAGATAACGCTATAGAGTGTAATATGCAGATCATCTCATCCCAGTGATAACGCTATAGAGTGTAATATGCAGATCCTCTCATCCCAGAGATAACGCTATAGAGTGTAATATGCAGATCATCTCATCCCAGTTATAATGCTATAGAGTGTAATATGCAGATCCTCTCATCCCAGAGATAACGCTATAGAGTGTAATATGCAGATCATCTCATCCCAGTGATAATACTATAGCGTGTAATATGCAGATCATCCCATCCCAGAGATAACGCTATAGAGTGTAATATGCAGATCATCTCATCCCAGTGATAACGCTATAGAGTGTAATATGCAGATCATCTCATCCCAGAGATAACGCTATAGAGTGTAATATGCAGATCATCTCATCCCAGAGATAACGCTATAGAGTGTAATATGCAGATCATCTCATCCCAGTGATAACGCTATAGAGTGTAATATGCAGATCATCTCATCCCAGAGATAACGCTATAGAGTGTAATATGCAGATCATCTCATCCCAGAGATAACGCTATAGAGTGTAATATGCAGATCATCTCATCCCAGAGATAACGCTATAGAGTGTAATATGCAGATCATCTCATCCCAGAGATAACGCTATAGAGTGTAATATGCAGATCATCTCATCCCAGTGATGATAACGCTATAGAGTGTAATATGCAGATCATCTCATCCCAGAGATAACGCTATAGAGTGTAATATGCAGATCATCTCATCCCAGTGATAACGCTATAGAGTGTAATATGCAGATCATCTCATCCCAGTGATAACGCTATAGAGTGTAATATGCAGATCATCTCATCCCAGAGATAACGCTATAGAGTGTAATATGCAGATCATCTCATCCCAGAGATAACGCTATAGAGTGTAATATGCAGATCATCTCATCCCAGTGATAACGCTATAGAGTGTAATATGCAGATCATCTCATCCCAGTGATAACGCTATAGAGTGTAATATGCAGATCATCTCATCCCAGTGATAACGCTATAGAGTGTAATATGCAGATCCTCTCATCCCAGAGATAACGCTATAGAGTGTAATATGCAGATCATCTCATCCCAGTGATAACGCTATAGAGTGTAATTTGCAGATCCTCTCATCCCAGAGATAATGCTATAGAGTGTAATATGCAGATCCTCTCATCCCAGAGATAACGTTATAGAGTGTAATATGCAGATCATCTCAGTCCAGTGATAACGCTATAGAGTGTAATATGCAGATCATCTCATCCCAGTGATAACGCTATAGAGTGTAATATGCAGATCCTCTCATCCCAGAGATAACGCTATAGAGTGTAATATGCAGATCCTCTCATCCCAGAGATAACGCTATAGAGTGTAATATGCAGATCATCTCAGTCCAGTGATAACGCTATAGAGTGTAATATGCAGATCATCTCATCCCAGAGATAACGCTATAGAGTGTAATATGCAGATCATCTCATCCCAGTGATAACGCTATAGAGTGTAATATGCAGATCATCTCATCCCAGTGATAACACTATAGAGTGTAATATGCAGATCATCTCATCCCAGTGATAACGCTATAGAGTGTAATATGCAGATCATCTCATCCCAGAGATAATGCTATAGAGTGTAATATGCAGATCATCTCATCCCAGTGATAACGCTATAGAGTGTAATATGCAGATCATCTCATCCCAGTGATAACGCTATAGAGTGTAATATGCAGATCATCTCATCCCAGTGATAACGCTATAGAGTGTAATATGCAGATCATCTCATCCCAGAGATAACGCTATAGAGTGTAATATGCAGATCATCTCATCCCAGTGATAACGCTATAGAGTGTAATATGCAGATCATCTCATCCCAGTGATAACGCTATAGAGTGTAATATGCAGATCCTCTCATCCCAGAGATAACGCTATAGAGTGTAATATGCAGATCATCTCATCCCAGTGATAACGCTATAGAGTGTAATATGCAGATCATCTCATCCCAGAGATAACGCTATAGAGTGTAATATGCAGATCATCTCATCCCAGTGATAACGCTATAGAGTGTAATATGCAGATCATCTCATCCCAGTGATAACGCTATAGAGTGTAATATGCAGATCCTCTCATCCCAGAGATAACGCTATAGAGTGTAATATGCAGATCATCTCATCCCAGTAATAACGCTATAGAGTGTAATATGCAGATCATCTCATCCCAGTGATAACGCTATAGAGTGTAATATGCAGATCATCTCATCCCAGTGATAACGCTATAGAGTGTAATATGCAGATCATCTCATCCCAGAGATAACGCTATAGAGTGTAATATGCAGATCATCTCATCCCAGTGATAACACTATAGAGTGTAATATGCAGATCATCTCATCCCAGTGATAACGCTATAGAGTGTAATATGCAGATCATCTCATCCCAGTGATAACGCTATAGAGTGTAATATGCAGATCATCTCATCCCAGAGATAACGCTATAGAGTGTAATATGCAGATCCTCTCATCCCAGAGATAACGCTATAGAGTGTAATATGCAGATCATCTCATCCCAGTGATAACGCTATAGAGTGTAATATGCAGATCATCTCATCCCAGTGATAACGCTATAGAGTGTAATATGCAGATCATCTCATCCTAGTGATAACGCTATAGAGTGTAATATGCAGATCATCTCATCCCAGTGATAACGCTATAGAGTGTAATATGCAGATCATCTCATCCCAGATATAACGCTATAGAGTGTAATATGCAGATCATCTCATCCCAGTGATAACGCTATAGAGTGTAATATGCAGATCATCTCATCCCAGTGATAACGCTATAGAGTGTAATATGCAGATCATCTCATCCCAGTGATAACGCTATAGAGTGTAATATGCAGATCATCTCATCCCAGAGATAACGCTATAGAGTGTAATATGCAGATCCTCTCATCCCAGAGATAACGCTATAGAGTGTAATATGCAGATCATCTCATCCCAGTGATAACGCTATAGAGTGTAATATGCAGATCATCTCATCCCAGAGATAACACTATAGAGTGTAATATGCAGATCATCTCATCCCAGTGATAACGCTATAGAGTGTAATATGCAGATCATCTCATCCCAGAGATAACGCTATAGAGTGTAATATGCAGATCATCTCATCCCAGTGATAACGCTATAGAGTGTAATATGCAGATCATCTCATCCCAGAGATAACGCTATAGAGTGTAATATGCAGATCCTCTCATCCCAGAGATAACGCTATAGAGTGTAATATGCAGATCATCTCATCCCAGTGATAACGCTATAGAGTGTAATATGCAGATCATCTCATCCCAGAGATAACACTATAGAGTGTAATATGCAGATCATCTCATCCCAGTGATAACGCTATAGAGTGTAATTTGCAGATCATCTTATCCCAGTGATAACGCTATAGAGTGTAATATGCAGATCATCTCATCCCAGAGATAACGCTATAGAGTGTAATATGCAGATCATCTCATCCCAGTGATAACGCTATAGAGTGTAATATGCAGATCATCTCATCCCAGTGATAACGCTATAGAGTGTAATATGCAGATCATCTCATCCCAGAGATAATGCTATAGAGTGTAATATGCAGATCATCTCATCCCAGTGATAACGCTATAGAGTGTAATATGCAGATCATCTCATCCCAGTGATAACGCTATAGAGTGTAATATGCAGATCATCTCATCCCAGTGATAACGCTATAGAGTGTAACATGCAGATCATCTCATCCCAGAGATAACGCTATAGAGTGTAACATGCAGATCATCTCATCCCAGAGATAACGCTATAGAGTGTAATATGCAGATCCTCTCATCCCAGAGATAACGCTATAGAGTGTAATATGCAGATCATCTCATCCCAGTGATAACGCTATAGAGTGTAATATGCAGATCATCTCATCCCAGTGATAACGCTATAGAGTGTAATATGCAGATCATCTCATCCCAGTGATAACGCTATAGAGTGTAATATGCAGATCATCTCATCCCAGAGATAACGCTATAGAGTGTAATATGCAGATCATCTCATCCCAGTGATAACACTATAGAGTGTAATATGCAGATCATCTCATCCCAGAGATAACGCTATAGAGTGTAATATGCAGATCATCTCATCCCAGAGATAACGCTATAGAGTGTAATATGCAGATCATCTCATCCCAGTGATAACGCTATAGAGTGTAATATGCAGATCATCTCATCCCAGTGATAACGCTATAGAGTGTAATATGCAGATCATCTCATCCCAGAGGTAACGCTATAGAGTGTAATATGCAGATCATCTTATCCCAGTGATAACGCTATAGAGTGTAATATGCAGATCATCTCATCCCAGAGATAACGCTATAGAGTGTAATATGCAGATCATCTCATCCCAGTGATAACGCTATAGAGTGTAATATGCAGATCATCTCATCCCAGAGATAACGCTATAGAGTGTAATATGCAGATCCTCTCATCCCAGAGATAACGCTATAGAGTGTAATATGCAGATCATCTCATCCCAGTGATAACGCTATAGAGTGTAATATGCAGATCATCTCATCCCAGAGATAACGCTATAGAGTGTAATATGCAGATCATCTCATCCCAGTGATAACGCTATAGAGTGTAATATGCAGAGCCTCTCATCCCAGAGATAACGCTATAGAGTGTAATATGCAGATCCTCTCATCCCAGAGATAACGCTATAGAGTGTAATATGCAGATCATCTTATCCCAGTGATAACGCTATAGAGTGTAATATGCAGATCATCTCATCCCAGAGATAACGCTATAGAGTGTAATATGCAGATCATCTCATCCCAGTGATAACGCTATAGAGTGTAATATGCAGATCCTCTCATCCCAGCGATAACGCTATAGAGTGTAATATGCAGATCATCTCATCCCAGAGGTAACGCTATAGAGTGTAATATGCAGATCATCTTATCCCAGTGATAACGCTATAGAGTGTAATATGCAGATCATCTCATCCCAGAGATAACGCTATAGAGTGTAATATGCAGATCATCTCATCCCAGTGATAACGCTATAGAGTGTAATATGCAGATCCTCTCATCCCAGCGATAACGCTATAGAGTGTAATATGCAGATCATCTCATCCCAGAGGTAACGCTATAGAGTGTAATATGCAGATCATCTTATCCCAGTGATAACGCTATAGAGTGTAATATGCAGATCATCTCATCCCAGAGATAACGCTATAGAGTGTAATATGCAGATCATCTCATCCCAGTGATAACGCTATAGAGTGTAATATGCAGATCCTCTCATCCCAGCGATAACGCTATAGAGTGTAATATGCAGATCATCTCATCCCAGAGATAACGCTATAGAGTGTAATATGCAGATCATCTCATCCCAGTGATAACGCTATAGAGTGTAATATGCAGAGCCTCTCATCCCAGAGATAACACTATAGAGTGTAATATGCAGATCCTCTCATCCCAGAGATAACGCTATAGAGTGTAATATGCAGATCATCTTATCCCAGTGATAACGCTATAGAGTGTAATATGCAGATCATCTCATCCCAGTGATAACGCTATAGAGTGTAATATGCAGATCATCTCATCCCAGAGGTAACGCTATAGAGTGTAATATGCAGATCATCTTATCCCAGTGATAACGCTATAGAGTGTAATATGCAGATCATCTCATCCCAGAGATAACGCTATAGAGTGTAATATGCAGATCATCTCATCCCAGTGATAACGCTATAGAGTTGTAGCGAGACAGACTGGATCGCTAATGAATGTAACAGGGCCTCTTAGTGGATACCGCCTCCAGTGGCACCCTGCCTCCTAGAATCATGCAGACACCAGTATCAATGCAATATATTTATTCCCCACTGACCAACGTGATCTAATGGGGTGAAGTAAGCAATAGAAAATATAGCACTAATCAAGCACTTGTTAACTCAGCAAGATCATAACACTAACAGTAATACGCTTCACACATTCAAAGTGCATAGAAAGTGTATGTCCAAGGTAGCCACCTCCTGCGCCCCTCCAGTGTCACTCTAAACAAGTGTACACTAGACTGGCACAGAACGCACCGCAGCAAAGGGACAAGCTTAATAAACTGCAATCAACACACGGTAGTAACCTCTTGCGCCCCTCCAGTGTCACTTTAAAGGAGTGCACACTACACTGGCGAAAGACGCACAACCATAGCAAAGAAACAAACTTAAGACAATGCAATCAGTAGCACAATCTTATTTAACTCCCGACTGGCCAGTGGGCTATAGTGCAGTTGCACTCGGGGTACCCCTTTAAGGAACATTATGTGCACAGTTGGGCGCCTTGTGAAGAAGGTGCAGCAGCAAGAAGACTCCTGATGCACTCAGCAATCACAGCATAGATGCCAGTGATGTCAGAGGGGACAGGTTAACCAGGCTACAGTTCAGAATGGCAGGCTATGGCAAACAGTCCTGACATACACTGTCCACAGTTTGTTGTAAGAGGAGTGGTATGACTCCCAAACCTCTCAGCAAGGTTAATGCCCCTCTATCACTGCAAAGATGGTTCCTACCATGAGGTGCAGGGCCAGTCCCTGATAATGGTCACTCAGCAGGTGCAGAACTCACAGGCAGAAGTTTTGAGGAGATTGAGATTCACAAACTTTGTAATCCAGCTAAAATGGTTCCTTCTGAAGTCCACGCGGCTTGTACAATCCAGACTCCACCAACCTCACAGGTTCACACAGTTCTGGTCCGGCAGCTGTATCCTTTCACCAAGATCCAGCAGCAAGATTCAGCTCAGGGTGCAGCAAATCTGTGTCACAGGATCCCTTCTTCACACTCAGCAATCAAATGGAAGCCAGTCCTATGGATTTAGGCCTGAAGATCCAGTCCCAGTCACTCCAGACCTCTCTCCCAGGCTCTAGGCACACCAGCCACACCTCAGCTCCCAGCAGCCTCTGCTCACTCCAGCCTCTCTTCCAGAATTCTCTGCAGTCTTAAAGGAACTATGCCCTCTAAAGGCAGCAGTACATAACATAACAATAACAGCACATTATATGGTGTTACATTCTCCCCCCACTTGAAAAGCTTGGGTCCTCCCAAGTACGGAAAGTTACACAACTTTTCTTTAATTCACAGACATAGACATACCTAAATGGTCTGGATATACTGACCATAACTAAATGGAACCCACCAACTAGCACTAGGTACTTTGGCTCCACAGGGATACAGGGTGCCACCTGAAAGACCTGAGTTCATGGTTTTGGGAACATGGGCGTTGATCTCTCGGTGTGAAGCACATACTCTCTCTTCACTGCAGTTCCCCAAAGAATCATAAGTTAATCTTTTAGGAGCTCTAATTTGTCGAGGCTCCCTTTTCTCCAATGGACTTTCTTGGACATTTTCTTCCTGAACTTCTTGTTCTATTATTGTATGACTTTCTGGTTCTTTATCCTTCAAAATATCCACTGGTAGCAATTCTTCCTCAACTTTGTCTGAAAGAAGAGTACCATCTGTATCACTTTCAGTCACTAGGTCTTCTAGATTGCCTGAAGCATTTTGTTCCAGACTACTCGATGGGACAAACTCGGGCGCTTCTATTCTGAGTTGGCTCTCCTCAGCATCTTTCTCCACTACATCTGGACTAGTCTGTGGCACACTCACATCTTCGGGCCTCAAATCTAAGCCATTCTCAAGAGGACCCCAAACAAATCTTCCTACTGGGGGTGCGTCCCATCCCCACTCTTCATCATCTTCTTCAGTGTTGTGGTCACACTCAGGTGATGCTGCCATGCTCCCCTTCTGTGTGGCTAACCGCTGTGACCTCCTCAACTGACGACCTTGATCATGCTCGGCTGCCACAGGATCAGGCATTCTCACTGCTTGTCCCAGTGGTAACAGGTTATTGCGGTGCCATGACTTCACAGGCCCACTTTGTCCTTCTGGCCGAATCCGATATACAGGAATACCTGGCAGTTGAGAACACACCTCATACACCTGCGAACTCCAGCGATCAGCAAGCTTGTGTTTTCCAGGGATTCCCAGATTTCTTAACAACACACGATCACCTGGCTTTAAATCATGAATCCGGATTCTTTGGTCGTACCTGGCCTTATTCTGCTGTCCCCGCCTTTCTGCAGCCTCTTGAGCTTTTTCATAAGCAGTCTTCAGGCTCTTTTGGAGACGCTCCACATACCCCTTGTAAGAGACTGTTGTTGTATCATCACAAGAAGTCCCAAAAACAGTGTCAATTGGCAACCGGGCCTCCCGCCCAAACATCAGAAAGTATGGAGAAAATCCAGTGGCATCATTCTCAGTACTATTGTAGGCATGGACAACAGCAGCAATATGTTTGCTCCATTGAGCCTTCTTCTCACTGGGTAAGGTCCCCAACATATTTAACAATGTTCTGTTGAATCTCTCTGGTTGTGGATCTCCCTGAGGATGATAAGGTGTAGTTCTGGTCTTCTTTACACCCAACAAACTCAGCAACTCACGTATCAACTTGCTTTCAAAATCTCGACCCTGATCTGAGTGAATGCGTTGCGGGAGGCCATAATGTACGAAGTATCTCTCCACCAGTACCTTTGCTACTGTCATAGCCTTCTGGTCCCTAGTAGGGAAGGCCTGGGCATACCTGGTATAATGGTCGGTGACCACCAAGACATTGGCAAACCCACCCTCATCAGGCTCGATACATAAGAAGTCAATGCACACTAAGTCCATTGGTCCTTGGCTTTGTAGATGTCCCAATGGTGCAGCTCGCACTGGCTGTGTCTTCCGTTGTACGCACCTGGAGCAAGACCGGCAGTAATTCTCCACATCCTGTCTCATACCCGGCCAGTAAAAGCGATCCTGCAACAACTTCAGGGTGCGATCAACACCCAAATGCCCATGATCATCATGAAGGGAGGAACAGACCATGTCCCTGTACTTTTCAGGTAGCAGTAACTGCCATTTCTCTGTGTTCTCAGCAGCTGGTGCTAACCGGTACACCAAACCATTCTTCATTTTCAGATGACTCCACTCTCTAAGCAATAATCCAACCAGTGGATGGTTGATATCTTTTAGGTGGTTTTGGTTATTCTCATGTAGAGCCTTTTTGATACCCCGGCACAGTGTATCTTCAGCTTGATCGTGATGCAGATCTGACAAACTCAGTGCAGGTAATGAAGTGCTTTTCAATGTCACCATATTGCAGTACCTCTGAGGAATTGCTTCATGTGATAGTCCTAGCTTTTCAGCAGCACAGATTGTCCGAATCTCGCATTGTAGACCTTGGCACATGGCTCTCACACCTGGGGCTGGAACCTCTAGCCACTCATCTTCAGGCTGCAACACATCATGAGGTCTTCTAGAAAGCCCATCTGCATCCTGATTTGCCATGCCTGGACGGTACTTGAGACTGAATCTGTAATTAGCAAGGGCCGCCAACCATCGATGTCCTGTAGCATCTAATTTAGCTGTGGTCAGCACATAAGTGAGAGGGTTGTTATCAGTCTGTACTTCAAACTCGGCTCCATATAGATACTCATGAAGCTTGTCTACCACAGTCCACTTCAGTGCCAGGAACTCAAGCTTGTGTGCTGGGTAATTCCGCTCTGTTGGTGACAGACTCCTGCTCACAAAGGCTATCGGCTTCAGTCTACTCTCCTGCTCCTGGTACAAAACACCCCCTAGCCCATCTCTGCTGGCATCAATGTGTAAGACATACGGCTTCTGAGGGTCTGCATAAGCTAAAACAGGTGTGCTGGTTAGACAACTTTTAAGCTTCTCAAAGGCAGAGTCACACTCCTCTGTCCATTGCTCAATGACAGACTCTTTTCCTGCACGTTGCAGAACGTTATTCTTCTGATCTTGTTTAGACCCTGGAGCCTGCACCTTTTCTTTCACTTGGAGCAAATCATTGAGGGGTCTTGCGATCTGTGCAAAGCCTTTGACAAACCTTCGATAGTAAGAACAGAAACCCAAGTATGAACGGAGCTCAGAAACTGTTTTAGGTTTTGGCCAAGTTGTTAGTGCTTCAACCTTTGAAGGATCGGTTGCTACACCATCAGCCGACACTACATGTCCCAGGTACGTTACAGATGGAAGGCAGAATTGGCACTTTTCCAGCGACAACTTTAACCCTTCCTTCTTCAACCGGTCCAGCACCTTGATTAGCCGAGTCTCATGCTCTTCCAGGTCTCTTCCAAACACAATGACATCATCCAAATACACAAGCACCTCCAGCAGGTTCATATCTCCCATTGTATTTTCCATTAACCTCTGAAAGGTGGCTGGAGCACCCATGAGTCCCGGGGGCATCCTATTGAATTCGAAGAATCCTAAAGGACAAATGAAGGCAGTTCGCTCCTTGTCTTCAGGATGCATTGGAATCTGATGATATCCACTTTTAAGATCCAGCACACTAAACCACTTAGCTCCAGCCAAGCATTGCAATACATCTTCCACTCGTGGTGTGGTATACTGATCTGGAATAGTACGTCGATTCAAAGTTCTATAGTCTACACACATTCGAATAGTACCATTCTTCTTCCGCACCACTACAATTGGTGAAGCATAGGGACTTCGAGACTCTCTAATGATTCCAGTTCTTTTGAGTTCTTCCAGCTGTTTCCGTAAATCTTCAATGTCTCCAAGGGCTAGCCGCCTTGACCTTTCCCGGAATGGCCGGTCATCTTGAAGGCGAATACGGTGATGTGTACTTTTTGCACATCCGACATCATATTCGTGTTGTGCAAAGATTTCACTTTGTCCTCGCAGAATGTTGAGCAATCGTTGTCTCCACTCTGAAGGCAAAAGGGAGTTTTGAGAAACTGAGATCTCCAATTTGTTCTCCAGCTCTTCTGCCTCTCCCCCCACTTGAAAAGGGGTCGTCACTCGGCTTGCTACAAACACCGTTCCCAGTTTTGCCCGAGGTCTTAACATGACTGGTTGTGGTAAGGTGTTTCTGATTCCTACAAGCACTCTGCCATTCTTGCGTTGCAAATCCTCTGCGGGGATAGTCTCAGGGATAATTTCCACCCCTAGCGGCAATCCAGATCCTTCCTCCCCTTCAATCAACAGCAATGGGACTGACTCCTTCCATGTCGTTCTCACTTCAGCTTTCAGACATACCACTTGTCCAGGCATCAACTGACAGTCTTCTCGCTGAGATAACCATACACTTCCAACCCCATGGGCTGGGGCCTCCCGCTCCACCAACAGTTGTTCCCATGCGGCTTGAAGCAAAGGGTGCAATGGACTAGGTGGCTGCCCATAACGGTCCATGATGGGCTCCAATACTCGTCTAACCAGGTGATTATTAGTTCCAAGGATCACTGAGTACCGTGAGGACCCTGGCGGTCGGGGGCAGACTACTGCTAGTGTATCCAGGACTTCTTGAGTTCCTGCCACTTTATATCCTAGCTGAATCTGAAGGTTCACATATCCATCATATGGTAGCTGTTTCTCACTGATTCCCCAGATCTCCAGCTTATCCAGTGCCTGTAAAGGACAATGAGCTAAATGCTTCTCATAAAAGTCTCTATACAACAATGTCACTTGTGCGCCTGTGTCCAGTAATGCATGAGTGAATACACCTTCTATCTGTACTGGCACCACTGGTGATGGTCCCAAAAGATCTTTAGGGAATGTGGTGGCTCCTGCTTCAGAAGCAGATTTGGCCAAAGCTTTCGGCCTCTTCTCTCGTTTCCTCATTTGTTGGCATTGGGTACGTGTAAAGCCTGATGTGGGTGCAGCTCCCAATGACTCTTTTTGCTCAGTCACTTTCTTACTGGCAAAGTCTTTGGAGATTTTGTTACCAAAGTGGTTTTCCACAAGCTGGTTGGTCTTCCTCTTCCTGCTGTTGAAATCTGATTGCCAGCTACACTCCTGCTGGATGTGACCCAACTCACCACCACGATAACCAGTCTTTTTTTGTGGTCCTCCCCTTGACGGGACTATTGCTTCTGTCTGGTACTTGGATACATCAGAAGAGGACCTTCCTGTCTTCTGTGATGTCAGAGCCTGCAGGACTCGCAACTGTGTCTTCTGCATTTCGCATTGTGTCTGTACTACTTGGGTCAACACCTTCCACAGACTGGTTAATGATGCATCCTCCGGAAAGTTGTTTTGAGACACTGGTTCTGCCTCCACTGTACGGACTTGAGAAATCTTCACGGGCCTTGCACTAGTATACCCAGACTTTAGATCTTGTAATGCTTCCTCTTCTCGAATTTTCTTAATCAGTTGAGGATAGCTTGGCACCTCCACTTGATCCCCCAAGTGTAACTTGAACACCACTGGGTCAAGAGCTTGTGATCCCTCTTGGATTTGACGGATTCGGGCCCGATCCACCTGCTTTGGGTCTATTCCTTTACTTAACACTAACTGATGCAGGAGGCGGTCTAGTCGCCTTACATAACTTGACAGCTTTTCTCCAACCCTCTGGTAGGTGTGTTCAAATTGGTACAGTAAATCAGCGGGCTTATCAATCTTCCCAAACACACTATGCAATGCATCAAGATAATCCTGTGCAGTGCAATCAGATTGTCTCATCTTCAAATTTCGGACAGTGTCAGCTGCTGGACCTTTCAAGCTTTCTATAATCCTCTGCTTCTTGCTTATTTCAGGAACATCCCATTCTTCCAGTACCTGAGTGGCTTGGTCCATCCATGCCTCAAAATCTTCTTCACCAGGGGGAGTGGGTACTTTACCAGAGAACAACCGTAACTTTCTGTACCCCCAGCTTGCTAGCGAATAGTCAGGAGATCTACACTTTGTCAGTAGGTTTCTTAATGCTTCAAGGACTTCTGGTCCAATACAGTTCTTCTCTTGATCAATGGCAGGCTCAGATAATGGCCCCATAACTTCAGCTTCCACTTCTGCTGCACCTTTTGGAATGGTCACTTGAACTAACTGACCGCCTGGAGTTGTGAGGGTCATAGGCATCTTGTCATGGGGGACATGGGTCTTCCACTCCAGCAGGGCAAATTGAGTTGGTCCACTTGGGTCTGTTGTACTATCTAACAGGAACCCCCGACCAGATATTGGTAGTCTTTCAGCCACTTTCCTAATCTGTGCATCAGTCCAGTCATGCCCTGGCAACTCTAGGACTAAACAGTGTCCCACGGCAGCTTGGTGGTTCTCACACCATCTTCCTGCAGCTCTTGACTCCATACTGTGTCTGATTTCAAGGGATAAGGGGCGTAGACGTCACCGGGCGGAACCAAAGAGAGCCCCACGTTGGGCGCCAAATGTAGCGAGACAGACTGGATCGCTAATGAATGTAACAGGGCCTCTTAGTGGATACCGCCTCCAGTGGCACCCTGCCTCCTAGAATCATGCAGACACCAGTATCAATGCAATATATTTATTCCCCACTGACCAACGTGATCTAATGGGGTGAAGTAAGCAATAGAAAATATAGCACTAATCAAGCACTTGTTAACTCAGCAAGATCATAACACTAACAGTAATACGCTTCACACATTCAAAGTGCATAGAAAGTGTATGTCCAAGGTAGCCACCTCCTGCGCCCCTCCAGTGTCACTCTAAACAAGTGTACACTAGACTGGCACAGAACGCACCGCAGCAAAGGGACAAGCTTAATAAACTGCAATCAACACACGGTAGTAACCTCTTGCGCCCCTCCAGTGTCACTTTAAAGGAGTGCACACTACACTGGCGAAAGACGCACAACCATAGCAAAGAAACAAACTTAAGACAATGCAATCAGTAGCACAATCTTATTTAACTCCCGACTGGCCAGTGGGCTATAGTGCAGTTGCACTCGGGGTACCCCTTTAAGGAACATTATGTGCACAGTTGGGCGCCTTGTGAAGAAGGTGCAGCAGCAAGAAGACTCCTGATGCACTCAGCAACAACAGCATAGATGCCAGTGATGTCAGAGGGGACAAGTTAACCAGGCTACAGTTCAGAATGGCAGGCTATGGCAAACAGTCCTGACATACACTGTCCACAGTTTGTTGTAAGAGGAGTGGTATGACTCCCAAACCTCTCAGCAAGGTTAATGCCCCTCTATCACTGCAAAGATGGTTCCTACCATGAGGTGCAGGGCCAGTCCCTGATAATGGTCACTCAGCAGGTGCAGAACTCACAGGCAGAAGTTTTGAGGAGATTGAGATTCACAAACTTTGTAATCCAGCTAAAATGGTTCCTTCTGAAGTCCACGCGGCTTGTACAATCCAGACTCCACCAACCTCACAGGTTCACACAGTTCTGGTCCGGCAGCTGTATCCTTTCACCAAGATCCAGCAGCAAGATTCAGCTCAGGGTGCAGCAAATCTGTGTCACAGGATCCCTTCTTCACACTCAGCAATCAAATGGAAGCCAGTCCTATGGATTTAGGCCTGAAGATCCAGTCCCAGTCACTCCAGACCTCTCTCCCAGGCTCTAGGCACACCAGCCACACCTCAGCTCCCAGCAGCCTCTGCTCACTCCAGCCTCTCTTCCAGAATTCTCTGCAGTCTTAAAGGAACTATGCCCTCTAAAGGCAGCAGTACATAACATAACAATAACAGCACATTATATGGTGTTACAGAGTGTAATATGCAGATCCTCTCATCCCAGCGATAACGCTATAGAGTGTAATATGCAGATCATCTCATCCCAGAGATAACGCTATAGAGTGTAATATGCAGATCATCTCATCCCAGAGATAACGCTATAGAGTGTAATATGCAGATCATCTCATCCCAGTGATAACGCTATAGAGTGTAATATGCAGATCATCTCATCCCAGAGATAACGCTATAGAGTGTAATATGCAGATCATCTCATCCCAGTGATAACGCTATAGAGTGTAATATGCAGATCATCTCATCCCAGAGGTAACGCTATAGAGTGTAATATGCAGATCATCTTATCCCAGTGATAACGCTATAGAGTGTAATATGCAGATCATCTCATCCCAGAGATAACGCTATAGAGTGTAATATGCAGATCATCTCACCCCAGAGATAACACTATAGCGTGTAATATGCAGATCATCTCATCCCAGTGATAACGCTATAGAGTGTAATATGCAGATCATCTCATCCCAGAGATAACGCTATAGAGTGTAATATGCAGATCCTCTCATCCCAGAGATAACGCTATAGAGTGTAATATGCAGATCATCTCATCCCAGTGATAACGCTATAGAGTGTAATATGCAGATCATCTCATCCCAGAGATAACGCTATAGAGTGTAATATGCAGATCATCTCATCCCAGTGATAACGCTATAGAGTGTAATATGCAGATCATCTCATCCCAGAGGTAACGCTATAGAGTGTAATATGCAGATCATCTTATCCCAGTGATAACGCTATAGAGTGTAATATGCAGATCATCTCATCCCAGAGATAACGCTATAGAGTGTAATATGCAGATCATCTCACCCCAGAGATAACACTATAGCGTGTAATATGCAGATCATCTCATCCCAGTGATAACGCTATAGAGTGTAATATGCAGATCATCTCATCCCAGAGATAACGCTATAGAGTGTAATATGCAGATCCTCTCATCCCAGAGATAACGCTATAGAGTGTAATATGCAGATCATCTCATCCCAGTGATAACGCTATAGAGTGTAATATGCAGATCATCTCATCCCAGAGGTAACGCTATAGAGTGTAATATGCAGATCATCTTATCCCAGTGATAACGCTATAGAGTGTAATATGCAGATCATCTCATCCCAGAGATAACGCTATAGAGTGTAATATGCAGATCATCTCACCCCAGAGATAACACTATAGCGTGTAATATGCAGATCATCTCATCCCAGTGATAACGCTATAGAGTGTAATATGCAGATCCTCTCATCCCAGTGATAACGCTATAGAGTGTAATATGCAGATCATCTCATCCCAGTGATAACGCTATAGAGTGTAATATGCAGATCCTCTCATCCCAGTGATAACGCTATAGAGTGTAATATGCAGATCATCTCATCCCAGTGATAACGCTATAGAGTGTAATATGCAGATCATCTCATCCCAGAGATAACGCTATAGAGTGTAATATGCAGATCATCTCATCCCAGAGATAACGCTATAGAGTGTAATATGCAGATCATCTCATCCCAGTGATAACGCTATAGAGTGTAATATGCAGATCATCTCATCCCAGAGATAACGCTATAGAGTGTAATATGCAGATCCTCTCATCCCAGAGATAACGCTATAGAGTGTAATATGCAGATCCTCTCATCCCAGAGATAACGCTATAGAGTGTAATATGCAGATCCTCTCATCCCAGAGATAACGCTATAGAGTGTAATATGCAGATCATCTCATCCCAGTGATAACGCTATAGAGTGTAATATGCAGATCATCTCATCCCAGTGATAACGCTATAGAGTGTAATATGCAGATCATCTCATCCTAGTGATAACGCTATAGAGTGTAATATGCAGATCATCTCATCCCAGTGATAACGCTATAGAGTGTAATATGCAGATCATCTCATCCCAGAGATAACGCTATAGAGTGTAATATGCAGATCATCTCATCCCAGTGATAACGCTATAGAGTGTAATATGCAGATCATCTCATCCCAGTGATAACGCTATAGAGTGTAATATGCAGATCATCTCATCCCAGTGATAACGCTATAGAGTGTAATATGCAGATCATCTCATCCCAGAGATAACGCTATAGAGTGTAATATGCAGATCCTCTCATCCCAGAGATAACGCTATAGAGTGTAATATGCAGATCATCTCATCCCAGTGATAACGCTATAGAGTGTAATATGCAGATCATCTCATCCCAGAGATAACGCTATAGAGTGTAATATGCAGATCATCTCATCCCAGTGATAACGCTATAGAGTGTAATATGCAGATCATCTCATCCCAGAGATAACGCTATAGAGTGTAATATGCAGATCCTCTCATCCCAGAGATAACGCTATAGAGTGTAATATGCAGATCATCTCATCCCAGTGATAACGCTATAGAGTGTAATATGCAGATCATCTCATCCCAGAGATAACGCTATAGAGTGTAATATGCAGATCATCTCATCCCAGTGATAACGCTATAGAGTGTAATATGCAGATCATCTCATCCCAGTGATAACGCTATAGAGTGTAATATGCAGATCATCTCACCCCAGAGATAACGCTATAGAGTGTAATATGCAGATCATCTCTCCCCAGTGATAACGCTATAGAGTGTAATATGCAGATCATCTCATCCCAGTGATAACGCTATAGAGTGTAATATGCAGATCATCTCATCCCAGTGATAACGCTATAGAGTGTAATATGCAGATCATCTCATCCCAGTGATAACGCTATAGAGTGTAATATGCAGATCATCTCATCCCAGTGATAACGCTATAGAGTGTAATATGCAGATCATCTCATCCCAGAGATAACGCTATAGAGTGTAATATGCAGATCATCTCATCCCAGTGATAATACTATAGCGTGTAATATGCAGATCATCTCATCCCAGTGATAACGCTATAGAGTGTAATATGCAGATCATCTCATCCCAGTGATAACGCTATAGAGTGTAATATGCAGATCATCTCATCCCAGTGATAACGCTATAGAGTGTAATATGCAGATCATCTCATCCCAGTGATAACGCTATAGAGTGTAATATGCAGATCATCTCATCCCAGTGATAACGCTATAGAGTGTAATATGCAGATCATCTCATCCCAGTGATAACGCTATAGAGTGTAATATGCAGATCATCTCATCCCAGAGATAACGCTATAGAGTGTAATATGCTGAGGAAATCACCGAACATGTGACCAGAATTATAATCACCCCTCCTCAGCAAACTATGACACAATCCGGCATCCTGGGATCACCGCTCTCTGATAACTCATTCCCCAGTCATTGCATCACACGGTCATCTCACCGCCCCTACATCACGATGATGTCACGGCAGATGACGCATGTGGGTGGGGCTTCAGCATCCATTATTGGGGCTTATTTACACACCAGCTGCGGGTTCCACACTCCATACGCTGTGACTCATAAGATTGATCGCGTGTTAATGGTTATTGCCGGGAGGTAAATACAGCTCATTGTTTTGCGTTACAATAAAAGCTCAGATAGGGGAGGTGAGAGTCCAGAAAGAGACGAGAAACAACCAAAGAGAAGGCGTGTCATGCTGGTGATTGCACGCTATGCGAATGACCGCGTTCCGGCACAAATAATGCAGGCCGCCCATTCCAGCACTTTATCTATACCAGTAATTCCCAGATTCTTTCCAAGAATTTGCCAGGCAATGTGTATTGTTTAAAGGGAAATAAATATGGCAGCCTCCATATCCCTCTCGGGTCAGCTGTGATTTTATGTAGATAAGAGTAACATAGGACATAGCAGTGGCAGAGCACCCTATAACATACATGGCATACAGGAAGGAAAATCACACCTGGGAATACTGATCGATAATTAGTTTAGCAGCTGTACACAATGCCAAGCAGCAGCAGCTAAAGCAAGTACAATTCTGGGCTGCATAAAACGGGAAACACGAGATGCTGGTATACTACTCCCTCTGTATAATCACTTGTGAGGCCACATCTGGAGTAATGCGGGGGGAGGGGACCTGATGCAGGGGGAGGGGACATGACGCAGGGGGAGGGGCACACACTACTCCCTCTGTATAAGTCACTTGTGAGGCCACATCTGGAGTATGGGATAATGTGGGGGGAGGGGACATGATGCAGGGGGAGGAGACATGATGCAGGGGGAGGGGCACACACTACTTCCTCTGTATAAGTCACTTGTGAGGCCACATCTAGAGTATGGGATAATGCAGGGGGAGGAGACATGATGCAGGGGGAGGAGACATGATGCAGGGGAGGGGCACACACTACTCCCTCTGTATAATCACTTGTGAGGCCACATCTGGAGTAATGCGGGGGGAGGGGACATGATGCAGGGGGAGGGGACATGATGCAGGGGGAGGGGCACACACTACTCCCTCTGTATAAGTCACTTGTGAGGCTACATCTGGAGTAATGCGGGGGGAGGGGACATGATGCAGGGGGAGGGGACATGACGCAGGGGGAGGGGCACACACTACTCCCTCTGTATAAGTCACTTGTGAGGCCACATCTGGAGTAATGCGGAGGGAGGGGACATGATGCAGGGGGAGGGGACATGATGCAGGGGGAGGGGCACACACTACTCCCTCTGTATAAATCACTTGTGAGGCCACATCTGGAGTATGGGATAATGCAGGGGGAGGAGACATGATGCAGGGGGAGGGGCACACACTACTCCCTCTGTATAAATCACTTGTGAGGCCACATCTGGAGTATGGGATAATGCAGGGGGAGGGGACATGATGCTGGGGGAGGGACACACGCTACTCCCTCTGTATAAATCACTTGTGTGGCCACATCTGGAGTATGGGATAATGCAGGGGGAGGAGACATGATGCAGGGGGAGGGGCACACACTACTCCCTCTGTATAAATCACTTGTGAGGCCACATATGGAGTATGGGATAATGCAGGGGGAGGGGACATGATGCAGGGGGAGGGGCACACACTACTCCCTCTGTATAAATCACTTGTGAGGCCACATCTGGAGTATGGGATAATGTGGGGGGGAGGAGACATGATGCAGGGGGAGGGGCACACACTACTCCCTCTGTATAAATCACTTGTGAGGCCACATCTGTAGTATGGGATAATGCAGGGGGAGGAGACATATAATGAGGGGGAGGGGCACACACTACTCCCTCTGTATACAGTGGGTTGCAAAAGTATTCGGGCCCCCTTGAAGTTTTCCACATTTTGTCACATTACTGCCACAAACAAGAATCAATGTTATTGGAATTCCACGTGAAAGACCAATACAAAGTGGTGTACACGTGAGAAGTGGAACGAAAATCATACATGATTCCAAACATTTTTTACAAATAAATAACTGCAAAGTGAGGTGTGCGTAATTATTCAGCCCCCTGAGTCAATACTTTGTAGAACCACCTTTTGCTGCAATTACAGCTGCCAGTCTTTTAGGGTATGTCTCTACCAGCTTTGCACATCTAGAGACTGAAATCCTTGCCCATTCTTCTTTGCAAAACAGCTCCAGCTCAGTCAGATTAGATGGACAGCGTTTGTGAACAGCAGTTTTCAGATCTTGCCACAGATTCTCGATTGGATTTAGATCTGGACTTTGACTGGGCCATTCTAACACATGGATATGTTTTGTTTTAAGCCATTCCATTGTTGCCCTGGCTTTATGTTTAGGGTCATTGTCCTGCTGGAAGGTGAACCTCTGCCCCAGTCTCAAGTCTTTTGCAGTCTCCAAGAGGTTTTCTTCCAAGTTTGCCCTGTATTTGGCTCCATCCATCTTCCCATTAACTCTGACCAGCTTCCCTGTCCCTGCTGAAGAGATGCACCCCCGAGCATGATGCTGCCACCACCATATTTGACAGTGGGGATGGTGTGTTCAGAGTGATGTGCAGTGTTAGTTTTCTGCCACACATAGCGTCTTGCATTTTGGCCAAAAAGTTCCATTTTGGTCTCATCTGACCAGAGCACTTTCTTCCACATGGTTGCGGTGTCCCCCACATGGCTTGTGGCAAACTGCAAACGGGACTTATGCTTTTCTGTTGACAATGGCTTTCTTCTTGCCACTCTTCCACAAAGGCCAACTTTGTGCAGTGCACGACTAATAGTTGTCCTATGGACAGATTCCCCCACCTGAGCTGTAGATCTCTGCAGCTCGTCCAGAGTCACTATGGGCCTCTTGACTGCATTTCTGATCAGCGCTCTCCTTGTTCGGCCTGTGAGTTTAGGTGGATGGCCTTGTCTTGGTAGGTTTACAGTTGTGCCATACTCCTTCCATTTCTGAATGATCACTTGAACAGTGCTCCGTGGGATGTTCAAGGCTTTGGAAATCTGTTTGTAGCCTAAGCCTGCTTTAAATGTCTCAATAACTTGATCCCTGACCTGTCTTGTGTGTTCTTTGGACTTCTTGGTGTTGTTGCTCCCAATATTCTCTTAGACAACCTCTGAGACCCTCACAGAGCAGCTGTATTTGTACTGACATTAGATTACACACAGGTGCGCTCTATTTAGTCATTAGCACTCATCAGACAATGTCTATAGGCAACTGACTGCACTCAGATCAAAGGGGGCCGAATAATTACGCACACCCCACTTTGCAGTTATTTATTTGTAAAAAATGTTTGGAATCATGTATGATTTTTGTTCCACTTCTCACATGTACACTACTTTGTATTGGTCTTTCACGTGGAATTCCAATAAAATTAATTCATGTTTGTGGCAGTAATATGACAAAATGTGGAAATCTTCAAGGGGGCTGAATATTTTGGCAACCCACTGTAAATCACTTGTGAGGCCACATCTGCAGTATGGGATAATGCAGGGTGAGGAGACATGATGCAGGGAGAGGGGACATGATGCAGGGGGAGGAGCACACACTACTCCCTCTGTATAAATCACTTGTGAGGTCACATCTAGAGTATGGGATAATGCAGGGGGAGGGGACATGATGCAGGGGGAGGAGACATGAGGCAGGGGGAGGGGACATGATGCAGGGGGAGGGGACATGATGCAGGGGGATGGGCACACACTACTCCCTCTATATAAATCACTTGTGAGGTCACATCTGGAGTATGGGATAATGTGGGGGGTGGGGACATGATGCAGGGGGAGGGGCACACACTACTCCCTCTGTATAAATCACTTGTGAGGTCACATCTGGAGTATGGGATACAGTTTTGGGCACCACACTATAGAAAGGACATTGACCTTCTGGATCGGGTACAAAGACGGGCAACTAAAGGAATCAGAGGGATGGAAGATCTCACTTACCAAGAAAGGCTGGACAAAGTGGTTTATTTAGCTTGGCTAAGAGACAACTGACAGGTGTCCTGATTAACATGTATAAATACATCAGAGGGCAATACAAAAGCTTGGCAGATGGGCTATTTATCCCTAGGCCTTCTGCAAAGGACAACAAGACATGATCTGCGTATGGAGGAAAAGAGAACTTACCACCAGCAGGAAGCGGTTCTTCACATTCAGGCCCAAATGCAATTCACTTTCTCTCCTAAGTTTTATCCTAGGTGATACTTCACACCTGTTATAACATGTATTTAAAAGTGAACCCGAGGTGAGAGGAATACGGAGGCTGCCATATTTATTTCCTGTTAAACAATACCAGTTGCCTGGTTGTCCTGCTGGTCTGTTTGGCTGCAATAGTCTCTGAATAACATCAGAAACAGGCATGCAGCTAATCTTGATAACTGAAAATTATCTCCAAGGAGATAACTCAGGAGAAACATTTACGGGCCTAAGTTAAAGTGTGGAATATCTTACCACAGGAAGTAGAATTATCCAATTATACATCTCCATTCAGAGGAGACTTGGACACGTTCCTGGCCTTGAAGAACATCCAAAGCTGTGATTGCTGGTGAAGGTCTTTCCGGTTCTCTGTATTGAGGTGCACATTACTGAGGCTCAAAAGGTTTCACTTCATAGAGACATGCATTGTTTCAATCTCCAGAACTCTATAATTCCTGCAAAACTTCTTTCTTGGACAATGGTGACTGGTGACTGACTGCCAAGGAGAATGATTTAGAGAAGTGAATGCCGGACACATCCTCTGTGCTCTCCATAGGCTCTCAAGCCATTGCCGAAACGGACAGCAGGATCCTGTGCGTATAGTACGATTTGCTTTTTCTTCCTAACCTGGGCACCACACTTAGTGACTCTTCACTTTGTGACCTTGCATCTCTCCGAGGTCCTGAAGATTACACAAGCCCAGGAATGGTCCCTATGGGATCCCATCAACACCCAAGTATCCTTACTTCTGCTGCCACCAGCACCGGATCTCCTGCTAGCTGGCACGTCCCCCCACTGCAAGTTATTCCTCTGTCATTCCTGGACAGCGACCACTAGAACTACATCTGCCCACGGATGGAGCAGAACTGGTGGAGCTTAGCCACATTCAGGACCCAGTGGACTCTACTTATGGAGGTGTCCCTTCACCCTGCAGTAGGTTCAGTGCTGCAGTTGTCTGGACAGTGCAAAATGGCGTACACTTAGGGATGTAGCTACAATTATGGGGCACTGCTGCAAAACATCAATGCCCCACATTTACAGCCCTCCCCCTCAGTGACCACCACAGCCAGAAGGCTATCGTCCAGGGGTTCTATGTCCCCCTACCCCCCATAACAGAGCCACCATGACCTCCCTATACCCAAGTGTGCCCCGGCAGCTGATCATGGAAGAGGGTCCAGTATTGGAAGAAACATGGGTAGATAGTTGTGACTCCCTCAGCCCTGGACCCCTCTGTGGTTTAGGGGCTGCTCAGGCTGTAGTCACGTGTTTGCTCACACTGCATTTGATGGGGATAGAAGATGGGGAGATTTAACAAATACCGTACAACAGTTCCTGATGCTCTTCTCCAGCCTTGGCAACCTTCTCCATCATCTCTTTATGACCAGATGTTGGGGAGCTGATGGAACTCAGAGGCCGTTGTCTTACCACTGGGATGTCTCAGAGACATGAATAACCTGAGATGATTCAGGCAAGCAGCACCTACTAACAACTCGCCTTCTACTGCTCGAAACCAAGGAAATACTTCTTGTAGCCGCAGATAGTTCCTATCGCTGTTGCCATCAGACTCAGCATCTTCCTGGCTGGACAGGACCACTCCAGCTTCTACTGCCCCAAACCACACGCCGAGTTCAGCTCCCCATTTTATTTAATGCATACGCTAGTAAATGTATATTACTCAACACTGCACACAATTTTGCACATTGCATATTGGCAGTCTTTGCAAATAAATATATCGTGTGTACCTGGCTGGTTGGATCCTGTAGTCATGTTCTCCTGAGGCAACAAGGCCATTTTATTAGAAAGAATGCTGTCCAATGGGAACAGGCCAAGTTTCCCGTGTCAGCACAGATAACCTGACTCCTCCCACTTCCTCCCTCTGCTGGTAAGAGATCAACTGCAGCAATAAATAGTCTCATAATGATCTGAATGTGTATTAGCTGCAGTACCAGCCACACGGTAGAGGGAGTAGGGGGGCGGGGTGACTGTTCTCCACAGTGGCAGCTGCTTACTGGCTGAGGAACACCCACTCTCCTGGCAGCTGCAAGCTTTTGTGAATGGATTCCCGGGTCACATGACTGTCTTTTTCATAGGGAATTTCTATGGAACGGCTGCATCAAATAAGATAATTGTGTAACGGCACTGGGGCATATTCAGTATACAGCTCTAAGACTGTCATGTGCTGCTGATGACCCCTTTCCCTGTTACTATCCATGGGAAATCCTAAAGTGTGAATCAGTTCTGGCCTTTATTACACTTACTAATCCGTTAATTTAATGTGATAACGCCTCCTCCGGTGATGAGATATTTTTAGGTATAATTCAGTGATAATATATATAGCGTGCACATGACTGCGAGTATTCCATAGCATGACCCGGCCTGACACGCTGTATATTTAGCCGGGATTGTGAAATCATTACTAAGCTGTAAAATGTCATTATTTCCGGAGTTTAGCAGAACATTGCGGCCGGTGTGAGGCTTCTGTGCAAACGTCGGCAGTTTCCTCCATCATACTGGTCTGATCCAGAGCCGAGAGCATGACTGCAAGCCAGTACAATGTCACAACCATATCTAGGGGGCATACAACTGTGACTATGGTAGGATTAGAGTGTGAGCTCCTCTGAGGACAGTCAGTGACATGACTATGTACTCTGTAATGTGCTGCAGGAGATGTCAGTGCTATATAAATACATAATAATAATATGGTAGGACATTACACTATGACTATGGTAGGGATTAGAGTGTGAGCTCCTCTGAGGACAGTCAGTGACATGACTATGTACTCTGTAATGTGCTGCAGAAGATGTCAGTGCTATATAAATACATAATAATAATATGGTAGGACATTACACTATGACTATGGTAGGATTAGAGTGTGAGCTCCTCTGAGGGCAGTCAGTGACATGACTATGTACTCTGTAATGTGCTGCAGAAGATGATAGTGCTATATAAATACATAATAATAATAGGGTAGGACATTACACTATGACTATGGTAGGATTAGAATGTGAGCTCCTCTGAGGACAGTCAGTGACATGACTATGTACTCTGTAATGTGCTGCAGAAGATGTCAGTGCTATATAAATACATAATAATAATAGGGTAGGACATTACACTATGACTATGGTAGGATTAGAATGTGAGCTCCTCTGAGGACAGTCAGTGACATGACTATGTACTCTGTAATGTGCTGCAGAAGATGATAGTGCTATATAAATACATAATAATAATAGGGTAGGACATTACACTATGACTATGGTGGGATTAGAATGTGAGCTCCTCTGAGGACAGTCAGTGACATGACTATGTTCTCTGTAATGTGCTGCAGAAGATGTCAGTGCTATATAAATACATAATATTAATCCAGGACATTAGACTATGACTATGGTAGGATTAGATGGTGAGCTCCTCTGAGGACAGTCAGTGACATGACTATGTACTCTGTAATGTGCTGCAGAAGATGTCAGTGCTATATAAATACATAATAATAATATGATAGGACATTAGACTATGACTATGGTAGGATAAGTTTGTGTGCTCCTCTGAGGACAGTCAGTGACATGACTATGTACTCTGTTATGTGCTGCAGAAGATGTCAGTGCTATATAAATACATAATAATAATATGGTAGGACATTAGACTATGACTATGGTAGGATTAGAGTGTGAGCTCCTCTGAGGACAGTCAGTGACATGACTATGTACTCTGTAATGTGCTGCAGAAGATGTCAGTGCTATATAAATACATAATAATAATATGGTAGGACATTAGACTATGACTATGGTAGGATTAGAGTGTGAGCTCCTCTGAGGACAGTCAGTGACATGACTATGTACTCTGTAATGTGCTGCAGAAGATGTCAGTGCTATATAAATACATAATAATAATATGGTAGGGCATTAGACTATGACTATGGTAGGATTAGATTGTGAGCTCCTCTGAGGACAGTCAGTGGCATGACTATGTACTCTGTAATGTGCTGCAGAAGATGTCAGTGCTATATAAATACATAATAATATGGTAGGACATTATACTATGACTATGGTAGGATTAGAGTGTGAGCTCCTCTGAGGACAGCCAGTGACATGACTATGTACTCTGTACAGTGCTGCAGGAGATGTCAGTGCTATATAAATACATAATAATAATAATAATAATAATAATATGGTAGGGCATTAGACTATGGCTATGGTAGGATTAGAGTGTGAGCTTCTCTGAGGACAGTCAGTGACATGACTATGTACTCTGTAATGTGCTGCAGAAGATGTCAGTGCTATATAAATACATAATAATAATATGGTAGGACATTAGACTATGGCTATGGTAGGATTAGATTGTGAGCTCCTCTGAGGACAGTCAGTGACATGACTATGTACTCTGTAATGTGCTGCAGAAGATGTCAGTGCTTTATAAATACATAATAATATGGTAGGACATTATACTATGACTATGGTAGGATTAGAGTGTGAGCTTCTCTGAGGACAGTCTGTGACATGACTATGTACTCTGTAATGTGCTGCAGGAGATGTCAGAGATATATAAATACATAATAATAATATGGTAGGACATTAGACTATGACTATGGTAGGATTAGAGTGTGAGCTCCTCTGAGGACAGCCAGTGACATGACTATGTACTCTGTAATGTGCTGCAGGAGATGTCAGTGCTATATAAATACATAATAATAATATGGTAGGACATTAGACTATGACTATGGTAGGATTAGAGTGTGAGCTCCTCTGATGTCAGTCAGTGACATGGCTATGTACTCTGTAATGTGCTGCAGGAGATGTCAGTGCTATATAAATACATAATAATAATATGGTAGACATTAGACTATGACAATGGTAGGATTAGAGTGTGAGCTCCTCTGAGGACAGCCAGTGACATGACTATTTACTCTGTAATGTGCTGCAGAAGATGTCAGTGCTATATAAATACAGCATAATAATATGGTAGGACATTAGACTATGACTATGGTAGGATTAGATTGTGAGCTCCTCTGAGGACAGTCAGTGACATGACTATGTACTCTGTAATGTGCTGCAGAAGATGTCAGTGCTATATAAATACATAATAATAATAATATGGTAGGACATTAGACTATGACTATGGTAGGATTAGATTGTGAGCTTCTCTGAGGACAGTCAGTGACATGACTATGTACTCTGTAATGTGCTGCAGAAGATGTCAGTGCTATATAAATACATAATAATAATATGGTAGGACATTAGACTATGACTATGGTAGGATTAGATTGTGAGCTCCTCTGAGGACAGTCAGTGACATGATTATGTACTCTGTAATGTGCTGCAGAAGATGTCAGTGCTATATAAATACATAATAATAATATGGTAGGACATTAGGCTATGACTATGGTAGGATTAGAGTGTGAGCTCCTCTGAGGACAGTCAGTGACATGGCTATGTACTCTGTACAGTGCTGCAGAAGATGTCAGTGCTATATAAATACATAATAATAATATGGTAGGACATTCGGCTATGACTATGGTAGGATTAGAGTGTGAGCTTCTCTGAGGACAGCCAGTGACATGACTATGTACTCTGTAATGTGCTGCAGAAGATGTCAGTGCTATATAAATACATAATAATAATATGGTAGGACATTACACTATGACTATGGTAGGATTAGATTGTGAGCTCCTCTGAGGACAGTCAGTGACATGACTATGTACTCTGTAATGTGCTGCAGAAGATGTCAGTGCTATATAAATACATAATAATAATATGGTAGGACATTAGACTATGACTATGGTAGGATTAGAGTGTGAGCTCCTCTGAGGACAGTCAGTGACATGACTATGTACTCTGTAATGTGCTGCAGAAGATGTCAGTGCTATATAAATACATAATAATAATATGGTAGGACATTAGGCTATGACTATGGTAGGATTAGAGTGTGAGCTCCTCTGAGGACAGTCAGTGACATGGCTATGTACTCTGTACAGTGCTGCAGAAGATGTCAGTGCTATATAAATACATAATAATAATATGGTAGGACATTCGGCTATGACTATGGTAGGATTAGAGTGTGAGCTTCTCTGAGGACAGTCAGTGACATGACTATGTACTCTGTAATGTGCTGCAGAAGATGTCAGTGATATATAAATACATAATAATAATATGGTAGGACATTACACTATGACAGGATTAGATTGTGAGCTCCTCTGCAGACAGTCAGTGACATGACTATGTATTCTGTAATGTGCTGCAGAAGATGTCAGTGCTATATAAATACATAATAAAAATAATATGGTAGGACATTACACTATGACTATGATAGGATTAGAGCGTGAGCTCCTCTGCGGACAGCCAGTGACATGACTATGTACCCTGTAATGTGCTGCAGAAGATGTCAGTGCTATATAAATACATAATAATAATATGGTAGGACATTACACTATGACTATTATAGGATTAGATTGTGAGCTCCTCTGAGGACAGTCAGTGACATGACTATGTACTCTGTAATGTGCTGCAGAAGATGTCAGTGCTACATAAATACATAATAATAATATGGTAGGACATTAGACTATGACTATGGTAGGAATAGATTGTGAGCTCCTCTGAGGACAGTCAGTGACATGACTATGTACTCTGTAATGTGCTGCAGAAGATGTCAGTGCTATATAAATACATAATAATAATATGGTAGGACATTAGACTATGACTATGGTAGGATTAGATTGTGAGCTCCTCTGAGGACAGTCAGTGACATGACTATGTACTCTGTAATGTGCTGCAGAAGATGTCAGTGCTATATAAATACATAATAATAATATGGTAGGACATTAGACTATGACTATGGTAGGATTAGAGTGTGAGCTTCTCTGAGGACAGTCAGTGACATGACTATGTACTCTGTAATGTGCTGCAGAAGATGCCAGTGCTATATAAATACATAATAATAATATGGTAGGACATTAGACTATGACTATGGTAGGATTAGAGTGTGAGCTCCTCTGAGGACAGTCAGTGACATGACTATGTACTCTGTAATGTGCTGCAGAAGATGTCAGTGCTATATAAATACATAATAATAATAATATGGTAGGACATTAGACTATGACTATGGTAGGATTAGAGGATTATTCAGCTATTCTAATTCAAAATTAAAATGAGGCTTGATTGCCTCAGGTGTGACCACGGGAGACAAGGGGTTACTTACCCAGAAGTCCGTCAGCTTCTATGCCTCTCATTCCATTTCATTCCGGCTTGGAGGAAGTGTGCTAGCGAGTATTGGAACGCGTCCCACAGGTCGCTTGCAAGACGTTTGGGACGCATAGAACCTGACGGACTTCTGTATAAATAACCCCCATCTCCGGTGGTCACACCTCACCACATATATACAAGATACTGCGCTCCACGGAAAATAGAAAAATCACAAGGGGATCGCAGCTTAAGACAAGAGTCACCTCTCCTTCTCGCTTCTCGGCCTTTTGGCTAAGATCAAGTGTAGTATCTGTTCTTGAGGTTTTTGGGGGGACCTGGAGGGATGGCACAGAGGCAGTGTGTCCCTCCTTGTCATAATTCCCCAGATGCTGATGGAATGGATCTATACAATGGTCGAAGCTGAAAGGCTGAGGGCTTTGCTTAGGCGTAGTGCCCCTGGAAGTGGCGCTCCAGGTGCACCTGAAAAAACCTAGGATGTGGCAGATCCCAGGCGGAAGTAGGGTGCTTTGGTCTGTACTGCCCATATGCATAGCCGACTAACGCAGATCCCCGGCCTTTTGGCTAGGGAGAGTGCGGAATTTTTATAACTCTGGCCGCAAGGTCGGGGCCAGCTTGCTGGCACCGGGGACTTCGGTTCCCACCTGGCTCCCTCTCGGGGGAGCCACCGACCATGTGGACACGGTTGCCACATGGCCAGGCCCTTTGGGTAACCACTGGGCAGGTCGGGGTCCTTCTATCCTTCGGGTGGTGGAGGACCCAAGAAGCCCCCTGCGCCGAAAGGCCAAGGGGGAAGGTTTCCTTCGGGGAACACCGGAAGGGCCCTGCTGTACTGTGGGGTCCGTGGGTGCCGATGCACGTTTTGTGGGGGTGCTTTAGGGCACTCACGCTTTTTCCGTGAATGGGCATTAAGGCCTTGAATTAAGGCCCAAGAAAGCTAAAAAACAAAAAAAAATTCCTTCAACAATAATTCACTAAAAAAACTGCGCTTCCTTCACGTCCTTGCAGCAATGCAGGAAGTACCCTAAAACAACAAAGATAAAATGCACATATTGTGTGGGTCAAGCAATAGGTTAATAAGACAGAGGCGTTCAAACCTATTGCTTGACCCACTGAGTTGTGCTCCCATTTTTGCCTGAGGAAGCGGGGTCATGCCCGCGAAACGCGTTGCCTTTGTGGAGTTGAATAAGTTATTTGTCAATTCTGTTTTATCGAGACTAAAGTGAGTTTTCTTTTTTTTGTAAGAGGGAGGTGAGTCCACCTTAACATCCCCCTCTGCTTTTAAGCGGTTTTTAAAACGTTTTACTCTGGCGCCTCTGTATACCGAGTTTTTGCTGATCCTGCAGCCAGGAGCAAAAATCACTGCTGCGCATGCTCAGAGCACTCCCGGCAATAGGAGCGCAATCACGGTTCAGTGCACGGCTCGAGGCTGTCTCCTGTAGCGTGGATCGGGGGGGAGGCCCTAGAGCTGGGCAGCCGTACTTGCACATAGGCGGACTGCGCAGCCGCGGCCAGCTCCGGCGGCCATTTTAGTGGGCGCAGGAGAGCCCGACCTAGACTGTGGGGTCAGGAGCCGGCCTGGGGGGCTATTGAGCGGCGGGGACCCGATGGAATGGTACGGAGAGCGCGGATGGCGTCCTCCATACTCTCAAATGTCATGCAGGTATTTAACTTTTTTTTCCCTATTTCGCCTCGTGAGTCCATTAAAGAGGAGCTGTCAGCCATACTATCTCAGAAAAAAAACAACCACATATATAAGTAGATAAATACTTGCTCTACTTGCATAACAGATGTATTGCACTGTCCACGTTTTGATTTTAGTGATTTTTCTATAGTAAAAAAAGAGGAAATCCTTTTTAGCATTTCCCATTTTAACCGTGTCCACCTTGAAGCCATTCCTGATGTTATTTCCTCCCTTACTCTCCTATGCCTGATTGTGTATGCATTGCCGGCCCTCCTCCCAGTCTTCAGACACTCCCACCCAGCTCTGCAATAGAAAGTGCATTGTCTCAGCATGATAAGTATTGGCCAATCAGAGAGGAACAAAGGTGTGGGAGGGGACCTCAGGAGGGAAAGAGGCTTCAGCCAATCAGGCTTGCATTAGTTAGGTCTGAGGGGAAGTAGAGGAGAAAAAAAAAGACAACCCTCTCTTTTTTTCTGAGGTGTTCTATATTGCTTCGTTGGCATGGTGCATACATGAAACATGATTTATATTAGGTTTGTTTAGTTTAGTGTATAGATATTTATTTGGATTCTCTCTGCACGTCCCCCCCGACCTGTGCAATAGTTTTATATAAAAAAAAAAGACAACCCAGCATGCCCTGCAACTTCCTTTGTGCGGCAGATGTACCAGATAAGAGTCAGGGAAACTCGGGAATGTCGTTTTATGGATAACAAAAGTAGATATTTAACGTTTGGATCGCCTGGTAAGCATCCTTATTACTTGTTTACCAGATACAAATAAAGAATTGATTTGATGTTATGCCCGACAGTTACACTTTAAGTATTCCTTTAAAGGACATCTGTAACCACCAAACAGAAAAAAAAATGAGATACTCCTTCCTGTTCTTTTCTGCACCCCCTCGTTACTCTGCCGGGCCCAAGTTCTAATCTGCTGCATCTTTGGGTCTCCTCGGAAGAACCTGAGTACTTCGGAGGAGACCCAAAGACGCAACCGACAGAACAAGTAACGTCTGAAGACGAGCGGCTCCACACTGCGCATGAGCTAGCGTAGGCAAGTATGTGCCCAGTATGGAGCCGCTCACTTGTGGAAGTTCTCTGAGTCCCGAGTTCTTCTGAAGAGACCTGAAGATGCACACGGCAGGAGATTAGAACGTGGGCCGGCAGTCAAATGAGAGGACACAGAGAACAAAAGGAAGGCTCAAAAGTATCCAGAGCCTCCCTCCTCTTAGGTATCTGACTTTCCTGTTGTAGGAGGTCACAGTTGTCCTTTAAAGAGACTCTGTAACAAAAATTGCATCCTGTTTTTTATCATCCTACAAGTTCCAAAAGCTATTCTAATGTGTTCTGGCTTACTGCAGCACTTTATACTATCACCATCTCTGTAATAAATCAATGTATCTTTCCCCTGTCAGACTTGTCGGCCTGTGTCTGGAAGGCTGCCAAGTTCTTCAGTGTTGTGGTTCTGCTATGAACTCCCCCTTCCAGGCCCCTCTATGCACACTGCCTGTGTGATATTTAGATTAGTGCAGCTTCTCTCTGCTCTCTTATCTTTTACAAGCTGGATAAATCGTCCTCTGAGCTGGCTGGGCTTTCACATACTGAGGAATTACATACAGGCACAGCTGTCTGCACTCTGCAGGAAGAAACAGCCTGACACTTCAGTGGAAGATAACTGCAGGGGGAAAGAAACACACAAATGATCTCTTGAGATTCAAAAGGAAAGCTGTATACAGCCTGCTTGTGTATGGATGTATTTTCTATGTGTGGACATACTGTACATCAACCTACTTCCTGTTTTGGTGGCCATTTTGTTTGTTTATAAACAAACTTTTTAAAACTGTTTTTAACCACTTTTAATGCGGCGAGGAGCGGCGACATTGTGACAGAGGGTAATAGGAGATGTCCCCTAACGCACTGGTATGTTTACTTTTGTGCGATTTTAACAATACAGATTCTCTTTAAACTGCAGTTCCCCAACCTTGTCCTCAAGGCCCACCAGCAGTGCATGTTGTGCAGGAAACCACAAACATGCACAGGTGAGGTGGGGAACATTGCTTTAAAGGGAACTGAGCACATTCTCTTTCAATGGAATCTCTCCTGGCATAGAAGCTGCCATGTTCCCCCCTCCCCTTCTCACATTCCTTATTTACAGAAGTCAGAGATGCTATCTTGACACATTGACACAAACTCGGTCTTTGACTAAGGCAAGAAAGAGGAAGGAATAGGAGAGTGATAGGATTACGGGGGCAGGGCAATGCACAGAGGTAGGTGGACCCAGCATGAACACGCCTCTCTGCTTACATTATTAGCTCTGCCCTGAGGCAGGTGTGCATTAGGAGGCTACCAGCAGATCCTGCAGGCTGTGAAAGTGGGCGTACAACAATAAACATCATGATCTATAATCGATAATCACTACAATTAATGACTTTGGCTAACACCCGCCAACCCTCCGTAGTTTGGTTGAGGGTTACACAGAGACATACAGACTTATTCAATGAATTGGTGTAACCAATAGGAATTCATCTTGTGCTGCTACGACTGCAAGGAATATTGTGATTGGCTGCTGTGTGATGACATCACCTACGATCCATGTATAAAGCACACATATCATGTATATACACACATCACGCCAGGCAGATTGAGGACATTAGCTGGGAAGGGACATTTGTTCACCTCAGCAAATGCATTTGGTCTCCTTCTCTGACTTAGAGTTTTGTGCATCATCTAAGAGAAAAACTGAATCAAAGCCAGATCACCCACAAGGCACCTCAGGCAGGCTCCTAGGGCCTGGAGTGAGACTAAGGGCCTGCTTGCCCCCACCAAATCTTACCAAAAAGCCAAGTGACCACAAAGGGCGGTCCCAGAGCAGTTACTTGCCTAGGGCCCTATTTCACCTTCCTCCATCTGTGGACTGAACATCTCCTGTATTCTGGGGGCAGCTATGATGAGGAATACAATTGCTATTGTTCATTGTACATCTCAGAATATCCAGGAATAATCCTGAGAATCTCGTGTGTCACTGCTGGGAAGAGGAGGAATTTACAAACACGTAATCAACACATACATTTATTACCATTATTTATTACCAAGGCTTTCATATTGCAGGTGCAATTTAATTTAGCTTTAATAAATAATAATTACAGATTTAAAGGGGCACTACAGCGAAAAACTGTAAAATGTTAAATATCTGCAAACATATACAAATAAGAAGTACATTTTTTTCCAGAGTAAAATGAGCCATAAATGACTTTTCTCCTATGTTGCTGTCACTTACAGTAGGTAGAAATCTGACATTACCGACAGGTTTTGGACTAGTCCATCTCTTCATAGGGGATTCTCAGCAAGGCTTTTATTCTTTATAAAGATATTCCTGAAAAAGGATTTAAACAATGATGCTGGCCAGCTTCCCTGCTCGCTACACAGTCTTTTTGGCAGTTGGACAGAGCAACTGCCATTCACTAAGTGCTTTTGAAAATAAATATATCCCTGAGAATCCCCTATAAAGAGATGGACTAGTCCAAAACCTGTCACTTCTGTCAGATTTCTGCTACCCCCTGTAAGTGACAGCAACATAGGAGAAAAGTCATTTATTGCTCATTTTACTCTGGAAAAATGTACTTCTTATTTGTATATGTTTGCAGATATTTTACAGTTTTTCGCTGTAGTGCCCCTTTAAGAACTTAATTGGTTTGTAGACGGTCAATCTGCTGGATAAATGTGACAAGAGGTCCCCTGAACTGCTGCGATTGGCTGTATTCCAGCATCAAATGGTCAGAGATAGATTAAACCTGAAACAAGTGACAGATCCACACTAAGGAGTCCATCTGAATGGTCCAAGATAATAATGTCTATATGTTAGGTACAAATAATATAGTGACGCTACCAGCACACAAATACCCAATGGTCAGCCTCCCAGTCCTCCTCCACCAGGTCACAGCAGCTTCCCCCAGAGGTTTCCAGATTAGGGCTTTTTGCCTATGTTGATATGCCTTTCATCTGTTTTTATCTAGTAAGTGCAATTTTATATGCGCGATTTGTTGAATAAATTTGGTTTTACACTATGGAGCGCTCCTCCTCTCTCTACTTCTACCAAAAATACCAGCAGGTAATACAATACCCAAAGGGGTGGAGTCATCCGTGACTGTATTATCTGCTGTGAGGGGCTGTTACATCATGATTTGTACGATACTCCAGGGCGTGGCTCCTCACATGGCCCAAATGTTGGGTTCCTAAGAGGTTGTGACTTAGAGATTGATTGGTGGGTTATTAATTGATGTTTATTTATCAGTGTTTTTTCATCGATATACAGTAAAATCTAGGATTGAGAGTAACTTGGTTTGAGAGCATTTTGCAATACAAGCAAAAATTTTTGTGAAATTTTGACTTGATATAGAATCAACATCTTGATATACCAGCAAAAAAAGTATACATGCGTCACATGATCACAGCTGAGCCGATAGTCCTTCCCCCTTTGGCGCTGCAGGATTGTACTTAATCCGAGTGTAGAGACTCTGCAAAGGCACACGATCGAGCGGCAAAATCGAGTCGTGTATGCCCAGCATAAGTTATCGTGAAAGTCTTGTTTACATTTTTATTTTATACCATTTTACTATGCAGGTAGAAAAAAACTAAGTCTTGTAAAAGTAATACCTTTTAATGGCTAACTGATAAAGTTAAATGATGCAAGCTTTCTGGGATCTAGTCCCCTTCTTCAGGCATATCTCCAGATGTTAGGCCTCGTTTCCATCTGTGCGCTTCTGTCCGCTTTTCAGCAACATGTATCAATCTGTAACATTGATGTGCTGATAAAAAGCGGACAGAAGCGGATAGAAGCGCAGATGGAAACAAGGCCTTAGCTGAAGTAAAACACTGATGCAGGTAAATAGTAAACACGAACATGGCAGTTGTGCTGGTTGCTGTTTAGCAGTTAGATGTCAGGTGATCAGCAGGCTGGAGCCAGTGAGCTCATGCTGGTATATATGAAATCTAGCAGGTTTCTGAAGATAGTGAAGCCAATTCAATCATGTTGCATAAGGAGTCATGAATTCTGTTCCACAATTTAGACCTTCTGTTAATGTCTTAAACATCTTCATAAATTTGTACTCGGAAATCTTTCTTGCTTGTTCATTTTTGAAGTTGCCCTTAAGAATTGGTACTTTGAGATTTGTTTTTTTCTACCTACATAATTTGGCACAACTGCCATCTTTGTGTTTGCTATTTCCTTGCATCAGTGTTTTACTTCAGCTTACATCTGGTAATATTCCTGAAGAAGGGGACTAGATCCCAGAAAGCTGGTGCTAACATCTGGTAATATGCCTGAAGAAGGGGACTAGATCCCAGAAAGCTGGTGCTAACATCTGGGAATATGCCTGAAGAAGGGGACTAGATCCCAGAAAGCTGGTGCTAACATCTGGTAATATGCCTGAAGAAGGGGACTAGATCCCAGAAAGCTGGTGCTAACATCTGGTAATATGCCTGAAGAAGGGGACTAGATCCCCGAAAGCTGGTGCTAACATCTGGAAATATGCCTGAAGAAGGGGACTAGATCCCAGAAAGCTGGTGCTAACATCTGGAAATATGCCTGAAGAAGGGGACTAGATCCCAGAAAGCTGGTGCTAACATCTGGGAATATGCCTGAAGAAGGGGACTAGATCCCAGAAAGCTTGTGCTAACATCTGGAAATATGCCTGAAGAAGGGGACTAGATCCCAGAAAGCTTGCATCATTTAACTTTATCAGTTAGACATTAAAAGGTATTACTTTTACAAGACTTTGTTTTTTTCTACCTACATAATTTGTTTGGCTAACACGGTACATAAGCATTTTTAATACTATTTTACTATAACTGTTTTTGGACTGTGGAACAAATCACCTGGGTTTCCATTAATTCTTATGGGGAAATTCGCTTTGATATAAGAGCTTTGGATGACAAGATTGTTTCTGGAACAAATTATGCTCGCAAACCAAGGTTCCATTGTATTCAAATCTAATGCAGTAACTCAGTAATACGAGATGGTGATTTCTGGTAATTGTTGTATAAAGACATTATTATCTTGGATAATTCATAGGTAATCATTAGTAGTGGACCGTTATGTATTTTATACCAGATATACGATATTATGCAAAACGTTTCGGCTGGTGTGAAAACTCTGTAAAGTAACAATACTTTCTTAAATAAACATATTCACAATGAAAAATGAATAAACAGTAACAAAATCATCTAAATCAAATAAGTATTTAGTGTTGAAAACAGCCCCAGCTCTTCTAGGTACGCCAGCAGCACACAGATTGTCAGGAAAGTTGGCAGGTAGGTTGTTCAAAACATCTTGGAAAACTAGCCACAGATCTACAGATCTAATCCTTCTGTCTCTTCATGTTCTCCCAGGCAAACATTAGGATTTTAAGATTATTACTAATTTTTAATTTAGATTATATGGCACAAACATCTTCTGTAGCGCTGTAAATAGTACAAAAATAAATAAATAAACAGTGGGGAGTATGGATACGTGAGCAGTTCTGCATTCTGTACAATCAGGACTCCCAGCAATACAAGTACAAATACATACTGTACATAGCTGATGTGTGATTTCAGACATCACCAATACTGGTACATGTTCATATGATGATAGCAGAATCAGAAGCACTAGATGGAGCTCAGGGCTCTGTGTGGACCATACCATCTCTTCCAGGAGTCCTTGATAACCTTTAGAGATCCTAGCACTGTATGGGCCATACCATCACTTCCAGGTGTCCTTGATAATTTTTAGAGATCCTAGCACTGTATGGGCCATATCATCACTTCCAGGTGTCCTTGTTCATCTTTAGAGATCCTAGCACTGTATGGGCCATACCATCACTTCCAGGACACCTTGGTAATCTTTAGAGATCCTAGCACTGTATGGGCCATACCATCACTTCCAGGAGTCCTTGATAACCTTTAGAGATCAGAGCTATGTATGGGCCATACCATCACTTCCAGGATTCTTTGTTCACCTTTAGAGATATTGGCTCTGCTTGGAACCAACCATCACTTCCTGGACTTCTTGTTCATCTTTAGAGATCAGAGCTCTGTAAGGCCATATCATCACTTCTAGTAGTCCGTGTTCATCTTTAAAGATCATTGCTCTGTATGGGCCATACCATCACTTCCAGGACACCTTGTTCATCTTTAGAGATCCTAGCACTGTATGGGCCATACCATCAGTTCCAGGACACCTTGTTCATCTTTAGAGATCCTAGCACTGTATGGGCCATACCATCACTTTCAGGACACCTTGGTAATCTTTAGAGATCAGAGCTCTGTATGGGCCATACCATCACTTCCAGGACACCTTGTTCATCTTTAGAGATCCTAGCACTCTATGGGCCATACCATCACTTCCAGGACTCCTTGGTAATCTTTAGAGATCAGAGCTCTATATGGGCCATACCATCACTTCCATGACACCTTGTTAATCTTTAGAGATCCTAGCACTGTATGGGCCATACCATCACTTCCAGGACACCTTGGTAATCTTTAGAGATCCTAGCACTGTATGGGCCATACCATCACTTCCAGGACTCCTTGGTAATCTTTAGAGATCCTAGCACTGTATGGGCCATACCATCACTTCCAGGACTCCTTGGTAATCTTTAGAGATCCTAGCACTGTATGGGCCATACCATCACTTCCAGGACACCTTGGTAATCTTTAGAGATCCTAGCACTGTATGGGCCATACCATCACTGCCAGGACTCCTTGGTAATCTTTAGAGATCCTAGCACTGTATGGGCCATACCATCACTTCCAGGACACCTTGTTTATGTTGAAGATAGTTCCTAATGATATTGGCTGTATGTCTGTAGTTGTGGACTCATCAAGAATAGCACAAGGAAATTAGGATGTGGCTATACTGTTGATGCAAATTTACTGGTTTTAGAGATTTAATGTTGTGGCCAGTTAAATTTGGGTGCAATACATCTGTATAGGAGATGTACCAACAAAACGGCGACTATGTGGCAGCGATACTTGGTTATAGCAGCTGCATTGTCTTAATTCCAGCTATTTTGCTCACTACTTCTTTATAGTGATTGGACCATCCACTACAGTGAATTCATTAATGGCATTTTGGCCGATATTTCTGTATAGTGGCTGTACATATAAATAGTGGCTAATGTGCCGCAAAAGTTCGATAATGTAAATTCACGGTGGGGACAATCGTTGTGGCGGTGTTAGTATTATGTGCGGACGGTGGTGGTGGGGTTTAGAATTAGGCATAGGTAGGGGGGGCTATTGTTAGGCAAAGGTAGAGGATAAGTTAGTGTTAGGTGTAGATGGTAAGGTTACTGTGGGAACTGCATATAGGAATAGTAGAATATCTGTAAAAGTATTTTTTTTTTCTATCCAGAATGGCCACTACCAGAATATTGATTAGATTACCAATATACTACTATCGACAATACTCATAAGCAAATTTCCTTGCAGCTTTATTATATGTACGCCTGTACACAACATTATTGATTAAGGTTAATCAGATGCCTCCCTGATGGATAAATATTTGCTTGTCAGCATTGAGGGGTCCACTAATCCCGGACAAACCCCCAACTCCGCAGATATGCTGCCTAAACTTGTAAGGATCTTCCGCCACGCTTGACTATTGCCTGCAGAGACTGGTTATTGCCCCGCTTCACAGCTCTTCAGTCATCAAATAGTTTTGACTCATCAGTCTGGAACACCTGCTGCCATCTTTCTGAACCCCAGATCTCATGTTTTGTGCATAGATGACAACTTTGGCTTTGTTTCTGTGTCAGAGGTAGGACGTCTTCTGGCCAAACTTCTCCAATAGATGGGTATACCCAGGTTCCACAGGTTTCTGCCAATGCTGAGCTGATGGCTCTGCTGGAGATCTTCTGATTTCAAAGGGAAGTAAGCATGATGTGTCTGTGGTCACTGTCAGTACACTACGCTTTCTTGGCAAGCGCTGTGTCTATGGTCCTCATTGTTTACCAATTCTTTGTGCTTTTCAAAAGAGCTTTAACAGCACATCCATGAACCCCGGTCTGCTTTGACACCTCTGCCTGGGAGAGATCTTGCTGGTGCAGTATAACTACCGTGTCTTGTTGCTGTGCTTAGTCTTGCCATATTACGTGACCTGAGATATGAAACTGTCCTCCATAACCTCACCTGGGTAGCAGAACTTGGCTGTTCCTCTCGCCCCCTTTGAAGCTTATTACACAACTGCTTTTTCTTCAGTTAACAACTGTGTTTGCACCTACATATAAATATGATTATCACTAGCACCTGTTTGGTATAATTTGTTAGTCACACACCTGACTATAAACCTAAACAAATCCCTGACTTTATGTAGCTGCATCTACATTCATGCTGTTTTGAAGTCAAAAGGTGGTCACTCTGAATACTTCATTTAATTTAGAATTTTCCTCCTTCGGTATAATTAGAATTTATATTTATTATCAAAACATTCTTTACAGCGTTTTTTACACCTTACTGCAGGCTATTGCAGTGCATACTGCCAGTATTGGTACATTGCAATGGAAGTGACATAAGTGTGGAGTGTCAGTGATGTCGGTGTGAACTCAGAAGAAACTGTATCGGTTAAGATTACTGGGACATATGCAATTTCCATAGCGAGTTACACAAATGGCAGCGCTGGCTGTAGACTGGCATCACTTGTGTCACTCAGTGGAAGTGCTGCGTGTATAACGTGCGTTGTGCAGTTTGGGTAACTTTCTATATAAATTGGATATATCGCTGTAATCTTACCATGCAATGTCTGTGCATGTGAGGATTACGGTTCCTTTGTGACTTCCTCCCCATTGAGTAATAAAAGATTGTTGCACCCACCCTATGTAGCTTTCATATAAGATTGCTCTTTATTCCGGGGCATATTGTTCCTGGACGTGAGTTCACACCCAGCCTTGTGATGCTGCAAACTGACCATCAGAGACATCTTTCTATGTAGCAGGGATTGGGTATAAATGTCTCACTGAGATTGTTTAGAGGGAACTTACACCTTTCTCCAGAGGCAGCAGAGGTGCTCACTGGATTCCAAAACAACTGTGGGGGACAGGAAGTGAGCAGAGACTGTGATAAAGTCCTGTGACAGCTGACAGGAAGTGAGCAGAGACAGTGATAAAGTCCTGTGATGGCTGACAGGAAGTGAGCATACACAGAAGCAAAGTCCTGTGACAGCTTACAGGAAGTGAGCATAGACAGACGTAAAGACCTGTGACAGCTGCCCACACCACTGCACTGACCAGGACTGGCACGTACTTCTTGGTAAGCACACTGACCAGGACTGGCACGTACGTGGGAGCAGCTAAACAGAGGCATTTAGGAAGTTAACTTTGTAGAGTGACAGATTTATCAAAAACAGCGCACAGAGCATTGCAGCACTACTGGCATAAAAGTAGAGATGCAAAAGTGGAGAAAATGCTCACAATGGCCAATCAAGATGCCCCCAGCAACCAATCAAGATGCTCACAGCGGCTGACCAATCAGAACCCTCCATGTTGGCATCTGCTCCAGATCTTGTTCTTTGCGCTGGGTGTGATGAACGTGTCGCCTGTTGAGTGTCAGTGCGTCTCCCGGTCTGGGATTTATTATAAGTGACTGGTTAAGGTGTGTTGTTTGAGTTATTTGGTGTCTTTCTCTTTGATCAGTACAGAAACCATACACTGCAAGCTGATAGTATTTCCTTTATTGCACATTAAGCTGTACAAGATATTTCACATGAATAACTGCAGTCACATCCATCCTGTGTCACACAACTGGCTTTGTACAAAAGAAACCTCACAAACAGGAACAAAAAATTGTTTTTACAAAAAAAGAAAAAAAAGGAAAGAAAAGTACATGATAAAACATATTTTAAGACAACAGTCCTGCTTCCCACAACACGGCACTGAAACATGCTCACATGCCAAAAATATCTTCTGGAAACGCTCCCAGCGGCGGTCCCGGAGTTTAAATAGCTTATAAAATAACACCTTTCCGAGGGGAAGAGTAAGAGTTCCCGATCTTGGCTTGACTTCATAGACCAGCCACATTGCGTACATAGAACGACAACAGAGCGCCCATACATCTCACACGTGACAGCATGCATACATCTACACCATGGTGGGATGGAGTTATGGCCACAGCAATGGTTCCTTAATAACAAGAGGGTGTAAACCCAAAACTGCCACAAGATGACCAATGGGATCAGTTGTCTCTTGTAAATCTCGAAAATCCCAGAAACCCACCAGTGTCTTTGTCACTGCTCGTCTCCCATGCCTGGAACATCAAGCACAGGGCAGAGCTCCCCCTACTGGTATCTCCAGATGAAAAAAGGAGAACTCTACGTAGAGCATGGACATTGGTGGATACCTTATGGCTGTTCCTCCAGAGTTACAAGATGACAGCAACTAGGCACACTGCATCTTCTGAAAGATATGCAATAGACTAACCCTGCAGTGATAAAATCTATTCCACTTAAATCTCAGGTGCCCTGACCACAGAGGATGTTTTGTTGTACAGTGAGCGCTGACAATTGTATTCCTCAACAGTAGCTCATCCTGCCCAACTGTTAGCATTCAGGTAGCGGTGGAAGGGAGTGCTCCTAGCAGACGTGTCATGAATTCTACCACTGGTCAGTGATATCAGCCCTTAGATGATGCTGTTTTAATGACACAAGCCAGTGCAGGGGACAGCAGCAGGGGACTGAATGATGGCAAGCAAAGGTGAAGGTGACCAGAATCATCATGGCACATGGACACAGATGAGCGCAGCTGAGACCCACAAATACCGATACATCACGAATGTCAAACATACAACCAAAAATAATAACTGCCTTAAGGTATCAATAGTCTGAATTAGCCACTTGGTTGCTGGAAAACCTTTTGGCAGAATTCAAAACAGTGGTCTGAGCTTCTGACACCTCCCAACATGGCCACAACAAAGGTGTTACCTTCTTGCCACTGGGCTCTCCAACAACAGAGAGATCTTGTTGTACATTGATGTAACTCAGACTGGTGGGAAAGGTTCCATACTGTGCAGCCTGGTCACCTCAGAGGTCCTCTCCAACACCACTAAGCTTCAACAAGTTCTTAAGGCTGAAGATACCAGATCTGACCTCTCAGCCCATCTGCCCTTCTGGTCTGACGTGGTCAGGAGATGGAATAGACCCGGGAGAGAAAGGATATGAGCATGGAAATTATAAAGAAGATGGGACATTTATGTTAGGAAGTTGAGGCCTGCTTAGGCTTAGGATAGACCTGTTAGTGAGGGCAGACTTGTGAGGTGGTAAAGATACACATTAGTATGCTTTCTGAATTACATCGATCTTCTACAGGAAGCTATACAGATACCTTCAGGAGAGCGTGATCACATGATCTGGCTTTCTAAGGGTTTCGGCAGTTGGGAAGCACTTGCAGAACTAGAGGGGGTGGTTCACCACCGAAGCCCAAAAGACAAAAAACTGCTGAAAGCCATCACTTTGGAAACAGCAAATACCAAGGTTCAAGTGAAGGTGGCTTATAAATATATAGCAATGTAATAATGATGTAAGTGGTTGGCTGCCTTTAGTAAAATGCTGTTAGCAGCCTAATTAGGTAGAGCAAGCCACGTTTTTCCACTAGGCAGGAAGGCCACTTTTTTTATAAATTCATTCCACTTGTAGCCATCTACTACAGAGAATGGCAAGGTGAGACATGATGTCCTTGCTATTAGCTATGTCCACCATCTCCATCTTCTCTGTATGTGGACAATGTGTGTGGACAATGGACTTCGCATACACAGGCAGGAAGAGGCACAGCTAATCACTCTACTTCCCTTGACACAACTTCCTGTATGGAGAATGGGGTCGTAGGAGGAAGTGGAAGGAGGTGGCACAATGTATCGTGTCTCATGCAACTCTGGAACCCTTATGGTCATGGAAACGTGCCTGAATGTGATGCCATCATGCATAGACCTACAGCTTGGCCAACATTAATGCACCAGACTTATTGCTGTCCTTAACAGATGACACTCGATAGACCCCAATCAACAGACATCTCAGCCAGTATGCCCATCTACCATGGCTTGGCCAGGAGACCACTTCCAGCATCTCAGACATCACATCCTGACATTCAAGCAGTTAACAATCTTTACAACATCAGCTGACAAACACTTTGCACAAACCTCACAGCAACAGTGAAAATGTAACATTCAAAATCTCACCAAATAAATCAATAAATACATGGAAAACATGCAGTGTGATGCCTCGAGCACAATCTATGTGTTCCTGGACAAACTCTATCTAATAGTGTGTTCTCCTGAATCTTAATCTGTACTTACATGTAGCTGACCTGATCTACCAGGCTATATGGTCTTTGGATCAACGTAAGACGGAAAGGCAATATCAGCTGCAGCCATAAAATTCCTTTGGAACCTTATGATTGGCTATTGCCTCTTTGGGTAGTGCTAAGCTAGAAACCTATGTGAGTTACATCACACTTTATGGCTATTGAGAGATACATGTACAGAGAAGTCGTATAACACAGACGACTCTGTCCTATTTACAGTTCAGTGTGACACCATGAAAAAGAAGGAAGCCAATACTCGGAGCAAGAACGTGGAATGGGCGACTCACAGTCTATAGGAATGTTTGGTCACTTGCTCAGTACTCAAGCCACACAAGCCGCAACAAAAATATGGACTACCAAGAAACATTGCACGCTTGTTCACAAATATTGCACCAGTGGCCTATCCGTGCAAACCACACACAAGATCACTAAAAAAGAGATACAGCGAATGCCCACCCAAACGTCCACCATGGCTTATGGAGTCACACATCGGACATGTTTACTATGTCTAATCATGCCTACAAGTACGATGACAGCAAGTTATAGAAAATTAAAAAATAATCCAATCAGGGGAGCCTCAACGTAAAGAGGACTCGTCTTTCTAACCTTGTCATGCAAATGAGACAGTCAGGTGTTCTCACACGCACCCACGCTCAAGGGACAGCCCCAAAGTGGAGTCAGGTATTATTCCTCACAAAACATTAAAAAAAATCATAGTAAACAGTCAGTTGGACTTAAAAGAGGCACAAATTCTGTGGATACCATCACTAACGTTAGCCTGGAATCACGAGGAACGGAGAGCCAGCGTCACAGGAGCAGACATGAGGAGAGGACAAACCAGACAGAAAGAGGGGACACTGCATAGAAAAACACAGTCCAGATCAGCACTGAACAGGGCAGGAACTGCACAAAAAATAGGGGTTTGGATTATTATGATTATTCTTTTGTTTGGCTACAATCCCTCTTCAACACCCCCTCACACAGCCTGGGCTTGCTTTGGTCCTACAGCAACGCCATTACAGTCGAGAATGTACTGCAAACAACCTTGTGGTGGAGGCCGCTGGCCGGCGATCTGGCTGATCTCCAGGTCTTTCGTCATTCCGCTCTGTGGGATAAAAAGGAAACACAGGTATTATATAGTGATAAGTTCTGAACCAACAAATGTCCAAAGATATAAGAGTTCTGACCCCACATATAGCCACCAATATGATTTCTAAATCCACATACTATATACCCACCAACATAAGAGTTCTAAACCCACATATAGCCACCAATATGATTTCTAAATCCACATACTGTATATACACCAACATAAGAGTTCTAAACCCACATATAGCCACCAACATATGAGTTCTAAACCCAAGTACATCTACCAACATAAGAGTTCTAAACCCAAGTATATCTACCAACATAAGAGTTCTAAACCCACGTATATCTATCAACATATGAGTTCTAAACCCACGTATATCTACCAACATAAGAGTTCTAAACCCAAGTATATCTACCAACATAAGAGTTCTAAACCCACGTATATCCACCAACATAAGAGTTCTAAACCCAAGTATATCTACCAACATAAGAGTTCTAAACCCAAGTATATCTACCAACATAAGAGTTCTAAACCCACGTATATCCACCAACATAAGAGTTCTAAACCCAAGTATATCTACCAACATAAGAGTTCTAAACCCACGTATATCTACCAACATAAGAGTTCTAAACCCACGTATATCCACCAACATAAGAGTTCTAAACCCAAGTATATCTACCAACATAAGAGTTCTAAACCCACGTATATCCACCAACATAAGAGTTCTAAACCCACGTATATCCACCAACATAAGAGTTCTAAACCCACGTATATCCACCAACATAAGAGTTCTAAACCCACGTATATCCACCAACATAAGAGTTCTAAACCCACGTATATCCACCAACATAAGAGTTCTAAACCCAAGTATATCTACCAACATAAGAGTTCTAAACCCACGTATATCCACCAACATAAGAGTTCTAAACCCACATATAGCAACCAACATAAGAGTTCTAAACCCACATATATCCACCAACATAAGAATTCTAAACCCACGTATAGCTACCAACATAAGAGTTCTAAACCCACGTATATCTACCAACATAAGAGTTCTAAACCCACATATATCCACCAACATAAGAGTTCTAAACCCACATATAGCAACCAACATAAGAGTTCTAAACCCACGTATAGCTACCAACATAAGAGTTCTAAACCCACATATAGCCACCAACATATGAGTTCTAAACCCAAGTATATCCACCAACATATGAGTTCTAAACCCACGTATATCTACCAACATAAGAGTTCTAAACCCAAGTATATCTACCAACATAAGAGTTCTAAACCCAAGTATATCCACCAACATAAGAGTTCTAAACCCAAGTATATCTACCAACATAAGAGTTCTAAACCCAAGTATATCCACCAACATAAGAGTTCTAAACCCAAGTATATCTACCAACATAAGAGTTCTAAACCCACGTATATCTACCAACATAAGAGTTCTAAACCCACGTATATCCACCAACATAAGAGTTCTAAACCCAAGTATATCTACCAACATAAGAGTTCTAAACCCACTTATATCCACCAACATAAGAGTTCTAAACCCAAGTATATCTACCAACATAAGAGTTCTAAACCCACGTATATCCACCAACATAAGAGTTCTAAACCCACGTATATCCACCAACATAAGAGTTCTAAACCCACGTATATCCACCAACATAAGAGTTCTAAACCCACGTATATCCACCAACATAAGAGTTCTAAACCCAAGTATATCTACCAACATAAGAGTTCTAAACCCACGTATATCCACCAACATAAGAGTTCTAAACCCACATATAGCAACCAACATAAGAGTTCTAAACCCACATATATCCACCAACATAAGAATTCTAAACCCACGTATAGCTACCAACATAAGAGTTCTAAACCCACGTATATCTACTGTCACGGACGATTGCGGGGACGCAGGCGCGTCCTGGAACCGCCCGTGAAGAAAAGAACGATCGCACTCGATTCCTGCGTCGATTGCGCTTCAAATCGGTACAATCTGGATTTATTGTGTAGGAGGTCTGCAGTCCTTTTCTTAGCAAAGAGAGCACCATTCCAAATGCTGGTTGGCCCTTTTGATATGCTAATGAGCCTGGGCCCAGAGAGTCCCTGGCTTCAAGCTGTGCTGATGGCCCATCCATCAGGTATAAGGTGACAAGCAGCTGGCAGGAAGACTGGCCCTGTGACTGCTGATCAAGCCAGAGGTGTAAACTCAGAGTTGTCTAAGCAGATTTCACATTCAGATGTTAATTGAAGGAGCCAACAGGGCCTTCATAGACAAGAAGCAGACACAGCTGGACTCCAGTCAGGCTGACTCCAGCCTTAGCAGGAAGAAATGAATGTGCAATATAATCTTTTGCCCATTTACAGAATACAATAAATAGGGTGGTTATGAGAGCGGTATCATTGGATCCGTAGGGTCATGCTGGATCTCTTGATACCAGTCGAGAGGGGCCCGGGGCCCCTACCACCCAGGTATGAATCTACTCAGGACCCTGATCTGATGCACTAGCCATGTCAGGTATCATATTAATCTGTATTTTCCTCCAAGTATGAAGCTGTTACCCCCCTAAATGTAACGTGTATGGTTCAGGAGTTACAGCAATTCATAAGTTTAGCTCTAAAATCTCTGAGAGGGAATGAACTGTCATTTGCTGGTAGTTCAGAGGGGGCCGGCATTGCCACACCCCCAAACCAGCTTCATCAAAAGCACAGAGCCAGCAGGCGGGCGTTTGTCCTCCACACTGAACCATCTTGCAGTCATCAGATGCCAGCTTGAGGATATGCTGGTATCCACCTGGTCTGAACTCTGGACTTTGAAACCAAGGACTTTATGATTCTTCCCACAATAAGGACATCTTTCCAGGAACTAAGTAATTTTCTCCCTTCTTTTATTTTTCATACTGGCTATTGCTGTTTTCATAATTGTTGATTTTCATAATTGTCTGTATATATTAATTATTTATATTGCGTGAATAAACGACTTTCTCCAAGTCATTCACTTTCCGCTACCCTGCTTATCAGCACACACAGAAATGATCCCGGGTCTCTGAAGATACGCTACTGTTTGTTTGTTGTTGGCTAGACAGAATATCGTGTGTTTAACCGTTTTATTCGCAGGATTAGTCAGTCAGTTAGTGGGCCCCACGGTCCCATAGTAACCGCGGTGGTGGCAGTTTACTCTGAACCAGTAGGTGACGTTGTAATCACCCGTGTCTCACAGGCTCCCTTCTGAGTTGTCTGCGGCTAATTCTTAACGGTTCCTGCGCATTGACTGCGACCAGAGTTCGCACGATCTGTGCGCTGGCACCGTTTAGAAGGCTAAGTGCGGTCAGCCACGAGGGCTCTTGTGACAGTGGTGGCAGTGGTGGGATCCTGGACCAACTGCCGGTCCCTGTTTTGCTGGGGACCGACTTGGGCACGCTGGTGTCGTACTATGAACCTGCACCAAGCCCTGTGGAATGCCAGGACAGAGACGGACTCTCTGCCCACACCCAGGTACTTTGCACCCAGGGGCAAGAACAGGGGGGAGGTGGGTTGAACGTGCCTAGTTCACGGGTACCTGTGTTTGATGTACCAACTGTCTGTGATGAAAATGTTCCTGTTACTGTTATTAATGCTTGTGACAATGATGTAGGTAATGCCAATATGTGCCATTCTGAAGGGATACCTGTGCTAGCGGTAACACGCAGCCATACTGCTCAGACCCTGAGCTCAGAACAGGTAGAGGAGGTCCCGGCCTCCTCCCCCTCCTCTGACCACAGGGATGGTACCCTTCAGCCACTAACCTCATACGCCACGGGCCAGCTGGCTGAGAGTGAGAGTGCTGCATTTGTGCAAGCGCTCCAGACTGACCCTAGCCTCGAGGCCCTCAGAAAACAGGCTTCTGAGCCCCTCACAGACGAGGCTACATTCAAGGTATACTGGGAAGGTGGGAAGTTGTACAGTGAGCCTGTACACCCCACCGAAGGTGAAATGGGGATGGGTACCAAGTTGCTTGTGGTACCTAGTGCCTTCCGGGGGCATGTGCTGAAGTCCGCACATGACATTCCCCTGGCCGGGCACTTGGGGATCCACAGGACACTTGATCGTATCCGGGGACATTTCTACTGGCCTCGAATGCGGATAGATGTGACGAACTACTGCCGCTCATGTACCATTTGCCAAAAGGTAAAAAGGGCTGGGAATCCCCGCAAAGCTCCCTTGTGTCCACTGCCAATCATAGGTGAGCCCTTTCACAGAGTGGCAGTCGACATAATTGGACCATTGCCCACTCCCAGCAGCAGTGGCAAGAGGTACATCCTGACGGTGGTGGATTACGCCACCCGCTATCCTGAGGCCATGGCACTTTCCTCCCTGAGAGCGGACAAGGTAGCCGACGCGCTACTTAACATTTTCTCCCGAGTCGGGTTCCCTGCGGAGATGCTCTCCGATCAGGGAACCCAGTTTATGTCCGGACTCATGGAGGCCCTGTGCAAAAAGATACAGATGACGCACATTGTCTCCAGTCCCTACCACCCGCAGACCAATGGACTGTGTGAAAGGTTCAACGGGTCGCTGAAGCAAATGCTGACCACGTTTGTTGAGTCGCAAGGTGGCGACTGGGAACGATACCTGCCTCATCTGTTGTTTGCATACCGGGAGGTGCCGCAGGAATCTACCGGGTTCTCCCCGTTCGAGCTCCTGTATGGTAGGAATGTCCGAGGACCACTACAATTGATGCGGGAGACGTGGGAGGGCAAGGGGGACCCCACAGATGTCGCTGTAGTTGATTATGTTCTCAGGTTCAGGGACAAGATGGAGTCCCTCACGGAAATGGTAACGGAAAACATGGCCCAGGCTCAGGCCAAACAAAAACTCTGGTATGACCGCACTGCTGGAGAGAGGTCATTTGAGGTAGGTGACAAAGTGTATGCCCTTCTTCCAGTGAGGCAGAACAAGCTGCAAGCGGCCTGGGAGGGACCCTACACTATAGTGCAACGGTTAAACCCTCTGACATACCTGGTGAACATGGGAGGCAGGAAACAGAAAAGCTTTCATGTCAACATGCTGAAGGCCCACCATGACAGGACCAAGTATGTGCTGCCAGTGTGCAGCCGGTTAGAGCAGGGAGAGGCAGACCCCCTATTAGACCTGCTGGCTGACATACGAGATGTGGACAGCGACCTAAGCGTCAACCCACAACTCTCCTCGTCCCAGCAAGAGCAGTTGCAGGAGGTGCTGGGTCCGTACCAGCACACCTTCTCCGGTGTCCCGGGGCGGACCAGTCTGGCAGTGCATAGGGTAGATACGGGCACCCATCCCCCCATCAGGCAATCCGCTTACCGCGTCTCCCCAGAGGTGCAAGCGGACATGCAGAAAGAGGTGAGGGAGATGCTGGAGCTAGGGGTGGTTCAAAAGTCCTGTAGTGCCTGGGCAGCCCCTGTTGTCCTGGTCCCCAAGAAGGACCAGACAACTCGGTTCTGCGTGGACTACAGGAAGTTGAACGCCATCACCACTACAGACGCCTACCCCATGCCTCGCATCGATGAGTTGTTGGATACGCTGGCGTCCGCCAGGTACCTATCAATCATGGATCTGAGCCGGGGGTACTGGCAAATACCACTTGCACCTGACGCGAGGCAGAAGTCGGCCTTCATCACCCCTTTTGGCCTCTTCGAGTTCACGATGATGCCCTTTGGGATGAAGAACGCTCCTGCCACGTTTCAGCGGGCCGTAAACGACCTGCTGGAGGGGCTGCAAGGGTTCGCTGTAGCGTACTTGGATGACATTGCGGTGTTCAGCCCCACCTGGGAGGAACACCTCAAACACCTGTCCCAGGTACTAGAGAGGCTGGCCGCAGCCAATCTGACAGTTAAGCCGAGTAAGTGTCAGATTGGTATGACCGAGGTGCAGTACTTAGGTCACCGGGTGGGGGGTAACACCCTGAAACCTGACACGGGAAAGGTTGACGCCATCCTGGCATGGCCTCGGCCTATCACGAAAAAGCAGGTCCAGGCATTCCTGGGGACCGCCGGCTACTATAGGAAATTTGTTCCAGCCTATAGTACCCTGGCGAAGCCCCTGACCGATGCCACTAGCAAGAAACACCCCAAGGTTGTTAGCTGGACCCCCGCTTGCGAGAACGCCTTCCAAGCGTTGAAGCAGGCACTCGCGAGTGCCCCTGTGCTTCAGGCCCCGGACTTTAGTCGTCGGTTTGTTGTGCAAACCGATGCCTCTGACTACGGTCTCGGCGCAGTCCTCAGCCAGGTGGATGGAAAAGGAGATGAACACCCTATCCTCTACCTGAGCCGGAAGCTCCTGCCCCGAGAGGTAGCCTACTCCACAACTGAAAAGGAGTGCCTAGCGATCGTGTGGGCCCTACAGAAACTACAATCGTATCTGTACGGCCGCTCCTTCACGATCATTACCGACCATAATCCCCTGAGTTGGCTGAACCGCACTGCTGGGACCAATGGCAAGCTCTTACGTTGGAGCCTGTCATTACAGCAGTATGACTTCACGATTCAACACAAGGCAGGCAGCCGACACCAGAACGCCGACGGGCTATCCCGTTGCAACGGGGAACTAGATCAGATATCGCAGGTTAGCGGCAACGACACACATCTTGCTGATGCATGTCTATCTGCCTTCTCCCCAGGGGGGGCTGTCACGGACGATTGCGGGGACGCAGGCGCGTCCTGGAACCGCCCGTGAAGAAAAGAACGATTGCACTCGATTCCTGCGTCGATTGCGCTTCAAATCGGTACAATCTGGATTTATTGTGTAGGAGGTCTGCAGTCCTTTTCTTAGCAAAGAGAGCACCATTCCAAATGCTGGTTGGCCCTTTTGATATGCTAATGAGCCTGGGCCCAGAGAGTCCCTGGCTTCAAGCTGTGCTGATGGCCCATCCATCAGGTATAAGGTGACAAGCAGCTGGCAGGAAGACTGGCCCTGTGACTGCTGATCAAGCCAGAGGTGTAAACTCAGAGTTGTCTAAGCAGATTTCACATTCAGATGTTAATTGAAGGAGCCAACAGGGCCTTCATAGACAAGAAGCAGACACAGCTGGACTCCAGTCAGGCTGACTCCAGCCTTAGCAGGAAGAAATGAATGTACAATATAATCTTTTGCCCATTTACAGAATACAATAAATAGGGTGGTTATGAGAGCGGTATCATTGGATCCGTAGGGTCATGCTGGATCTCTTGATACCAGTCGAGAGGGGCCCGGGGCCCCTACCACCCAGGTATGAATCTACTCAGGACCCTGATCTGATGCACTAGCCATGTCAGGTATCATATTAATCTGTATTTTCCTCCAAGTATGAAGCTGTTACCCCCCTAAATGTAACGTGTATGGTTCAGGAGTTACAGCAATTCATAAGTTTAGCTCTAAAATCTCTGAGAGGGAATGAACTGTCATTTGCTGGTAGTTCAGAGGGGGCCGGCATTGCCACACCCCCAAACCAGCTTCATCAAAAGCACAGAGCCAGCAGGCGGGCGTTTGTCCTCCACACTGAACCATCTTGCAGTCATCAGATGCCAGCTTGAGGATATGCTGGTATCCACCTGGTCTGAACTCTGGACTTTGAAACCAAGGACTTTATGATTCTTCCCACAATAAGGACATCTTTCCAGGAACTAAGTAATTTTCTCCCTTCTTTTATTTTTCATACTGGCTATTGCTGTTTTCATAATTGTTGATTTTCATAATTGTCTGTATATATTAATTATTTATATTGCGTGAATAAACGACTTTCTCCAAGTCATTCACTTTCCGCTACCCTGCTTATCAGCACACACAGAAATGATCCCGGGTCTCTGAAGATACGCTACTGTTTGTTTGTTGTTGGCTAGACAGAATATCGTGTGTTTAACCGTTTTATTCGCAGGATTAGTCAGTCAGTTAGTGGGCCCCACGGTCCCATAGTAACCGCGGTGGTGGCAGTTTACTCTGAACCAGTAGGTGACGTTGTAATCACCCGTGTCTCACAGGCTCCCTTCTGAGTTGTCTGCGGCTAATTCTTAACGGTTCCTGCGCATTGACTGCGACCAGAGTTCGCACGATCTGTGCGCTGGCACCGTTTAGAAGGCTAAGTGCGGTCAGCCACGAGGGCTCTTGTGACATCTACCAACATAAGAGTTCTAAACCCACATATATCTACCAACATAAGAGTTCTAAACCCACGTATATCTACCAACATAAGAGTTCTAAACCCACGTATATCTACCAACATAAGAGTTCTAAACCCACATATAGCCACCAACATATGAGTTCTAAACCCAAGTATATCCACCAACATATGAGTTCTAAACCCACATATATCTACCAACATAAGAGTTCTAAACCCACATACATCTACCAACATAAGAGTTCGAAACCCACGTATATCTACCAACATATGAGTTCTAAACCCAAGTATATCCACCAACATATGAGTTCTAAACCCACGTATATCTACCAACATAAAAGTTCTAAACCCACATATATCTACCAACATAAGAGTTCTAAACCCACGTATATCCACCAACATAAGAGTTCTAAACCCAAGTATATCTACCAACATAAGAGTTCTAAACCCACGTATATCCACCAACATAAGAGTTCTAAACCCAAGTATATCTACCAACATAAGAGTTCTAAACCCACGTATATCCACCAACATAAGAGTTCTAAACCCAAGTATATCTACCAACATAAGAGTTCTAAACCCACGTATATCCACCAACATAAGAGTTCTAAACCCAAGTATATCTACCAACATAAGAGTTCTAAACCCACGTATATCTACCAACATAAGAGTTCTAAACCCACGTATATCTACCAACATAAGAGTTCTAAACCCAAGTATATCTACCAACATAAGAGTTCTAAACCCACGTATATCCACCAACATAGGAGTTCTAAACCCACGTATATCTACCAACATAAGAGTTCTAAACCCACGTATATCACCAACATAAGAGTTCTAAACCCACGGATATCCACGAACATAAGAGTTCTAAACCCACATATATCCACCAACATAAGAGTTCTAAACCCAAGTATATCACCAACATAAGAGTTCTAAACCCACGTATATCCACCAACATAAGAGTTCTAAACCCACGTATATCCACCAACATAAGAGTTCTAAACCCACGTATATCCACCAACATAAGAGTTCTAAACCCAAGTATATCTACCAACATAAGAGTTCTAAACCCACGTATATCCACCAACATAAGAGTTCTAAACCCACGTATATCCACCAACATAAGAGTTCTAAACCCAAGTATATCCACCAACATAAGAGTTCTAAACCCACGTATATCCACCAACATAAGAATTCTAAACCCACGTATAGCTACCAACATAAGAGTTCTAAACCCACATATATCCACCAACATAAGAATTCTAAACCCACGTATAGCTACCAACATAAGAGTTCTAAACCCACGTATATCTACCAACATAAGAGTTCTAAACCCACGTATATCTACCAACATAAAAGTTCTAAACCCACATATATCTACCAACATAAGAGTTCTAAACCCACATATATCTACCAACATAAGAGTTCTAAACCCACATATATCTACCAACATAAGAGTTCTAAACCCAAGTATATCCACCAACATATGAGTTCTAAACCCACGTATATCTACCAACATAAGAGTTCTAAACCCACGTATATCCACCAACATATGAGTTCTAAACCCACGTATATCTACCAACATAAGAGTTCTAAACCCAAGTATATCTACCAACATAAGAGTTCTAAACCCACGTATATCCACCAACATAAGAGTTCTAAACCCAAGTATATCTACCAACATAAGAGTTCTAAACCCAAGTATATCTACCAACATAAGAGTTCTAAACCCACGTATATCCACCAACATAAGAGTTCTAAACCCAAGTATATCCACCAACATATGAGTTCTAAACCCACGTATATCCACCAACATAAGAGTTGTAACCTACGTATTTCCACAAATATAAGGGTGGCGGTGTATTGGAGAACAATGAACCCCACAAGTGCCCCCCAGCGAGTCTTCCCTCGATTAGGTGACAAAGATGTGTAACTCTTACCACCAAGTTTGAAACTTACTTTAATCTAAATTACTGAGGGATTCACTGTCTTTTTATTCTTCTTTTCCTGAGCTTGTGAAATAACTATTCTACCCAATGACAAAATCTCCCCAATTTCTCAATAGCAAGAAATCATAAAAAAAAAAAGTACATTTCTTATTCCACGTGAAGCAAATGACTGGAACGGAAAAAGACACGGTGATGTTTAAAACTTCTTTTGCACTCTTTGAATTTCAGGAGGATAAGAAAAACAACAGCTTGTTCATGTCTTTATTAAGGAAAATCATCCAGCGTTACATATATGTGCGTGGCAGCAGCGTGGTCACCTCCAGGATCACCAGCTCATAGTCAGGTTCTCATTCCAGGAGACAGTCACTTCCAGGATCACCAGCTCATAGTCAGGTTCTCATTCCAGGAGACAGTCACTTCCAGGATCACCAGCTCATAGTCAGGTTCTCATTCCAGGAGACAGTCACTTCCAGGATCACCAGCTCATAGTCAGGTTCTCATTCCAGGAGACAGTCACCTCCAGGATCACCAGCTCATAGTCAGGTTCTCATTCCAGGAGACAGTCACCTCCAGGATCACCAGCTCATAGTCAGGTTCTCATTCCAGGAGACAGTCACCTCCAGGTTCATCAGCTCATAGTCAGGTTCTCATTCCAGGAGACAGTCACCTCCAGGATCACCAGCTCATAGTCAGGTTCTCATTCCAGGAGACAGTCACCTCCAGGATCACCAGCTCATAGTCAGGTTCTCATTCCAGGAGACAGTCACCTCCAGGATCACCAGCTCATAGTCAGGTTCTCATTCCAGGAGACAGTCACCTCCAGGATCACCAGCTCATAGTCAGGTTCTCATTCCAGGAGAGAGTCACCTCCAGGATCACCAGCGCATAGTCAGGTTCTCATTCCAGGAGACAGTCACCTCCAGGATCACCAGCTCATACTCAGGTTCTCATTCCCGGAGACAGTCACCTCCAGGATCACCAGCTCATACTCAGGTTCTCATTCCAGGAGACAGTCACCTCCAGGATTACCAGCTCATAGTCAGGTTCTCATTCCAGGAGTCAGACACCTCCAGGATCACCAGCTCATAGTCAGGTTCTCATTCCAGGAGACAGTCACCTCCAGGATCACCAGCTCATAGTCAGGTTCTCATTCCAGGAGACAGTCACCTCCAGGATCACCAGCTCATAGTCAGGTTCTCATTCCAGGAGACAGTCACCTCCAGGTTCACCAGCTCATAGTCAGGTTCTCATTCCAGGAGACAGTCACCTCCAGGTTCACCAGCTCATAGTCAGGTTCTCATTCCAGGAGACAGTCACCTCCAGGATCACCAACTCATAGTCAGGTTCTCATTCCAGGAGACAGTCGCCTCCAGGATCACCAGCTCATAGTCAGGTTCTCATTCCAGGAGACAGTCGCCTCCAGGTTCACCAGCTCATAGTCAGGTTCTCATTCCAGGAGACAGTCACCTCCAGGTTCACCAGCTCATAGTCAGGTTCTCATTCCAGGAGACAGTCGCCTCCAGGATCACCAGCTCATAGTCAGGTTCTCATTCCAGGAGACAGTCGCCTCCAGGATCACCAGCTCATAGTCAGGTTCTCATTCCAGGAGACAGTCGCCTCCAGGATCACCAGCTCATAGTCAGGTTCTCATTCCAGGAGACAGTCGCCTCCAGGATCACCAGCTCATAGTCAGGTTCTCAATCCAGGAGACAGTCGCCTCCAGGATCACCAGCTCATAGTCAGGTTCTCATTCCAGAAGACAGTCGCCTCCAGGATCACCAGCTCATAGTCAGGTTCTCATTCCAGGAGACAGTCGCCTCCAGGATCACCAGCTCATAGTCAGGTTCTCATTCCAGGAGACAGTCGCCTCCAGGATCACCAGCTCAAAGTCAGGTTCTCATTCCAGGAGACAGTGATCTCCAGGATCACCAGCTCATAGTCAGGTTCTCATTCCAGGAGACAGTCATCTCCAGGATCATCAGCTCATAGTCAGGTTCTCATTCCAGGAGACAGTCACCTCCAGGATCACCAGCTCATAGTCAGGTTCTCAATCCAGGAGACAGTCACCTCCAGGATCACCAGCTCATAGTCAGGTTCTCATTCCAGGAGACAGTCACCTCCAGGATCACCAGCTCATAGTCAGGTTCTCATTCCAGGAGACAGTCCCCTCCAGGATCACCAGCTTATAGTCAGGTTCTCATTCCAGGAGACAGTCATCTCCAGGATCACCAGCTCATAGTCAGCTCTTCCAACGAGTGAGATCAAGTGTGAGGGTGGGAGGCCAAATTTAAAGAGCATACATTTGTGTCTGTACTATCCATGTCCGATCTTCACAATACATGCCTGCAGAGGCGTGTCGTGGGTCCAACAAAGGGCTGGCATGAAGAAATCCAAAAAATGGTTATCGATCCTCACTAGATGTGAAAAGGCTACAAAATAATTTCTTAAGTGTCAGGACTCCGGTCCATTGTCAGCGCATAGTGTACCGTGGTGTACAGATAGAGGCAATTCATCTCTCTACTCCCAGAAGTGGTCACCAACAGAAGGACAGTTTATTTGATAGTTATTCTTTAAGCAGCCATGCACAGCGCCTGAGAAGTCGCAATACACATTATAGATGCGTTTCCACTGAAAGTATGCCTCACTTCAAGGGTTACTGTGCCACCACAAATGCAACTGTTAGGCTGGGTACACACTATGAGATTTTATGGTCGATTTACTGTCAGATCGATTATTTCCAACATGTCCGATTTGCTTTCCGATCGATTTCTGAGCATTTCCGATCAATTTCCTATTGAAGTTAATGGAGATCGATCGGAAAATGCTCGGAAGTCGATCGGAAAGCAAATTGGACATGTTAGAAATAATCGATCTGACAGTAAATCGACCATAAAATCTCATAGTGTGTACCCAGCATTAGCTAACGCTAACTATGAATAGGGATGGCCCTGCTTAGGAGAAGTCATGGAGAAGCATGTGATCAGTGTGGTCAGGTGATAGATATGTAAGTCTCTGATTAGTGATGGTCATGTCTAGGAGAAGTCATGGAGAAGCATGTGATCAGTGTGGTCAGGTGATGGATATGTAAGTCTCTGATTAGTGATGGTCATGTCTAGGAGAAGTCACGGAGAAGCATGTGATCAGTGTGGTCAGGTGATAGATATGTAAGTCACTGATTAGTGATGGTCGTGTCTAGGAGGAGTCATGGAGAAGCATGTGATCAGTGTAGTCAGGTGATAGATATGTAAGTCTCTGATTAGTGATGGTCATGTCCAGGAGAAGTCATGGAGAAGCATGTGATCAGTGTGGTCAGGTGATAGATATGTAAGTCTCTGATTAGTGATGGCCATGTCTAGGAGAAGTCATGGAGAAGCATGTGATCAGTGTGGTCAGGTGATAAATATGTAAGTCTCTGATTAGTGATGATTGTGTCTAGGAGAAGTCATGGAGAAGCATGTGATCAGTGTGGTCAGGTGATAGATATGTAAGTCTCTGATTAGTGATGGTCATGTCTAGGAGAAGTCATGGAGAAGCATGTGATCAGTGTGGTCAGGTGATAGATATGTAAGTCTCTGATTAGTGATGGTCATGTCTAGGAGAAGTCATGAAGAAGCATGTGATCATTCTGGTCAGGTGATAGATATGTAAGTCTCTGATTAGTGATGGTCGTGTCTAGGAGGAGTCATGGAGAAGCATGTGATCAGTGTGGTCAGGTGATAGATATGTAAGTCTCTGATTAGTGATGGTCATGTCTAGGAGAAGTCATGGAGAAGCATGTGATCAGTGTGGTCAGGTGATAGATATGTAAGTCTCTGATTAGTGATGGCCATGTCTAGGAGAAGTCATGGAGAAGCATGTGATCAGTGTGGTCAGGTGATAGATATGTAAGTCTCTGATTAGTGATGGTCATGTCTAGGAGAAGTCATGGAGAAGCATGTGATCAGTCTGGTCAGGTGATAGATATGTAAGTCTCTGATTAGTGATGGTCATGTCTAGGAGCAGTCATGGAGAAGCATGTGATCAGTGTGGTCAGGTGATAGATAGGTAAGTCTCTGATTAGTGATGGGCGTGTCTAGGAGAAGTCATGGAGAAGCATGTGATCAGTGTGGTCAGGTGATAGATATGTAAGTCTCTGATTAGTGATGGTTGTGTCTAGGAGAAGTCATGGAGAAGCATGTGCTCAGTGTGGTCAGGTGATAGATATGTAAGTCTCTGATCAGTGATGGTCATGTCTAGGAGAAGTCATGGAGAAGCATGTGATCAGTCTGGTCAGGTGATAGAGATGTAAGTCTCTGATTAGTGATGATCATGTCTAGGAGAAGTCATGGAGAAGCATGTGATCAGTGTGGTCAGGTGACAGATATGTAAGTCTCTGATTAGTGATGGGCGTGTCTAGGAGAATTCATGGAGAAGCATGTGATCAGTCTGGTCAGGTGATAGATATGTAAGCCTCTGATTAGTGGTGGTCATGTCTAGGAGAAGTCATGGAGAAGCATGTGGTCAGTCTGGTCAGGTGATAGATATGTAAGTCTCTGATTAGTGATGGCCATGTCTAGGAGAAGTCATGGAGAAGCATGTGATCAGTCTGGTCAGGTGATAGATATGTAAGCCTCTGATTAGTGGTGGTCATGTCTAGGAGAAGTCATGGAGGAGCATGTGATCAGTCTGGTCAGGTGATAGTTATGTAAGTCTCTGATTAGTGATGGTCGTGTCTCGGAGAACTCATGGAGAAGCATGTGGTCAGTTTGGTCAGCTGATAGATTTGTAAGGTCCTGATTTGCTGTGATGACTTCCTGGTTTATCACATGATCATGGCCAGCAAATCAGAGCCTTACAAATCTATCAGCTGATCAAACTGATCACATGCTTCTCCATGAGTTCTCCTGAGCAGGGTCATCCCTAACTATGAACGCAGCAGTGTGAGGTGTTGTGGCATCGCAGCAGTGGCATTTGTGGTGGTGCGGTAACACCGGAAGTGAGGCACTCTTTCAACGGAAGTGCAGCAATTATGAGCGTTGCGACTTCTCGGGCGCGGCGCCATTGTCAATAATTGCACCACAACAACTCTAGAAGGTGCCTGAAGGAGCCTTAGATGCTTTCCTTGTACTGAAGGACATCCACGGCTATAATTACGAGTTAATTCCCAGCAAAGTTGATGCAGAGATTTTATCGCCATCTGGAGTCGGGAAGGAATTTTTCCCTTTTTATGATGAGTACACATGATTCAGTTTCCTGTCCAATCGATGGGTAATCTTACGGGAAGCTGTATCGTGTATACATGTCCAAACTGCTCCCGATCGATAAAGCGATTGAGTTTCTGAAGATAACTTCGTAAAATCAATCCCTTTAACGATCAGAAACACACCAGATATGTTGGAAATAATCGTCCCATTCCCGTCAATTGGACGGGAAACTGAATGGTGCGTAGCTGGCATAAAGGCATAATTGGACCGGGCTTGTAGGGGTTCTGCCTTCCTCTGGATCAGCTGAGATGAGGGAGCAGGCTGGTGTTGTGCCTTAGGGCCTGTTTCCACTGTACGCGGTGCACTGCAGCTGCACTGTAATGCATGACAATGGAACCGTTTCTATTGCGTGCGGAGCGCTCTGAGAATCAGCATACTGCAGATTCCCGCACAGCCGCATCCACGCCGCTCCCTCCATACACTTCTGTATAGAGAGATGCGGAAGTGACGTGATGGGAGCGGAAGTGATGCGTAGCCGCATGGCCTCCCATTCGCACATGGAAACGGCCCTCATGGACGTCTGTCTTTTTTCCCTCTAAATAACTCTATATCAGATCTGCTCTCAGGATTTAGTGACTCCAGGTTTGGGTTTAATTATTACTGGCTTTATCCCTGTTGTTTGGGGTCAGGTATTGTGGACTGTGCAGACTTTGGCTGTTACTCTTTGGTGTGAGGAGAGTGGCGGCGGCAACTCATTAGGTAACATTAGCCAATCATTGCAGAGGAGGATCGGGGAGGACAGACGTGACGCTATCAGAGCCAAACTCGCCCCAGATCACACAAATAACCAGACCGGGGATATGGAGGCGGCCATATTTATTTCCTGCTAAACAATACCAGTTCCCTGGCTGTCCTGCTGATCTCTTTGGCTGCAGTAGGGGCTGAATCACAATATTGCAACAAGCTTGCAGCCGATCAGGTGCTCTGAAGTGTGACTGAATTAGCTGCATGCTTGTTCAGGGGCTATGGCTGAACGTATTACAGGCAGAGAATCAGCAGGGCTGCCAGGAAACTGGCATTGTTTAATAGGAAATAAATATGGGAGCCTCCATATCCCTCTCACTGCAGGTTCTCTTTAATATAATTGTATTTTCCTGGTAGTGAGGATCCTGGCAGGTTCACCGTTCACTATTACCACCAGTACTAGTGTAGGCTGGGGCTATTGTGGGGGGTGCAATTACCAGGTGTGGAGCTGGACCCCAGGACTTGTATTTGGAGTGCTGGTCGCAGTGTCAGTTAGCAGTGATGACACCGTGCCTGTTATTTGGCTTCCTGTATTATTGGTCGCAGACTCAGTGTCAGTTGGCAGTGATCGCATATTATCGGTCTCAGGGAATGGAGCGTTGAGCGATCTCTGCGGGGGAACTGAGGTGTAGATGTATTAGTGGTCGCAGTGTCAGTGTGCAGTGCTGGTCGCAGTGTCAGTGTGCAGTGCTGGTCTCAGTGTCAGTGTGCAGTGCTGGTCTCAGTGTCAGTGTGCAGTGCTGGTCGCAGTGTCAGTGTGCAGTGCTGGTCGCAGTGTCAGTGTGCAGTGCTGGTCGCAGTGTCAGTGTGCAGTGCTGGTCGCAGTGTCAGTGTGCAGTGCTGGTCGCAGTGTCAGTTAGCAGTGACTGTATATTATCGGTCTCAGGGAATGGCATCCGGCTGGTATACAGCACATTGAGCGATCTCTGAGGTGTAGATGATTCCGGATGGACTTTAGCACGGCAGGAGTGGTCTGATCACCTGTTTACACGCCGCCGCTGTCACGAGACGCCCGTCATACACGTGTGACCGCATTCCGCCGCACATACGGACCAGCGAGAACAGTAGCTCCACACTAAGGCAAATATTCGGCTATTTATTAACCACATGACATGTATTGTGTGAAATATAAATCTTTTTACGACATTTGGTAAATGCATCACTCCTGCTCCGCGGATAATCCAGCAGCCCCGCCAGTCAATGAGTGGCCAGCATGTGCCTCTGCCGGTGATCATAGGGGGGGTATAGGCGGTCCCCCATCTCTGTTACTGCCTAGCAATGCTACATGTGCATAATCATACCAGGAACAAGCATGCAGCAAGCGGATTCACTGCCCTGGAACAAGCATGCAGCCAGTGCAGTCACAGCCCTGGAACAAGCATGCAGCCAGTGGACTCCCAGCCCTGGAACAAGCATGCAGCCAGTGGACTCCCAGCCCTGGAACAAGCATGCAGCCAGTGGAGTCACAGCCCTGCAACAAGCATGCAGCTAGTGGAGTCACAGCCCTGGAACAAGCATGCAGCCAGTGGAGTCACAGCCCTGGAACAAGCATGCAGCCAGTGGAGTCACAGCCCTGCAACAAGCATGCAGCCAGTGGACTCCCAGCCCTGGAACAAGCATGCAGCCAGTGGAGTCACATAGTTACATAGTTATTTTGGTTGAAAAAAGACATACGTCCATCAAGTTCAAGCAGTACAAAGTACAACTCCAGCCTGCTCCCTCACATATCCCTGTTGGATGTTGATCCAGAGGAAGGCGAAAAAACCCTTACAAGGCATGGTCCAATTAGCCCCAAGAGGGAAAAATTCCTTCCCGAATCCAGATGGCAATCAGATAAAATCCCTGGATCAACATCATTAGGCATTACCTAGTAATTGTAGCCATGGATGTCTTTCAACGCAAGGAAAGCATCTAAGCCCCCTTTAAATGCAGGTATAGAGTTTGCCATAACGACTTCCTGTGGCAATGCATTCCACATCTTAATCACTCTTACTGTAAAGAACCCTTTCCTAAATAAATGGCTAAAAAGTTTTTCCTCCATGCGCAGATCATGTCCTCTAGTCCTTTGAGAAGGCCTAGGGACAAAAAGCTCATCCGCCAAGGTATTATATTGCCCTCTGATGTATTTATACATGTTAATTAGATCTCCTCTAAGGCGTCTTTTCTCTAGACTAAATAAACCCAGTTTATCTAACCTTTCTCGATAAGTGAGACCTTCCATCCCACGCATCAATTTTGTTGCTCGTCTCTGCACCTGCTCTAACACTGCAATATCTTTCCTGTAATGTGGTGCCCAGAACTGAATTCCATATTCCAGATGTGGCCTTGGTACAAGCATGCAGCCAGCGGAGTCACAGCCCTGGAACAAGCATGCAGCCAGTGGAGTCACAGCCCTGGAACAAGCATGCAGCCAGTGGAGTCCCAGCCCTGGAAGAATCATGTAGCCAGTTGTCACACCTGGAACAAGCATGCAGCCAGTGGAGTCACAGCCCTGGAACAAGCATGTAGCCAGCGGAGTCACAGCCCTGGAAGAATCATGTAGCCAGTTGTCACACCTGGAACAAGCATGCAGCCGGTGGAGTCACAGCCCTGGAACAAGCATGGAGCCAGTGGAGTCACACCTGGAACAAGCATGCAGCCAGCGGAGTCACAGTTCTGGAACAAGCATGCAGCCAGTGGAGTCACACCTGGTACAAGCATGCAGCCAGCGGAGTCACAGCCCTGGAACAAGCATGCAGCCAGTGGAGTCACACCTGGAACAAGCATGCAGCCAGTGGAGTCACAGCTCTGGAACAAGCATGCAGCCAGTGGAGTCACACCTGGAACAAGCATGCAGCCAGTGGAGTCACAGTCCTGGAACAAGCATGCAGCCAGCGGAGTCACATCTGGAACAAGCATGCAGCCAGCAGAGTCACAGCCCTGGAAGAAGCATGTAGCGAGTTGTCACACCTGGAACAAGCATGCAGCCAGTGGAGTCACAGCCCTGGAACAAGCATGCAGCCAGTGGAGTCACAGCCCTGCAACAAGCATGCAGCCAGAGTAGTCACAGCCCTGTAACAAGCATGCAGCCAGTGGAGTCACAGCCCTGTAACAAGCATGCAGCCAGTGGAGTCACAGCCCTGTAACAAGCATGCAGCCAGTGGAGTCAAACCTGTAACAAGCATGCAGCCAGTGGAGTCACACCTGGAACAAGCATGCAGCCAGTGGAGTCACAGCCCTGGAACAAGCATGCAGCCCGCGGAGTCACAGCCCTGGAACAAGCATGCAGCCCGCGGAGTCACAGCCCTGGAGCAAGCATGCAGCTAGCAGATTCACATATAGAACAGGCATGCAGCTATCAGTGGAAATGATGCCAAAGAGATCCAAGGCTTCAGCCATCATCTGATGAGTGGGAAAAGGGTATTTGTGAGGCCTTTATGCCTATCTTTACCCAGCGCATAATATCAGGACATCGCTATATCTCATCAATGAAACACTGCTTTGACATGAGGAGTGCATTTAATCATAGGCTAAACCTCCTGGTCATTCCAGGGTGGCGCAGGCACAGGGCAACTGCAGGGGGAACGGAGGATCGTTCCAAGATGGCGCGGGCACAGGGCAACTGCAGGGGGATCGGAGGATCGTTCCAGGAGGGCGCAGGCACAGGGCGGCTGCAGGGGGACCGGAGGATCGTTCCAGGATGGCACAGGCACAGGGCGGGTGCAGGGGGACCGGAGGATCGTTCCAAGATGGCGCGGGCACAGGACGGGTGTAGGGGGACCGGAGGATCGTTCCAGGATGGCACAGGCACAGGGCGGGTGCAGGGGGACCGGAGGATCGTTCCAGGATGGCACAGGCACAGGGTGGCTGCAGGGGGACCGGAGGATCGTTCCAGGATGGCACAGGCACAGGGAGGCTGCAGGGGGACCGGAGGATCGTTCCAGGATGGCACAGGCACAGGGCAACTGCAGGGGGACCGGAGGATCGTTCCAGGATGGCACAGGCGCAGGGCGGCTGCAGGGGGACCGGAGGATCGTTCCAGGATGGCACAGGCACAGGGCAACTGCAGGGGGATCGGAGGATCGTTCCAGGATGGCACAGGCGCAGGGCGGCTGCAGGGGGACCGGAGGATCGTTCCAGGATGGCACAGGCACAGGGCGGCTGCAGGGGGACCGGAGGATCGTTCCAGGATGGCACAGGCGCAGGGCGCTAGCAGGGGGACCGGAGGACTGTTCCAGGACGGCGCAGGCACAGGGCGGCTGCAGGGAGACCGGAGGATCGTTCCAGGACGGCGCAGGCACAGGGTGGCTGCAGGGGGACTGCAGGATTGTTCCAGGAAAGCACAGGGCGGCTGCAGGGGGACCGGAGGATCGTTCCAGGACTGCGCAGGCACAGGGCAGCTGCAGGGGGACTGGAGGATCGTTCCAGGACAGCACAGGGCGGCTGCAGGGGGGCTGGAGGATCGTTCCAGGACAGCACAGGGCGGCTGCAGGGGGGCCGGAGGATCGTTCCAGGAAGGCGCAGGCACAGGGCGGCTGCAGGGGGACTGGAGGATCGTTCCAGGACAGCACAGGGCGGCTGCAGGGGGGCTGGAGGATCGTTCCAGGACAGCACAGGGCGGCGTGGGCACAGGGCGGCTGCAGGGGGCTGGCAGAAGCCCCAAGTAAGTGAAACTCTATTTTAAAAAAAATAATTTCACTCTATTTAAAAAAAAAATAATTTCAGGTTTTCTTTAAATCCAGTAGAACTTCAATAGCAGATAAGAACAATGCTATATTTTCAGTAAAACAGGAATATCTATCACTTGACTTAGTTCGCCACCTGCTGGAATATACACAAATATTTATTACTTGTCTTAGGGCGCCACCTGCTGGAACATCTGCAAATATTTGTACTCAAGATTGCTGTCATCTTACTAGTGATGAGTGCATTGCTTTAACTAAGCCAGAATTGGCTCGCAGCTACTTTGACTTACAGAAAATGCACTGACCACCATTCCTGTAATCAGCTGATAAACTTAGTGAACTTGTAAGGGGTACAAGAGGGCTGGGACACAGGAGCGGCTGCAGGGGGGCCGCAGGATCGTTCCAGGGTGGTGCGGGCTGTATGAGTGTATGGATGCATACGTGTATATGGTAATGGGCGTACCTGTGGTTGTGTGGTTGCCGTTGGTCTCTGTGGGAGAGGGGAGTTCTGGACAACACTCTATATATGCTGGATGTATGAGTGTATATGGTAATGGAGGTACCGGTGGTTGTGTGGTTGCCGTTGGTCTCTGCGGGGGAGGGAGTTCTGGACAAAGCTCTCTATATATGCTGGATGTATGGGTGTATATGGTAATGGAGGTACCTGTGGTTGTGTGGTTGCCGTTGGTCTCTGCGGGGGAGGGAGTTCTGGACAAGGCTCTCTATATATGCTGGATGTATGGGTGTATACGGTAATGGGCGTACCTGTGGTTGTGTGGTTGCCGTTGGTCTCTGTGGGAGAGGGGAGTTCTGGACAACACTCTATATATGCTGGATGTATGGGTGTATCAGTAATGGAGGTACCTGTGGTTGTGTGGTTGCCATTGGTCTCTGCGGGGAAGGGAGTTCTGGACAAGGCTCTCTATGCATGCTGGATGTATGGGTGTATATGGTAATGGAGGTACCTGTGGTTGTGAGGTTGCCATTGGTCTCTGTGGGAGAGGGGAGTTCTGGACAAGACTCTCTATATATGCTGGATGTATGGGTGTATACGGTAATGGAGGTACCTGTGGTTGTGTGGTTGCCGTTGGTCTCTGTGGGAGAGGGGAGTTCTGGACAAGATTCTCTATGCATGCTGCATGTATGGGTGTATATGGCAATGGTGCCACCTGTGGTTGTGTGGTTGCCGTTGGTCTCTGCGGGGGAGGGATGGGAGTTCTGGACTATATTTCTCTATATATGCTGGATGTATGGGTGTATATGGTATTGGACGTACCTGTGGTTGTGTGGTTGCCATTGGTCTCTGCGGGGAAGGGAGTTCTGGACAAGACTCTCTATGCATGCTGGATGTATGGGTGTATATGGTAATGGGCGTACCTGTGGTTGTGTGGTTGCCGTTGCTCTCTGCGGGGGAGGGGAGTTCTGGACAAGGCTCTCTATGCATGCTGCATGTATGGGTGTATATGGCAATGGTGCCACCTGTGGTTGTGTGGTTGCCGTTGGTCCCTGCGGGGGAGGGAGTTCTGGACAAGGCTCTCTATGCATGCTGCATGTATGGGTGTATATGGCAATGGTGCCACCTGTGGTTGTGTGGTTGCCGTTGGTCTCTGCGGGGGAGGGATGGGAGTTCTGGACTATATTTCTCTATATATGCTGGATGTATGGGTGTATATGGTATTGGACGTACCTGTGGTTGTGTGGTTGCCGTTGGTCTCTGCGGGGAAGGGAGTTCTGGACAAGACTCTCTATGCATGCTGCATGTATGGGTGTATATGGCAATGGTGCCACCTGTGGTTGTGTGGTTGCCATTGGTCTCTGCGGGGGAGGGATGGGAGTTCTGGACTATATTTCTCTATATATGCTGGATGTATGGGTGTATATGGTATTGGACGTACCTGTGGTTGTGTGGTTGCCGTTGGTCTCTGTGGGAGAGGGGAGTTCTGGACAAGATTCTCTATGCATGCTGGATGTATGGGTGTATACGGTAATGGACGTACCTGTGGTTGTGTGGTTGCCGTTGGTCTCTGCGGGGGAGGGGAGTTCTGGACAAGGCTCTCTATGCATGCTGCATGTATGGGTGTATATGGCAATGGTGCCACCTGTGGTTGTGTAGTTGCCGTCGGTCTCTGCGGGGGAGGGGGAGGGAGTTCTGGACAAGATTCTCTATATATGCTGGATGTATGGGTGTATACGGTAATGGAGGTACCTGTGGTTGTGTGGTTGCCGTTGGTCTCTGCGGGGGAGGGGAGTTCTGGACAAGATTCTCTATGCATGCTGGATGTATGGGTGTATATGGCAATGGTGCCACCTGTGGTTGTGTGGTTGCCGTTGGTCTCTGCGGTGGAGGGAGGGGAGTTCTGGACTATATTTCTCTATATATGCTGGATGTATGGGTGTATATGGTAATGGACGTACCTGTGGTTGTGTGGTTGCCGTTGGTCTCTGCGGGGGAGGGGAGTTCTGGACAAGGCTCTCTATGCATGCTGGATGTATGGGTGTATATGGCAATGGACGTACCTGTGGTTGTGTGGTTGCCGTTGGTCTCTGCGGGGGAGGGGGAGGGAGTTCTGGACAAGGCTCTCTATATATGCTGGATGTATGGGTGTACAGTATATGGTAATGGAGGTACCTGTGGTTGTGTGGTTGCCGTTGGTCTCTGTGGGAGAGGGGAGTTCTGGACAAGACTCTCTATATATGCTGGATGTATGGGTGTATACGGTAATGGAGGTACCTGTGGTTGTGTGGTTGCCGTTGGTCTCTGTGGGAGACGGGAGTTCTGGACAAGATTCTCTATGCATGCTGCATGTATGGGTGTATATGGCAATGGTGCCACCTGTGGTTGTGTGGTTGCCGTTGGTCTCTGCGGGGGAGGGATGGGAGTTCTGGACTATATTTCTCTATATATGCTGGATGTATGGGTGTATATGGTATTGGACGTACCTGTGGTTGTGTGGTTGCCATTGGTCTCTGCGGGGAAGGGAGTTCTGGACAAGACTCTCTATGCATGCTGGATGTATGGGTGTATACGGTAATGGAGGTACCTGTGGTTGTGTGGTTGCCGTTGCTCTCTGCGGGGGAGGGGAGTTCTGGACAAGGCTCTCTATGCATGCTGCATGTATGGGTGTATATGGCAATGGTGCCACCTGTGGTTGTGTGGTTGCCGTTGGTCTCTGCGGGGGAGGGATGGGAGTTCTGGACTATATTTCTCTATATATGCTGGATGTATGGGTGTATATGGTATTGGACGTACCTGTGGTTGTGTGGTTGCCGTTGGTCTCTGTGGGAGAGGGGAGTTCTGGACAAGATTCTCTATGCATGCTGGATGTATAGGTGTATATGGCAATGGTGCCACCTGTGGTTGTGTGGTTGCCGTTGGTCTCTGCGGGGGAGGGAGTTCTGAACAAGACTCTCTATATATGCTGGATGTATGGGTGTATCCAGTAATGGAGGTACCTGTGGTTGTGTGGTTGCCGTTGGTCTCTGCGGGGGAGGGAGTTCTGGACAAGACTCTCTATGCATGCTGGATGTATGGGTGTATACGGTAATGGACGTACCTGTGGTTGTGTGGTTGCCATTGGTCTCTGCGGGGGAGGGGAGTTCTGGACAAGGCTCTCTATGCATGCTGCATGTATGGGTGTATATGGCAATGGTGCCACCTGTGGTTGTGTAGTTGCCGTCGGTCTCTGCGGGGGAGGGGGAGGGAGTTCTGGACAAGATTATCTATATATGCTGGATGTATGGGTGTATACGGTAATGGAGGTACCTGTGGTTGTGTGGTTGCCGTTGGTCTCTGCGGGGGAGGGGAGTTCTGGACAAGATTCTCTATGCATGCTGGATGTATGGGTGTATATGGCAATGGTGCCACCTGTGGTTGTGTGGTTGCCGTTGGTCTCTGCGGTGGAGGGATGGGAGTTCTGGACTATATTTCTCTATATATGCTGGATGTATGGGTGTATATGGTATTGGACGTACCTGTGGTTGTGTGGTTGCCGTTGGTCTCTGTGGGAGAGGGGAGTTCTGGACAAGATTCTCTATATATGCTGCATGTATGGGTGCCACCTGTGGTTGTGTGGTTGCCGTTGGTCTCTGCGGGGGAGGGGAGTTCTGGACAAGGCTCTCTATGCATGCTGGATGTATGGGTGTATATGGCAATGGATGTACCTGTGGTTGTGTGGTTGCCGTTGGTCTCTGCGGGGGAGGGAGGGGAGTTCTGGACAAGGCTCTATATATGCTGGATGTATGAGTGTATATGGCAATGGAGGTACCTGTGGTTGTGTGGTTGCCGTTGGTCTCTGCGGGGAAGGGATGGGAGTTCTGGACAAGGCCTGGTTCATCTTATTCACAACTAACTCAGCGATGAGCTGCCGATCTTCTGCTTGATGTTCCCCGATCACTGGCATGGTACAGTCCATCACCTGCAGTGGAAGAAGAGGAGGAGTCAATGCCTTCACTCTACAGGAAGCCACACCTCTCGGACTGACAAACTTCCTCCAGGGAACACAAATATTGCAAGAAAAAACACAGGAAACTATAAAGGTATTTGGTTAATTTTACCTCTTTGGAAAATGTAACTGGTTCCTGCTCACTGTGACACCTTTCCTCTCCCTGATCTACATCTTAAATTAATCACAGGAGGCAACATGTTTACTGCTGGCAGGAGAATCACCGTGGAATGCATGGAGTTTTTTTAGCGTTCCGAAGGCAGCAGAAACAACAACTGGGCTCCCAGAGTGCACTGGGAGGAGAAGGTTGCATAACTAAATAGCCTAGGTTGAACATCACTGGGAGGGCGAGAGTTATGTAAAAATATATATATATATATAGGAAAAGTTTATGATGCTGAGATCCAGAAAATTAACCTAAGTGACCTGCAGAAGCCCAGTTGAAGGTGTTAATGACATGCTCAGTGGGAGGAGCTTGTGCTGCTTGTCCCAGTGTCATAAGGATGTCCAGCCTTCGTGAGGGCGGAGCACAGAGACTGTACATATTTCACAAAGCATTCTGGGATATCCAATACGGAAGGTAAATGTCTAGCTCGTGTCTCCTGGCCGGTCTGAACATGGTTCTATGGGAGCGCCAGAGGCAGTTATATCACTTTAGTGTCTGAATGTGTAAAAAGCCACTCAGGGATATCAGCATTCCAAGTAATGTCATTTGAAGGCTTTACAGAAAGCAAGATGGCCGCCCCATGATGTGGACACAGCACATTCTGCCGCTCTGGCCAGCCAAGGTGGGGATAGCAGGCCCTGATAATTTTTATTGAAATTACTACCGTCTGTCCCCAACCACATTGATCTATGGTCAATTTTGGAGTGAGTGTATTGCCCTTTAAATTGGATCCGAGATAAACTTTTACTCATTGCACAATTGTGTTCCTTTCCTATTGTTTATAGGGCATTCCTCAAGCCAAATACTTTTTTGTTTTAATACTCTAATTCCCTATAACCTAAACAGGCCTTGCCCACAGCTCCTTTTGTGCCTTGGCACTGTAGCAAGGGCTTATGGGAGCTCAGTCTGGGCAGGAGGAGGAGGTTACTAGCCACTGATTTCAGAGGCAGAGGGGAGGGGGGAGTGAATTTACACACAGGCAAGCTGATAGCATCTCCAGCCCCCAGCCTGTGACAATGTGACAAACAGAACATGGCTGCCCTCATTGTATCACAGGAATAAATAATCATATACTGTTGAAGCTGTGTGCAGCTAGATATTCTGTGTAAACTTTCTAAACTATAGATAAGATATATAGACAAGTTACTTGTTATACTTAGTTTTTTATCTCGGATCTGCTGTAAGAACAAGTGGGAAATGAGCACCCTCTGTAAATATGAGACCGAAGTAGCAATAATCTGTGTGGAACGCAGGCACTGAGGTTATACCCTTTAGATTATAGAAAATGGACGGATGCTAATGCTGTTGATGCAATAATCTAAGGACGTTTGTAAGAATGAATGTATCCATACTATTATATCATATATCTCCCAAGAATGACAAATAGTATTGCAGCCTTGATAAAAATGTAAAGAAGGGCATTGTGCCAGCAACCAACATGGTGCCTACACTTTGAGTCAGCTGATTGCTTCACAACAGAGGTGGATCAGTAACTCCCTTTCCTGAAATAAGCTTATGGGCAGTGTTTCCAGAAACAAAGATGGCACTCACAAGTAAGTCAGGTGATCGCCATTTGGACTATATAAGTGGACCATGGCCTCCCCACCACGCACCATACAAAATAAATGGGATACAGCTGGGGACATCAAACTTGGAGAAGGACTTAGGAGTACTCATCGACAACAAGTTAAATAATCGTACTCAATGCCAAGCAGCTAAAGCTAAAGCTAACAAAATTTTGAGATGCATTAAAAGGGAAATAAAAACTCGAGATGCTAGCATAATATTGCCCCTGTTTAACTCTCTAGTAAGGCCACATCTGGAATATGGAATTCAGTTCTGGGCACCACATTACAGGAAAGATATTGCAGTGTTAGAGCAGGTGCAGAGACGAGCAACAAAATTGATACGTGGGATGGAAGGTCTCGCTTACCAAGAAAGGTTAGATAAACTGGGTTTATTTAGTCTAGAGAAAAGACGCCTTACAGGGGATCTAATTAACATGTATAAATACATCAGAGGGCAATATAATAGCTTGGCGGATGAGCTTTTTGTCCCTAGGCCTTTCTTAAAGGACTAGAGGACATGATCTGCGCATGGAAGAAAAACGTTTTAGCCATTTATTTAGGAAAGGGTTCTTTACAGTAAGAGTGATTAAGATGTGGAATGCATTGCCACAGGAAGTTGTTATGGCAAATTCTATACCTGCATTTAAAGGGGACTTAGATGCTTTCCTTGCGTTGAAAGACATCCATGGCTACAATTACTAGGTAATGCCTAATGATGTTGATCCAGGGATTTTATCTGATTGCCATCTGGAGTCGGGAAGGAATTTTTTCCCTTTTGGGGCTAATTGGACCATGCCTTGTAAGGATTTTTCGCCTTCCTCTGGATCAGCAGAGATATGTGAGGGAGCAGGCTGGTGATGTACCTTCCTCTGGATCAGCAGGGATATGTGAGGGAGCAGGCTGGTGTTGTGCCTTCCTCTGGATCAGCAGGGATATGTGAGGGAGCAGGCTGGTGGTGTGCCTTCCTCTGGATCAGCAGGGATATGTAAGTGTGCAGGCTGGTGTTGTGCCTTCCTCTGGATCAGCAGGGATATGTGAAGTTGCAGGCTGGTGTTGTGCCTTCCTTTGGATCAGCAGGGATATGTGAAGTTGCAGGCTGGTGTTGTGCCTTCCTTTGGATCAGCAGGGATATGTGAGGGAGCAGGCTGGTGTTGTGCCTTCCTCTGGATCTGCAGGGATATGTGAGGGAGCAGGCTGGTGTTGTGCCCTCCTCTGGATCAGCAGGGATATGTGAGGGAGCAGGCTGGTGTTGTGCCTTCCTCTGGATCAGCAGGGATATGTGAGGGGGCAGGCTGGTGTTGTGCCTTCCTCTGGATCAGCAGGAATATGTGAGGGTGCAGGCTGGTGTTGTGCCTTCCTCTGGATCAGCAGGGATATGTGAGGGTGCAGGCCGGTGTTGTGCCTTCCTCTGGATCAGCAGGGATATGTGAGGGGGCAGGCTGGTGTACCATTCTCTGGATCAGCAGGGATATGTGAGGGGGCAGGCTGGTGTTGTGCCTTCCTCTGGATCAGCAGGAATATGTGAAGTTGCAGGCTGGTGTTGTGCCTTCCTTTGGATCAGCAGGGATATGTGAGGGAGCAGGCTGGTGTTGTGCCTTCCTCTGGATCAGCAGGGATATGTGAGGGAGCAGGCTGGTGTTGTGCCTTCCTCTGGATCAGCAGGGATATGTGAGGGTGCAGGCTGGTGTTGTACCTTCCTCTGGATCAGCAGGGATATGTGAGGGGGCAGGCTGGTGTACCATCCTCTGGATCAGCAGGGATATGTGAGGGGGCAGGCTGGTGTTGTGCCTTCCTCTGGATCAGCAGGGATATGTGAGGGTGCAGGCTGGTGTTGTACCTTCCTCTGGATCAGCAGGGATATGTGAGGGGGCAGGCTGGTGTACCATCCTCTGGATCAGCAGGGATATGTGAGGGTGCAGGCTGGTGTTGTGCCTTCCTCTGGATCAGCAGGGATATGTGAGGGTGCAGGCTGGTGTTGTACCTTCCTCTGGATCAGCAGGGATATGTGAGGGAGCAGGCTGGTGTTGTGCCTTCCTCTTTATCAGCAGGGATACATATGTGCGGGAGCAGGCTGGTGTTGTGCCTTCCTCTGGATCAGCAGGAATATGTGAAGTTGCAGGCTGGTGTTGTGCCTTCCTTTGGATCAGCAGGGATATGTGAGGGAGCAGGCTGGTGTGGTGCCTTCCTCTGGATGAGCAGGGATATGTGATGGTGCAGGCTGGTGTTGTGCCTTCCTCTGGATCAGCAGGGATATGTGAGGGAGAAGGCTGGTGTTGTGCCTTCCTCTGGATGAGCAGGGATATGTGAGGGTGCAGGCTGGTGTTGTGCCTTCCTCTGGATCAGCAGGGATATGTGAGGGAGCAGACTGGTGTTGTGCCTTCCTCTGGATCAGCAGGGATATGTGAGGATGCAGGCTGGTGTTGTGCCTTCCTCTGGATCAGCAGGGATATGTGAGGGTGCAGGCTGGTGTTGTGCCTTCCTCTGGATCAGCAGGGATATGTGAGGGGGCAGGCTGGTGTTATGCCTTCCTCTGGATCAGCAGGGATATGTGAGGGAGCAGGCTGGTGTTGTGCTTTCCTCTGGATCAGCAGGGATATGTGAGGGGGCAGGCTGGTGTTGTGCCTTCCTCTGGATCAGCAGGGATATGTGAGGGAGCAGGCTGGTGTTGTGCTTTCCTCTGGATCAGCAGGGATATGTGAGGAGGCAGGCTGGTGTTGTGCCTTCCTCTGGATCAGCAGGGATATGTGAGGGAGTAGGCTGGTGTTGTACCTTCCTCTGGATCAGCAGGGATATGTGAGGGTGCAGGCTGGTGGTGTACCTTCCTCTGGATCAGCAGGGATATGTGAGGGAGCACGCTGGTGTTGTGCCTTCCTCTGGATCAGCAGGGATATGTGAGGGAGCAGGCTGGTGTTGTGCCTTCCTCTGGATCAGCAGGGATATGTGAGGGAGCAGGCTGGTGGTGTGCCTTCCTCTGGATCAGCAGGGATATGTGAGGGTGCAGGCTGGTGTTGTACCTTCCTCTGGATCAGCAGGGATATGTGAGGGAGCAGGCTGGTGTTGTGCCTTCCTCTCGGTCAGCAGGGATATGTGAGGGAGCAGGCTGGTGTTGTGCCTTCCTCTGGATCAGCAGGGATATGTGAGGGAGCAGGCTGGTGTTGTGCCTTCCTCTGGATCAGCAGGGATATGTGAGGGAGCAGGCTGGTGGTGTGCCTTCCTCTGGATCAGCAGGGATATGTAAGGGGGCAGGCTGGTGTTGTACCTTCCTTTGGATCAGCAGGGATATGTGAGGGTGCAGGCTGGTGTTGTGCCTTCCTCTGGATCAGCAGGGATATGTGAGGGAGCAGGCTGGTGTTGTGCCTTCCTCTGGATCAGCAGGGATATGTGAGGGAGCAGGCTGGTGTTGTGCCTTCCTCTGGATCAGCAGGGATATGTGAGGGTGCAGGCTGGTGTTGTGCCTTCCTCTGGATCAGCAGGGATATGTGAGGGTGCTGGCTGGTGTTGTGCCTTCCTCTGGATCAGCAGGGATATGTGAGGGAGCAGGCTGGTGTTGTGCCTTCCTCTGGATCAGCAGGGATATGTGAGGGAGCAGGCTGGTGTTGTGCCTTCCTCTGGATCAACAGGGATATGTGAGGGTGCAGGCTGGTGTTGTGCCTTCCTCTGGATCAGCAGGGATATGTGAGGGTGCTGGCTGGTGTTGTGCCTTCCTCTGGATCAGCAGGGATATGTGAGGGAGCAGGCTGGTGTTGTGCCCTCCTCTGGATCAGCAGGGATATGTGAGGGAGCAGGCTGATGTTGTACCTTCCTCTGGATCAGCAGGGATATGTGAAGGTGCAGGCTGGTGTTGTGCCTTCCTCTGGATCAGCAGGGATATGTGAGGGAGCAGGCTGGTGCTGTCCCTTCCTCTGGATCAGCAGGGATATGTGAGGGAGCAGGCTGGTGTTGTACCTTCCTCTGGATCAGCAGGGATATGTGCGGGAGCAGGCTGGTGTTGTGCCTTCCTCTGGATCAGCAGGGATATGTGAGGGTGCAGGCTGGTGTTGTGACTTCCTCTGGATCAGCAGGGATATGTGAGGGAGCAGGCTGGTGTTGTGCCTTCCTCTGGATCAGCAGGGATATGTGAGGGAGCAGGCTGGCGTTGTACCTTCCTCTGGACCAGCAGGGATATGTGAGGGTGCAGGCTGGTGTTGTACCTTCCTCTGGACCAGCAGGGATATGTGAGGGAGCAGGCTGGTGTTGTGCCTTCCTCTGGATCAGCAGGGACATATGTGAGAGAGCAGGTTGGTGTTGTGCCTTCCTCTGGATCAGCAGGGATATGTGAGGGAGCAGGCTGGTGTTGTGCCCTCCTCTGGATCAGCAGGGATATGTGAGGGTGCAGGCTGGTGTTGTGCCTTCCTCTGGATCAGCAGGGATATGTGGTGCTGTACCTTCCTCTGGATCAGCAGGGATATGTGAGGGAGCAGGCTGGTGTTGTACCTTCCTCTGGATCAGCAGGGATATGTGAGGGTGCAGGCTGGTGTTGTGCCTTCCTCTGGATCAGCAGGGATATGTGAGGGAGCAGGCTGGTGTTGTGCCTTCCTCTGGATCAGCAGGGATATGTGAGGGAGCAGGCTGGTGGTGTGCCTTCCTCTGGATCAGCAGGGATATGTGAGGGTGCAGGCTGGTGTTGTACCTTCCTCTGGATCAGCAGGGATATGTGAGGGAGCAGGCTGGTGTTGTGCCTTCCTCTCGGTCAGCAGGGATATGTGAGGGAGCAGGCTGGTGTTGTGCCTTCCTCTGGATCAGCAGGGATATGTGAGGGAGCAGGCTGGTGTTGTGCCTTCCTCTGGATCAGCAGGGATATGTGAGGGAGCAGGCTGGTGGTGTGCCTTCCTCTGGATCAGCAGGGATATGTAAGGGGGCAGGCTGGTGTTGTACCTTCCTTTGGATCAGCAGGGATATGTGAGGGTGCAGGCTGGTGTTGTGCCTTCCTCTGGATCAGCAGGGATATGTGAGGGAGCAGGCTGGTGTTGTGCCTTCCTCTGGATCAGCAGGGATATGTGAGGGAGCAGGCTGGTGTTGTGCCTTCCTCTGGATCAACAGGGATATGTGAGGGTGCAGGCTGGTGTTGTGCCTTCCTCTGGATCAGCAGGGATATGTGAGGGTGCTGGCTGGTGTTGTGCCTTCCTCTGGATCAGCAGGGATATGTGAGGGAGCAGGCTGGTGTTGTGCCTTCCTCTGGATCAGCAGGGATATGTGAGGGAGCAGGCTGATGTTGTACCTTCCTCTGGATCAGCAGGGATATGTGAAGGTGCAGGCTGGTGTTGTGCCTTCCTCTGGATCAGCAGGGATATGTGAGGGAGCAGGCTGGTGCTGTCCCTTCCTCTGGATCAGCAGGGATATGTGAGGGAGCAGGCTGGTGTTGTACCTTCCTCTGGATCAGCAGGGATATGTGCGGGAGCAGGCTGGTGTTGTGCCTTCCTCTGGATCAGCAGGGATATGTGAGGGTGCAGGCTGGTGTTGTGACTTCCTCTGGATCAGCAGGGATATGTGAGGGAGCAGGCTGGTGTTGTGCCTTCCTCTGGATCAGCAGGGATATGTGAGGGAGCAGGCTGGCGTTGTACCTTCCTCTGGACCAGCAGGGATATGTGAGGGTGCAGGCTGGTGTTGTACCTTCCTCTGGACCAGCAGGGATATGTGAGGGAGCAGGCTGGTGTTGTGCCTTCCTCTGGATCAGCAGGGACATATGTGAGAGAGCAGGTTGGTGTTGTGCCTTCCTCTGGATCAGCAGGGATATGTGAGGGAGCAGGCTGGTGTTGTGCCCTCCTCTGGATCAGCAGGGATATGTGAGGGTGCAGGCTGGTGTTGTGCCTTCCTCTGGATCAGCAGGGATATGTGGTGCTGTACCTTCCTCTGGATCAGCAGGGATATGTGAGGGAGCAGGCTGGTGTTGTACCTTCCTCTGGATCAGCAGGGATATGTGAGGGTGCAGGCTGGTGTTGTGCCTTCCTCTGGATCAGCAGGGATATGTGAGGGAGCAGGCTGGTGTTGTGCCTTCCTCTGGATCAGCAGGGATATGTGAGGGAGCAGGCTGGTGGTGTGCCTTCCTCTGGATCAGCAGGGATATGTGAGGGTGCAGGCTGGTGTTGTACCTTCCTCTGGATCAGCAGGGATATGTGAGGGAGCAGGCTGGTGTTGTGCCTTCCTCTCGGTCAGCAGGGATATGTGAGGGAGCAGGCTGGTGTTGTGCCTTCCTCTGGATCAGCAGGGATATGTGAGGGAGCAGGCTGGTGTTGTGCCTTCCTCTGGATCAGCAGGGATATGTGAGGGAGCAGGCTGGTGGTGTGCCTTCCTCTGGATCAGCAGGGATATGTAAGGGGGCAGGCTGGTGTTGTACCTTCCTTTGGATCAGCAGGGATATGTGAGGGTGCAGGCTGGTGTTGTGCCTTCCTCTGGATCAGCAGGGATATGTGAGGGAGCAGGCTGGTGTTGTGCCTTCCTCTGGATCAGCAGGGATATGTGAGGGAGCAGGCTGGTGTTGTGCCTTCCTCTGGATCAGCAGGGATATGTGAGGGTGCAGGCTGGTGTTGTGCCTTCCTCTGGATCAGCAGGGATATGTGAGGGTGCTGGCTGGTGTTGTGCCTTCCTCTGGATCAGCAGGGATATGTGAGGGAGCAGGCTGGTGTTGTGCCTTCCTCTGGATCAGCAGGGATATGTGAGGGAGCAGGCTGGTGTTGTGCCTTCCTCTGGATCAACAGGGATATGTGAGGGTGCAGGCTGGTGTTGTGCCTTCCTCTGGATCAGCAGGGATATGTGAGGGTGCTGGCTGGTGTTGTGCCTTCCTCTGGATCAGCAGGGATATGTGAGGGAGCAGGCTGGTGTTGTGCCCTCCTCTGGATCAGCAGGGATATGTGAGGGAGCAGGCTGATGTTGTACCTTCCTCTGGATCAGCAGGGATATGTGAAGGTGCAGGCTGGTGTTGTGCCTTCCTCTGGATCAGCAGGGATATGTGAGGGTGCTGGCTGGTGTTGTGCCTTCCTCTGGATCAGCAGGGATATGTGAGGGAGCAGGCTGGTGTTGTGCCTTCCTCTGGATCAGCAGGGATATGTGAGGGAGCAGGCTGGTGTTGTGCCTTCCTCTGGATCAACAGGGATATGTGAGGGTGCAGGCTGGTGTTGTGCCTTCCTCTGGATCAGCAGGGATATGTGAGGGTGCTGGCTGGTGTTGTGCCTTCCTCTGGATCAGCAGGGATATGTGAGGGAGCAGGCTGGTGTTGTGCCCTCCTCTGGATCAGCAGGGATATGTGAGGGAGCAGGCTGATGTTGTACCTTCCTCTGGATCAGCAGGGATATGTGAAGGTGCAGGCTGGTGTTGTGCCTTCCTCTGGATCAGCAGGGATATGTGAGGGAGCAGGCTGGTGCTGTCCCTTCCTCTGGATCAGCAGGGATATGTGAGGGAGCAGGCTGGTGTTGTACCTTCCTCTGGATCAGCAGGGATATGTGAGGGAGCAGGCTGGTGTTGTGCCTTCCTCTGGATCAGCAGGGATATGTGAGGGAGCAGGCTGGTGTTGTACCTTCCTCTGGATCAGCAGGGATATGTGAGGGAGCAGGCTGGTGATGTGCCTTCCTCTGGATCAGCAGGGATATGTGAGGGAGCAGGCTGGTGTTGTACCTTCCTCTGGATCATCAGGGATATGTGAGGGTGCAGGCTGGTGTTGTACCTTCCTCTGGATCAGCTGGGATATGTGAGGGAGCAGGCTGGTGCTGTGCCTTCCTCTGGATCAGCTGGGATATGAGAGGGAGCAGGCTGGTGTTGTACCTTCCTCTGGATCAGCAGGGATATGTGAGGGTGCAGGCTGGTGTTGTACCTTCCTCTGGATCAGCAGGGATATGTGAGGGAGCAGGCTGATGTTGTACCTTCCTCTGGATCAGCAGGGATATGTGAGGGAGCAGGCTGGTGTTGTGCCTTCCTCTGGATCAGCGGGGATATGTGAGGGTGCAGGCTGGTGTTGTGCCTTCCTCTGGATCAGCAGGGATATGTGAGGGAGCAGGATGGTGTTGTGCCTTCCTCTGGATCAGCAGGGATATGTGAGGGAGCAGGCTGGTGCTGTGCCTTCCTCTGGGCCAGCAGGGATATGTGAGGGAGCAGGATGGTGTTGTGCCTTCCTCTGGATCAGCAGGGATATGTGAGGGAGCAGGCTGGTGTTGTGCCTTCCTCTGGGTCAGCAGGGATATGTGAGGGAGCAGGCTGGTGTTGTGCCTTCCTCTGGATCAGCGGGGATATGTGAGGGTGCAGGCTGGTGCTGTCCCTTCCTCTGGATCAGCAGGGATATGTGAGGGTACAGGCTGGTGCTGTACCTTCCTCTGGATCAGCAGGGATATGTGAGGATGCAGGCTGGTGTTGTGCCTTCCTCTGGATCAGCAGGGATATGTGAGGGAGCAGGATGGTGTTGTGCCTTCCTCTGGATCAGCAGGGATATGTGAGGGAGCAGGCTGGTGTTGTGCCTTCCTCTGGGTCAGCAGGGATATGTGAGGGAGCAGGCTGGTGTTGTGCCTTCCTCTGGATCAGCAGGGATATGTGAGGGAGCAGGCTGGTGTTGTGCCTTCCTCTGGATCAGCAGGGATATGTGAGGGTGCAGGCTGGTGTTGTGCCTTCCTCTGGATCAGCAGGGATATGTGAGGGTGCAGGCTGGTGTTGTACCTTCCTCTGGATCAGCAGGGATAAGTGAGGGAGCAGGCTGATGTTGTACCTTCCTCTGGATCAGCAGGGATATGTGAGGGAGCAGGCTGGTGTTGTGCCTTCCTCTGGATCAGCGGGGATATGTGAGGGTGCAGGCTGGTGTTGTGCCTTCCTCTGGATCAGCAGGGATATGTGAGGGAGCAGGATGGTGTTGTGCCTTCCTCTGGATCAGCAGGGATATGTGAGGGAGCAGGCTGGTGCTGTGCCTTCCTCTGGGCCAGCAGGGATATGTGAGGGAGCAGGATGGTGTTGTGCCTTCCTCTGGATCAGCAGGGATATGTGAGGGAGCAGGCTGGTGTTGTGCCTTCCTCTGGGCCAGCAGGGATATGTGAGGGAGCAGGATGGTGTTGTGCCTTCCTCTGGATCAGCAGGGATATGTGAGGGAGCAGGATGGTGTTGTGCCTTCCTCTGGATCAGCAGGGATATGTGAGGGAGCAGGCTGGTGTTGTGCCTTCCTCTGGATCAGCAGGGATATGTGAGGGAGCAGGCTGGTGTTGTGCCTTCCTCTGGATCAGCAGGGATATGTGAGGGTGCAGGCTGGTGTTGTGCCTTCCTCTGGATCAGCAGGGATATGTGAGGGTGCTGGCTGGTGTTGTGCCTTCCTCTGGATCAGCGGGGATATGTGAGGGAGCAGGCTGCTGGTGTACCATCCTCTGGATCAGCAGGGATATGTGAGGGTGCAGGCTGGTGTTGTGCCTTCCTCTGGATCAGCAGGGATATGTGAGGGAGCAGGCTAGAGTTGTGCCTTTCTCTGGATCAGCAGGGATATGTGAGGGAGCAGGCTGGTGTTGTACCTTCCTCTGGATCAGCAGGGATATGTGAGGGAGCAGGCTGGTGTTGTGCCTTCCTCTGGGCCAGCAGGGATATGTGAGGGAGCAGGATGGTGTTGTGCCTTCCTCTGGATCAGCAGGGATATGTGAGGGAGCAGGATGGTGTTGTGCCTTCCTCTGGATCAGCAGGGATATGTGAGGGAGCAGGCTGGTGTTGTGCCTTCCTCTGGATCAGCAGGGATATGTGAGGGAGCAGGCTGGTGTTGTGCCTTCCTCTGGATCAGCAGGGATATGTGAGGGTGCAGGCTGGTGTTGTGCCTTCCTCTGGATCAGCAGGGATATGTGAGGGTGCTGGCTGGTGTTGTGCCTTCCTCTGGATCAGCGGGGATATGTGAGGGAGCAGGCTGCTGGTGTACCATCCTCTGGATCAGCAGGGATATGTGAGGGTGCAGGCTGGTGTTGTGCCTTCCTCTGGATCAGCAGGGATATGTGAGGGAGCAGGCTAGAGTTGTGCCTTTCTCTGGATCAGCAGGGATATGTGAGGGAGCAGGCTGGTGTTGTACCTTCCTCTGGATCAGCAGGGATATGTGAGGGAGCAGGCTGGTGTTGTGCCTTCCTCTGGATCAGCAGGGATATGTGAGGGTGCAGGCTGGTGTTGTGCCTTCCTCTGGATCAGCAGGGATATGTGAGGGAGCAGGCTGGTGTTGTACCTTCCTCTGGATCAGCAGGGATATGTGAGGGAGCAGGCTGGTGTTGTACCTTCCTCTGGATCAGCAGGGATATGTGAGGGAGCAGGCTGGTGTTGTGCCTTTCTCTGTATCAGCAGGGATATGTGAGGGAGCAGGCTGCTGGTGTACCATCCTCTGGATCAGCAGGGATATGTGAGGGTGCAGGCTGGTGTTGTGCCTTCCTCTGGATCAGCAGGGATATGTGAGGGAGCAGGCTGGTGTGCCTTCCTCTGGATCAGCAGGGATATGTGAGGGTGCAGGCTGGTGTTGTGCCTTCCTCTGGATCAGCAGGGATATGTGAGGGAGCAGGCTGCTGGTGTACCATCCTCTGGATCAGCAGGGATATGTGAGGGTGCAGGCTGGTGTTGTGCCTTCCTCTGGATCAGCAGGGATATGTGAGGGTGCAGGCTGGTGTTGTGCCTTCCTCTGGATCAGCAGGGATATGTGAGGGAGCAGGCTGGTGTTGTGCCTTCCTCTGGATCAGCAGGGATATGTGAGGGTGCAGGCTGGTGTTGTGCCTTCCTCTGGATCAGCAGGGATATGTGAGGGTGCAGGCTGGTGTTGTACCTTCCTCTGGATCAGCAGAGATATGTGAGGGTGCCGGCTGGTGTTGTGCCTTCCTCTGGATCAGCAGGGATATGTGAGGGTGCAGGCTGGTGTTGTGCCTTCCTCTGGATCAGCAGGGATATGTGAGGGAGCAGGCTGGTGTTGCTCCTTCCTCTGGATCAGCAGGGATATGTGAGGGAGCAGGATGGTGTTGTGCCTTCCTCTGGATCAGCAGGGATATGTGAGGGTGCAGGCTGGTGTGCCTTCTTCTGGTTCAGCAGGGATATGTGAGGGTGCAGGCTGGTGTACCCTCCTCTGGATCAGCAGGGATATGTGAGGGTGCAGGCTGGTGTTGTGCCTTCCTCTGGATCAGCAGGGATATGTGAGGGAGCAGGCTGGTGTTGTGCCTTCCTCTGGATCAGCAGGGATATGTGAGGGAGCAGGCTGGTGTTGTACCTTCCTCTGGATCGGCAGGGATATGTGAGGGTGCTGGCTGGTGTTGTGCCTTCCTCTGGATCAGCAGGGATATGTGAGGATGCAGGCTGGTGTTGTACCTTCCTCTGGATCAGCAGGGATATGTGAGGGAGCAGGCTGGTGTTGTGCCTTCCTCTGGATCAGCAGGGATATGTGAGGGAGCAGGCTGGTGTTGTGCCTTCCTCTGGATCGGCAGGGATATGTGAGGGTGCTGGCTGGTGTTGTGCCTTCCTCTGGATCAGCAGGGATATGTGAGGGAGCAGGCTGGTGTTGTGCCTTCCTCTGGATCAGCAGGGATATGTGAGGGAGCAGGCTGGCGTTGTGCCTTCCTCTGGATCAGCAGGAATATGTGAGGGTGCAGGCTGGTGTTGTGCCTTCCTCTGGATCAGCAGGGATATGTGAGGGAGCAGGCTAGAGTTGTGCCTTTCTCTGGATCAGCAGGGGTATGTGAGGGTGCAGGCTGGTGTTGTACTTTGTTCTCTGGTTGAGCTCGATGGACGTATGTCTTTTTTCAACCCAAATAACTGTAACTAAGTAACTATACCCTGAGGAAGGCCGTGATTGGCCGAAACATGTAGGTGGGTGGAGCTACAGGACGCTGGCCTCACTTATAGTTTGTGTCCCATGTCGATCTCCACTGAGCAACCACACGGGCGCGGGTAGATCGAGGGATGAAGGCAACCATCCTAAGGGGATCCCCTCTGCACCACACGCCAGTCTGGCCAATCAACCAAGTGTGAGTACTCACAGGCCTGTCATAAAGTGGCTGTTTGGAGTTGCGGTGGGCGGGAGAGGGCAGGGCATCTGTGCCCAATCGCGCAGCTGCAGTCTGTCGGGACATCTATATGCTGCAATCAGCAGTAACACTGTCTTGCTATCATGCTGAGCTGAGCGCTGAGTCTGACCCCACTAGCTGCTAGTCTAACCCATCTTATAGAACTGTTCTGCCCGGTTTGCATGCAATGGCTTATGCATTGTTTGATGCAGGAATGTTTATTAAAGGCGCACTATGGCGAAAAATTGTAAAAGGTAAAATATGTGCAAACATAAATAAATAAGTACGTTTTTTTCCAGAGTAAAATGAGCCATAAATTACTTTCCTCCTATGTTGCTGTCACTTACAGTAGGTAGTAGAAATCTGACAGAAGCGACAGGTTTTGGATTAGTCCATCTCCTTATAGGGGATTCTCGGCAAGGCTTTTATTCTTTATATGATTATGATATTCCTAAAAAAGGATTTACACAATGATGCTGGCCAGCTTCCCTGCTCACTACATCGTTTTTTGGCAGTTGGACAAAGTAACTGCCATTCGCTAAGTGCTTTTGAAAATAAATAAATCCCTGAGAATCCCCTGTGAAGAGATGGACTAGTCCAAAACCTGTCAGTTCTGTCAGATTTCTACTTTATACTGTAAGTGACAGCAACATAGGAGAAAAGTCATTTATGGCTCATTTTACTCTGGAAAAAAAACATACTTCTTATTTGTCTATGTTATGCGTGTTGTGTGCAGGTATGTGTGGGAGGTCCTATATAGATGGTGTGGAGGGATCTGGAGAGCCTGTTTTCCATGATTTTAATTGTTCTTAATCAGTGTGACTGGGTGTCCCTTTTGAAGGTGTTCTAATAAAGTTTTGTACTTTTTGAATCTGAGGTCAAGGTCACCTTCTTTTTTCTACCATTTATAGAGCAAGTAAGGTTGTGTATGGCTTTGCCTTCATCTACCCTTAAAGTGGATCCGAGATAAACTTTTACTGATTGCAGAATTGTGTTCCTTTCATATAGTTTATAGGCGTACGTTAAAAAGGGGCGCTGGGAAAAAAGGGCGCGGGGTTTTAAACGATAAACATGGATAACGTTTAAAAATATAATGTACTATATTTCGTTTAAAAATAATGTTTTATAAAGTTATAAATCATTAAATAATGTTCATGAAATCGTCAATTGTGAAAACGTTAATCTTCCGTTTAAAAAGTGAAACGTATAATAACGTTTAAAAAAAAATTAGTAAGTAACCCTCTCTGTACCTACCCCTAACCCCTAGACCCCCCTGGTGGTGCCTAAACCTAAGACCCCCCTGGTGGTGCCTAAACCTAAGACCCCCCTGGTGGTGCCTAAACCTAAGACCCCCCTGGTGGTGCCTAAACCTAAGACCCCCCTGGTGGTGCCTAAACCTAAGACCCCCCTGTTGGTGCCTAAACCTAAGACCCCCCTGATGGTGCCTAAACCTAAGACCCCCCTGTTGGTGCCTAAACCTAAGACCCCCCTGGTGGTGCCTAAACCTAAGACCCCCCTGGTGGTGCCTAAACCTAAGACCCCCCTGGTGGTGCCTAAACCTAAGACCCCCCTGTGATAAGCATTAATAACGTTTCAAAAAAATATTGTGCGGTTTTTCATTTAAAAATAATGTTTGAAAAAAATATTGTACTGTTTTTCGTATAAAAATAATATTAAAAATTATAAATCATTAAATAATGTGTAATCATGAGAAGCAGTTATAAAACATTAAGTCTCCGGGCGCCGCTTTTAAAACGTTATTTTTCTCCGGCGCCCTTTTTTCCTGTCGGGCGCCCATTAAACGATATTTATTATGGGAGTGAATGGCGGCGCCCGATTTGTCCACTAGCCTCCTGCGCCCTTTTTTACTGTTACCAGTTTATAGGGCATTCCTCAAGCCAAATACTTTTTTGTTTTAATACTCTAATTCCCTATAAACTAAACAAGCCTCCTCCACAGCTTTTCAGAGAGCCTTGGCACTCAGTCCCAGGTAGCAAGGGCTTATGGGAGCTCAGTATGGACAGGAGAGGCAGAGGGGAGGAGGGAGGAGGAGAGGGGACTGAATTTACACACAGGCAAAGCTGATAGCATCTCCAGCCCTCAGTGTGAGGAAACGCGGAAAAGCAGCCGCCTCTTCTCAGCGTGAGGCGGCTGTTTCCATGAAGGTTATGGCGGAACGCGGAGAAACCGCCGCGTCTGACGCGGCGGTTAGCGCGCATGGCCCTGTTGCGGACACTTTGACCCAGCGCGGGGAGGCCGCCGCCTGTGCTGATGGCGGTGCGACCAACCCCGCGCATGGGTCAGCGGAGACATTGCAAGACAGTACTGGTGTGGCTGGGACTGATAGTCCACCAAGGTTCAGAATGACGCGCGTGCGCGCGGAGAGGCAGAACTTATGGCAGCCAGAAAAGGGTCAGCTGACAACTCTGTGGCCTCTCATTGGTCCAGCACTTAGGGAGGTGCTGGAGAGTGGCTGTGTATATATACTGCTGGCTGTTCAGTTGCTGGTTGTCTGGCTTTGCGATCACTATGTGGTAGCACTCAGACCCTGTCCATTCTGTGACATTAGCTGTAATTATTTAGACAGTTTCCTAGGTGTTGACGGCTAAGGATCTCACACCTTAGACTAGGAATTGTGATTATCTGTTATGACCTTCTGCTTGCCTGACTATTCTTCTGAACTCTGATCCTGTACCTTGCTATTCTGATACTCTGTTGCCGAACCCCGGCTAGCCCTTAGACTCTGCATCTGCCTCCTGATTCTGTACCTCGATATATCTGATACCCTGTTGCTGGACCCTGCTTGTCTGTTTACTCTGCATCTGTCTCCTGATTTTGTACCTGATCTGTCTGTGTGTTACGACCTGGCTTGCCCGACCTCGAGAACTGACCTTACTGTTAGAGGCAGTTCCCAGATCTGTTAGTGACACTACCTCATTGGTGTCACTCACGCTCTGTCCTTCCTACGCTCAGCCTGACTCCTCCCTCGGGAGAGTCTAGGCCTTCGGAAGGAATCTGTACTTGCGCAGTACTCTATACTGCTCTGTACCTGCTCTTGAGGTGCAGCCCTCAAAACATTACTGTTGCACCAAACACTCGTACTCTACTCAGGTGTCCAGAGGTTAGAAAGTATATCTGATTATCGGTGATACTGCAGATCATCAATAATCGGGTATATGTCTGTATTCCCAGTGATTCTGCAGATCACCGGTAATCAGATCCTCTCTGTGTTACACCGATCGTTACACTCAGCCTGTGACAATGTGACAAGATGAACATGGCCGCTCTCATTGTATCACAGGAATAAATAATCATATTCTATGTATGCAGCTAGATTTGCTGTGTAAACTATCTAAACTTTAGATATATAGACAAGTTATTTGTTATAATTACTTTTACATCTTGGATCCGCTTTAAACTCTATCAAAAGCACAGATATCATACACAGCTCCTATACTCACCTCTATGATATAATCCTTTCCATCCTTCCCATGAACCATCTTCACAGCACAAATATCCAGACCACCAAAGATTTCCGAACATGTGTCCACCCACATCTTGTACCTAGGAGAACACAGATCACATCAGGAGCAGCGTCTGTATACAACCTCAATGTAACGTGGCAGAGATTGCGGTTATTACATCACTCACAATACATCATCTAATCAAATGATTTTGTGAATTTGGAGAAATCTCAGCACACAAGGGACAGGGCCAAAAGCCAAAATTGGATGGCTGTGATCCTTTGACTGCCCTTTAGTTACACCAGACAACATCCTGTAGTAGGACTCCCGGCATTGGCTCAGGAACTCTTAAAAACCATTGGCTGTGAGCAGACATCATCATTGCACCCATAAATAAATAAATAGAGTTACACTCTGCCACGCAAATAAAGAAACCATATACACAAGATTCAAAAACACTGCCACCTTCTCTGGGCTCAGGATCATTTAACATGAACTGAGGTAAAATGGAAAACTGCCCTATGGTCTGTTAAAGTTTTTGAAATAATTTTTGGAAATGACAGAAGCCATATCTTCCAGGCTAAAGAGGACACAACCTTCTGGTCTGCTATCAGGACACCTGTTCCCACTGTTCTTTTCTAGCACATACGGGGGCTTGGCTATAAACCGCTAGTTCTCCGGCGGCCGGGGAAACATTTCCCACACACTGCACTAGTTTTCTCAAAAACTATAAGGTCTTTTTCAAAAACAAAAAAAAAATTCCACTTGTTCCCAGTGTTCTTCTTAACATACCCTGCAAATGTGGTGTTTCTAGCCCCTAAGGGGGCTTTGCTATTAACTTCTAAAGTTGGTGGCCAGGGAAACATTTCCGACATTCTGCACTAGAACTTTAAAATCGCTTTTCTCAAAAACTATAAGGTCTTTTTGAAAAAACACGTACGGGGTCTTTGCTTGGACCCGCGAAACGCGTTGCAAAGATTGTTGGAGTAAGAATAAATTGTTTATGATTATTACAACTGTGTCCTTATTGGGGAGGTAAGTCATCCTTTACCCCCCATTTTAGAAGTTTTAAAGTATTTGATTCTTTTTGGCGCCTCTGTTACCTTTCTGACAGACATGGTAATAACCCATCTTCCCTGCTCTGTCCAAACATATCACAAGCCTTGGCTGGAGCTCTGCTATAGAATAAGCAGATTGTGTTAATACATCCTGTACAACTCACCGGTCTGTCATGGCCACCTGTTCCAACATGGCGGATCCCGTGTTTGTCTTCCAGTTACCCGATATCGAGGTCCTCCTATTAAACAGAGAAGACGAAAAAGTTGACGCCACTGCAACTTCTATCCATACATGTATCCATATACCTCCTATCAATCAATCAATCCATATTTATCGATCTATCTATCTATACATTATCCATCCATCTGTCTATCTATCCATCCCTCCATCTATCTCATAATATCTTACCCGACCTAATAAATGCCCGGGGTATCTGCACCCATCTGTCATGTCCGTGTTAGATGCAGAGCTGCGGCCGTTGCCACGTGTGCGGGCAGACTTAAAGGGGAAATTCAGCCTAAACAAACATACTGTCATTAAGTGACATTAGTTATGTTAATTAGAATAGATAGGTAATATATTTTTTTACCCACCCTGTTTTAAAAGAACAGGCAAATGTTTGTAATTCATGGGGGCTGCCATCTTTGTCATGGGGGCTGCTATCTTTGTCATGGGGGCAGCCATCTTTTTGGTTGATAGGAGGTGACAGGGAGCAGGAGACACAGTTCCAACTATCCTGTGTCCTGATTACCCCTCCCAGCTGCACACGCTAGGCTTAAAATGTCAAATTCAAAATGTTAAAAAAAAAAAAATTGCACCAAAACAGCAGAACGACAACATCAGAAATCCCATCATGCTTTGCACAGCATCAGGGGAAAAAAGCCCGGGCAGTTTTCTTCTGTGCAGCTAAAAATGAGGCTTGTATAAGAGAAACAAAGTTCTGATGCTGTGAAACTGTTAAAGAAACACCATGGGCTCGATTCAGTAAACGGTGCTAACCTACTTAGCACGCCTAAAGGCTTTAGGCGTGTTAACCAGGGTGCTAATTAAGTTAGCACCATTTCTAAAATCAGATCACGCACAAAGTTTTACGCGCGTAAACTTGTACGCGCGCAAAGTCCGGTGCACACAAAACATTGCATACGGTTTAATGGCATTGCGCGCGTAAACTTTACGCGCGCAAAACTTTACGCGCAAAACTTTGCACGCGAGTTTATTTTATCACGTCTAAACTGAGTTTAGGCGTGATAGGGGGCTTTTCAGAAGCGTGCTAACAGTTAGCACTGCTTACTGAATCGAGCCCCAGGCCTTTTCAGTGCTGCTGAGTCGATTTTTAGTCCGGAGGTTCACTTTAAGGTGGCCACACACACACAACACAATAAAATGATCCAGTTTTGCTGCAATTCGATAAATATGATCGGATCTCCTGAATATGCTATGTGCACATGCGCGGATGCCACACGTGGGGTTCCATGTTACTGACGGCATGCTATGTGCACATGCGCAGAGGCCACACGTGGGGTTCCATGTTACTGACAGCATGCTATGTGCACATGCGCGGATGCCACACGTGGGGTTCCATGTTACTGACAACATGCTATGTGCACATGCGCGGATGCCAAACGTGGGGTTCCATGTTACTGACGGCATGCTATGTACACATGCGCAGAGGCCACACGTGGGGTTCCATGTTACTGACAGCATGCTATGTGCACATGCGCGGATGCCACACGTGGGGTTCCATGTTACTGACAACATGCTATGTGCACATGCGCGGATGCCACACGTGGGGTTCCATGTTACTGACGGCATGCTATGTGCACATGCGCGGATGCCACACGTGGGGTTCCATGTTACTGACAGCATGCTATGTGCACATGCGCGGATGCCACACATGGGGTTCCATGCTACTGACGGCATGCTATGTGCATATGCGCAGAGGCCACATGTGGGGTTCCATGTTACTGACGGCATGCTATGTGCACATGCGCGGATGCCACACGTGGGGTTCCATGTTACTGACAACATGCTATGTGCACATGCGCGGATGCCACACGTGGGGTTCCATGCTACTGACAGCATGCTATGTGCACAAGAGCAGACGCCACACATGGGGTTCCATGTTACTGACGGCATGCTATGTGCACATGCGCAGACGCCACACGTGGGGTTCCATGTTACTGACGGCATGCTATGTGCACATGCGCAGACGCCACACATGGGGTTCCATGTTACTGACGGCATGCTATGTGCACATGTGCAGACGCCACACGTGGGGTTCCATGTTACTGACGGCATGCTATGTGCACATGCGCAGACGCCACACGTGGGGTTCCATGTTACTGACAGCATGCTATGTGCACATGTGCAGACGCCACACGTGGGGTTCCATGTTACTGACAGCATGCTATGTGCACATGTGCAGACGCCACACATGGGGTTCCATGTTACTGACGGCATGCTATGTGCACATGCGCAGACGCCACACGTGGGGTTCCATGTTACTGACGGCATGCTATGTGCACATGCGTGGATGCCACACGTGGGGTTCCATGTTACTGACGACATGCTATGTGCACATGCGCAGACGCCACACATGGGGTTCCATGTTACTGACGGCATGCTATGTGCACATGCGCAGACGCCACACGTGGGGTTCCATGTTACTGACGGCATGCTATGTGCACATGCGCAGACGCCACACGTGGGGTTCCTCATTACTGACAGCATGCTATGTGCACATGCGCAGAGGCCACACGTGGGGTTCCTCATTACTGACGGCATGCTATGTGCACATGTGCAGACGCCACACGTGGGGTTCCATGCTACTGACAGCATGCTATTCGCACATGCGCAAACGCCACACCTGGGACTTGTTGCTGCACGAAGGTCATTTGTCACATTAACAAGTATTTCTGGCTACTGATCAGTTTTTGTTTTCTTAATGAGCCCAGCTGGTGAATGGCTGTGCGTTTATTTGGCCTCTCCCTGCCCAGCAATAGAGGGTGACCCCTGCTGCCCGCTGACGGCTGTCCTGGCACACGTGGCAATCTCTGGTGCAGTGCGTAGGATGTAATACAATATAATAAGTAAATACTCCGAGCCGGCTGGCACAGGTACGCCAAGGCCTGATCACACCAGTATCTGTATGAGCTGCCAGATGGCGGTACACACCCTGCCTGGCACTGGCTGCACCTGGGAGCCGGTTATTCTGTGTTTATGGCCCATCGTAGCAGTGAGGAATCAGCGTGCACAATGTGGCCTCTCATATGATTTCTGGGAAACCGGGCATGCCAGGAATTGCAACACTAATTACTGCCTCTGCTGATTCTCTCATATAGATACTAAAACCTGAAATATGACTATCACTTAAAGAGAAACTCCAACCAAGAATTGAACTTTATCCCAATCAGTAGCTGATACCCCCTTTTACATGAGAAATAGAATGCTTTTCACAAACAGACCATCAGGGGGCGCTGTGTGACTAATTTTGTGCTGAAACCCCTCCTACAAGAGGCTCTGAATACCGTGGTACTCCTGGCAAACTGCCACAATGTAACAATGTTCACAGACAGGAAATGGCTGTTTACAGCTGTCTAACAGCTAGAAACAGCTAAATAACCTGCCCACAGTAACAACCACCATGTAATAAATGTCAGAATGTGAATCTGGGAGAGGAAAGATTTTACAATGAGAAAACACTGACTAAATCATTTATACATAATTATGGTAAAAAATAAAGCACTTTTTTTTATTAAATTATTTTCCTTGGAGTTCCTCTTTAACATACTTATTTCACTTCCCCAGGAGGAGTGAGACAACACTGAGAATGTCGGTAAAGTAAGCCATACACTGTGCAATTAGTGGCAGAGCTGATAATGATTATTAACACTATTTACCACGTTGTGGAAAAGGAACAGCCATTTCCTCTCGTCCCTCCCCCCCCCATTCACAAGCTGATATAGTAACGCCCATTTCCTGCCACCCCCCCCCCCATTCATAAGCTGATATAGTAACACCCATTTCCTGTCCCCAATTCACAAGCTGATATAGTAACGCCCATTTCCTGCCCCCCCCTTTCACAAGCTGATATAGTAACGCCCATTTCCTGTCCCCCCCATTCACAAGCTGATATAGTAACGCCCACTTCCTGTCCCCCCATTCACAAGCTGATATAGTAACGCCCATTTCCTGTCCTCCCTTTCACAAGCTGATATAGTAACGCCCATATCCTGTCCCCCCATTCACAAGCAGATATAGTAACGCCCACTTCCTGTCCCCCCTTTCACAAGCTGATATAGTATCTCCCGTTCCCTGCAGTCTTACATGTAGGCCTTGTAGTTATTGCCGATCTTCTGGATCCGGATGTCGTATTTGGAGTCTATGAAGGGTTCGGTGGTGGCGTAGGTCTGTGTCAGGGCCACAACGCTGGCGATGTCCTGGAAGTCGTAGTGGCTTTCTATCTTTACCTGTAATTCACATCAAGCAATGGATATACATTCAATTATAATTCTCTGAGGATCAGCACAACAATACATACATCATGCCTACAGTATATTTATAATAATAGGAATTTCTAAGCTGGCCACTGTGTGTCTCCCTGCCCTGCACATGTCCCCTCCTGCCCCGCTCTGATTGGCTGCAGTGCTGTGTCCCTCCACCCTGCACATGCCCCCTTCTGCCACGCTCTGATTGGCTGCAGTGCTGTGTCCCTCCACCATGCACACGCCCCCTTCTGCCCTGCCCTGATTGGCTACAGCGCTGTGTCCCTTCACCCCGCCCCCTTCTGCCCCTCTCTGAGGACTGTGGCAGCCCCTTATAGCAGGACAGCCCCACAAGTCCCAGTGCAGCTGCATGTAGGTAATCTGCAGGGTTGGAGACAGCCAATGAGTTGTGAATAACTGTGACCTGAATGCAAATGATATGCTAATCCCATGCAGATCGGAATTTGGCCAAGAAGTGCATCTGATTGATAATAATTAATTCTGGGCTGCATAAATCTGCATAGAGGCCAGACTGATTAGCATATCATTAATCTCCGGCCACATATAAGAAGATGAAGGTTTGTATTTACCTTCCCCATGCCGGAGTGAGCGTGGCCGATCTTCACCACCACCGGGAACGACGGCATTGCCAGCTGAAACGATAAAACACCGATTATAACGTGTCATCCGATATACCGCACAGATAATACTACAGGAATCGGGAAATCTTATACAATGAATATAATTCTGCCCCTCCCCTCCTGTCACATGACTCCGCCTCTGCAGGAATCGGGAAATCTTATACAATGAATATGATCCTGCTGCTGGCCCCTCCCCTCCTGTCACATGACTCCACCTCTGCAGGAATCGGGAAATCTTATACAATGAATATGATCCTGCTGCTGGCCCCTCCCCTCCTGTCACATGACTCCACCTCTGCAGGAATCGTGAAATCTTATGCAATGAATATGATCCTGCTGCTGGCCCCTCCCCTCCTGTCACATGTTTCCACCTCTGCAGGAATCGTGAAATCTTATGCAATGAATATGATCCTGCTGCTGGCCCTTCCCCTCCTGTCACGTGACTACGCCTCTACAGGAATCGGGAAATCTTATACAATGAATATAATCCTGCCCCTCCCCTCCTGTCATGTGACTCCGCCTCTGCAGGAATCGGGAAATCTTATACAATGAATATAATCTTGCTGCATGCCCCTCCTCTCCTGTCACGTGACTCCATTTCTACAGGAATCGAGAAATCGCATACAATGAATATAATCCTGCCCCTCCCCTCCTGTCACGTGACTACGCCTCTGCAGGAATCGGGAAATCGCATACAATGAATATAATCCTGCCCCTCCCCTCCTGTCATGTGACTCCGCCTCTGCAGGAATCGGGAAATCTTATACAATGAATATAATCTTGCTGCATGCCCCTCCTCTCCTGTCACGTGACTCCATCTCTACAGGAATCGAGAAATCGCATACAATGAATATAATCCTGCCCCTCCCCTCCTGTCACGTGACTACGCCTCTGCAGGAATCGGGAAATCGCATACAATGAATATAATCCTGCCCCCTCCCCTCCTGTCACGTGACTACGCCTCTGCAGGAATCGGGAAATCGCATACAATGAATATGATTCTGTTGCATGCCCCACCCCTCCTGTCACATGACCATACTCTGCCTCTTGCATCAAGTGCAAGCTTTTTTGTCAAAGTTTGCAGTCACAATTTTTACATGAAAGTCAATGGCCACCAACTAGCAGTTAATAGCAAAGCCCCCCTATGAGCTAGAAACACCATATTTGCAGGGTATGCTAAGTAAGGGGGACAGCGGGAACAAGAGGGGGAACATTTTCAAAAAGACCCTGTAGTTTTGAAGAAAATTGATTTTAAAGTTACGATAGGAAAAAAGTATATATTTAACCACTTCAGCCCACAGTGTTGTTCACTTCATGCATCTGAGCAACTTTCACCTCCCATTCATTCACCAATAACTTTATCACTACTTATCACACTGAAATGATCTATATCTTGTTTTTTCCATCCCATCTTTGGGTGGTACATTATGCAAACAGTTTTTTTATTCTATATCCATTTTAACAGGTAGATTAAGAAAGAAATGGAAACAATTCATTATTTCTCAGTTTTTGGCCATTATAGTTTTAAATTAATACATGCTACCGTAATTAAAACCCATGTATTGTATTTGCCTATTTGTCCTGGTTATTACCCTGTGTAAATGATGTCCCTATCACAATGTATGGCGCCGATATTTTATTTGGAATAAAGGTGCATTTTTTCAATTTGCGTCCATCACTATTTACAAGCTTATAATTTAAAAATGTATATTAACATACTCTCTTGACATGCATATTTAAAACGTTCAGGCCCTTATGAGGTAACTATTTATGTTTTTTTTTGTTTTTGTTTTAAATTGTAATTTTCTTTATTTAATTTTTTTTTATTAAAAATTTTATTTGGGTAATTTTTGGTGTGGAAGGTAAACAGCTAATTTTAAATGTAATATAATGTACTTATTTATTAAAAATGGTATGTGGGTGTAATTTTACTCTTTGTCCACAAGATGGCCACAGTCAAATAGTCCTAAAAGTGAAAGATCTCGCTTCCAGGAACTAGAATGAGAACGGGAAACATCTTGTTACTCAGAAAGACCGCGGCCTCTGATAAGAGGCCGACGGTTTTTCTGCAGGGGACTTAGATTGAAGAATGAGAACTATATTCCAATTCATTGATTGGGGGGCTAACAGCAGGCGGCGGGAGCGCACGCGGGATTCAGCTCTCAGGAAGCAGCAACTGCACAGTCTACTGGACGAACATATTCGTCCAGATAGGCTCAAGTGGTTAACCACGAGGCTGGGATAGCCAGAATGTGGAGCCCCGGCCTGAGCTATACCAGCCCGCATGTTCCATGGTATGGGGGGGCTCCGGGGGAGAGAGGTGGCCAAGCCTTCCTTACCCCCCCCCCCTCCGGAGCACTTACCCAATCCATGGACAAGGGGCTCATCCCCACCTCCAGTGCCCCAGGAGGAGGTGGCAGTTGGTGAAGCCCTGAGGGAGGGGCTCATGGTGGCATCTGGGAGTCCCCTTTAAGGTGCCAGCCCCCTCCTCAGGAGAAATGAGTACCCCTCGCCCATTTCCACAAAGGGTTAAAAGAAATTTAAAAAAACACAACGGCGAACAAAGTATTTTAATATTCTAAATTAACCATGCATACTTACCTTTAAAAAATGCACGCCAATATCCTCAGAAATGCCCCACCCCAATATACTCTGTTAACTTGATTGAAGATCTCTGTGCACCCGCCGCCATACACGCTACAGCTCTAGCTATACATATATGTATATAGTACATAGTATACAGTAATTCCTGCTCTCCTCCCCACCCACTGCACCCTGGAACACCCACAGCACTCTGGAACACCCACAGCGCCCTGAAACACCCACAGCACCCTGGAACACCCACAATACCCTGAAACACCTACTGCACTCTGGAACACCCACTGCACCCTGGAAAACCCACAGCAACCTAAAACACCCACAGCCCCCTGGAACACCCACAGCACCCTGAAACACCCACTGCACTCTGGAACACCCACTGCACCCTGGAACACCCACTGCACCCTGGAACACCCACTGCACCCTGACACACCCATTGAACCCTGGAGCACCCACTGCACCCTGGAACACCCACAGCACCCTGCAACACCCACTGCACCCTGGAACACCTATTGCACCCTGGAGCAGCCACTGCACCCTGGAGCACCCACTGCACCCTGGAACACCCACTGCACCCTGGAGCACCCACTGCACCCTGGAGCACCCACTGCACCCTGGAACACACACTGCACCCTGGAACACACACTGCACCCTGGAACACACACTGCACCCTGGAGCATCCACTGCACCCTGGAGCAACCACAGCATCTGGAGTCCCAGGTTGGAATCTTGACCCAACCCTGCATGAATTTCTCCCGGTGATTTTGTGGGATTTCTCCGGACTCATTTGCAGGAGAGTCAGGGGAAGCAGATTATGATTGGGTAGTGCAGTATAAGCACTTGCTGCTCCCATCATCTCTGTATGTGTATTCCATGCCCCAGGAGGGAGGAGGTTCACTAATGTCCCCATATTCCGGGCATGTTCCCCGTGTCTTGGTCAGTCATGAAGAAGCGCTGGTTTTGCTGGTTGCACTGGTGGTGAAGTCCTGGGACTGTCTTCATCACACACATGTAATCTCTTGCGTTCTGCATCTCATTTCGGGAGATATATTTTTAGTCCAGCCCTGATGCAATAAGTGCACAAGAGGTGTGACTATCCTGTGTGACGAGAAGTTTGCTGGATTCAGTGATTACTGCAGCAAAGTCTTGTCCCAGATCCGAGGACATGTGTAGCGAGCAGAGCGGTGGCCACATCTGAGGGACAGCCTGGGAGAAAGGAGGGGCCTCTTCTGGGTGGCCGTAGAAAAGGGGGGTTCATAGTTCAGGAATAAGGAGTCAGTCCTCTGACTGAACACTGAGGGAATTCTGCGCTTGTCACGGGAAGAGGGGACGACGTATAAAGTTATTGCTCGGCTGGAGGTGCCTTATAGCCCAGCATGAATACCTTATCATACTCTCTGCTGCTGGGCACCATCCTCCTCGGGACCATGAAGATGAGCGACGCCTGTAGCTGCGCCCTGAGCCACCCCCAGCAGCTCTTCTGTATCGCCGAAGTAGGTGAGTCCTGAAATCCTCATACTCTGGATACTTGTTCCTCCTGTAATGCAGATGTAGGGGAGTCCTATAATCATCATACTCTGGATACTTGTTCCTCCTGTAATGCAGATGTAGGGGAGTCCTATAATCCTCATACTCTGGATACTTGTTCCTCCTGTAATGCAGATGTAGGGGAGTCCTATAATCATCATACTCTATATACTTGTTCCTCCTGTAATGCAGATGTAAGGGAGTCCTATAATCATCATACTCTGGATACTTGTTCCTCCTGTGATGCAGATGTAGGGGGGTCCTATAATCATCATACTCTGGATACTTGTTCCTCCTGTAATGCAGATGTAGGGGAGCCCTATAATCATCATACTCTGGATACTTGTTCCTCCTGTAATGCAGATGTAGGGGGGTCCTATAATCATCATACTCTGGATACTTGTTCCTCCTGTAATGCAGATGTAGGGGGGTCCTATAATCATCATACTCTGGATACTTGTTCCTCCTGTAATGCAGATGTAGGGGAGTCCTATAATCATCATACTCTGGATACTTGTTCCTCCTGTAATGCAGATGTAGGGGGGTCCTATAATCATCATACTCTGGATACTTGTTCCTCCTGTAATGCAGATGTAGGGGGGTCCTATAATCATCATACTCTAAATACTTGTTCCTCCTGTAAGATGTAGGTGAGTCCTATAATCATCATACTCTGGATACTTGTTCCTCCTGTAATGCAGATGTAGGGGAGTCCTATAATCATCATACTCTGGATACTTGTTCCTCCTGTAATGCAGATGTAGGGGAGTCCTATAATCATCATACTCTGGATACTTGTTCCTCCTGTAATGCAGATGTAGGGGGGTCCTATAATCATCATACTCTGGATACTTGTTCCTCCTGTAATGCAGATGTAGGGGGTCCTATAATCATCATACTCTGGATACTTGTTCCTCCTGTAATGCAGATGTAGGGGGGTCCTATAATCATCATACTCTGGATACTTGTTCCTCCTGTAATGCAGATGTAGGGGGGTCCTATAATCATCATACTCTGGATACTTGTTCCTCCTGTAATGCAGATGTAGGGGAGTCCTATAATCATCATACTCTGGATACTTGTTCCTCCTGTAATGCAGATGTAGGGGAGTCCTATAATCATCATTCTCTGGATACTTGTTCCTCCTGTAATGCAGATGTAGGGAGTCCTATAATCATCATACTCTGGATACTTGTTCCTCCTGTGATGCAGATGTAGGGGGGTCCTATAATGATTATACTCTGGATACTTGTTCCTCCTGTAATGCAGATGTAGGGGAGCCCTATAATCATCATACTCTATATACTTGTTCCTCCTGTAATGCAGATGTAGGGGGGTCCTATAATCATCATACTCTGGATACTTGTTCCTCCTGTAATGCAGATGTAGGGTAGTCCTATAATCATCATACTCTGGATACTTGTTCCTCCTGTAATGCAGATGTAGGGGGGTCCTATAATCATCATACTCTGGATACTTGTTCCTCCTGTAATGCAGATGTAGGGGGTCCTATAATCCTCATACTCTGGATACTTGTTCCTCCTGTAATGCAGATGTAGGGGGTCCTATAATCCTCATACTCTGGATACTTGTTCCTCCTTTAATGCAGATGTAGGGGGGTCCTATAATCACTCTGGATACTTGTTCCTTCTGTAATGCAGATGTAGGGGAGTCCTATAATCATCATTCTCTGGATACTTGTTCCTCCTGTAATGCAGATGTAGGGGGTCCTATAATCCTCATACTCTGGATACTTGTTCCTCCTTTAATGCAGATGTAGGGGGGTCCTATAATCACTCTGGATACTTGTTCCTTCTGTAATGCAGATGTAGGGGAGTCCTATAATCATCATTCTCTGGATACTTGTTCCTCCTGTAATGCAGATGTAGGGGAGTCCTATAATCATCATACTCTGGATACTTGTTCCTCCTGTAATGCAGATGTAGGGGAGTCCTATAATCCTCATACTCTGGATACTTGTTCCTCCTGTTATACAGATGTAGGGAGTCCTATAATCATCATACTCTGGATACTTGTTCCTCCTGTAATGCAGATGTAGGGGGGGGAGTCCTATAATCATCATACTCTGGATACTTGTTCCTCCTGTTATACAGATGTAGGGAGTCCTATAATCATCATACTCTGGATACTTGTTCCTCCTGTAATGCAGATGTAGGGGAGTCCTATAATCATCATACTCTGGATACTTGTTCCTCCTGTAATGCAGAAGTAGGAGAGTCCTATAATCATCATACTCTGGATACTTGTTCCTCCTGTAATGCAGATGTAGGGGGGTCCTATAATCATCATACTCTGGATACTTGTTCCTCCTGTAATGCAGATGTAGGGGAGTCCTATAATCATCATACTCTGGATACTTGTTCCTCCTGTAATGCAGATGTAGGGGAGTCCTATAATCATCATTCTCTGGATACTTGTTCCTCCTGTAATGCAGATGTAGGGGAGCCCTATAATCATCATACTCTGGATACTTGTTCCTCCTGTAACGCAGAAGTAGGTGAGTCCTATAATCATCATTCTCTGGATACTTGTTCCTCCTGTAATGCAGATGTAGGGGAGTCCTATAATCATCATTCTCTGGATACTTGTTCCTCCTGTAATGCAGATGTAGGGGAGTCCTATAATCATCATACTCTGGATACTTGTTCCTCCTGTAATGCAGATGTAGGGGAGTCCTATAATCATCATTCTCTAGATACTTGTTCCTCCTGTAACGCAGATGTAGGGGAGTCCTATAATCCTCATACTCTGGATACTTGTTCCTCCTGTAATGCAGATGTAGGGGAGTCCTATAATCATCATACTCTGGATACTTGTTCCTCCTGTAATGCAGATGTAGGGGAGTCCTATAATCATCATACTCTGGATACTTGTTCCTCCTGTAATGCAGATGTAGGGGAGTAATATAATCATCATACTCTGGATACTTGTTCCTCCTGTAATGCAGATGTAGGGGAGTCCTATAATCATCATACTCTGGATACTTGTTCCTCCTGTAATGCAGATGTAGGGGAGTCCTATAATCATCATACTCTGGATACTTGTTCCTCCTGTAATGCAGATGTAGGGGAGTCCTATAATCATCATTCTCTGGATACTTGTTCCTCCTGTAATGCAGATGTAGGGGAGTCCTATAATCATCATACTCTGGATACTTGTTCCTCCTGTAATGCAGATGTAGGGGAGTCCTATAATCATCATACTCTGGATACTTGTTCCTCCTGTAATGCAGATGTAGGGGAGTCCTATAATCATCATTCTCTGGATACTTGTTCCTCCTGTAATGCAGATGTAGGGGAGTCCTATAATCATCATACTCTGGATACTTGTTCCTCCTGTAATGCAGAAGTAGGGGGTCCTATAATCCTCATACTCTGGATACTTGTTCCTCCTGTAATGCAGATGTAGGGGAGTCCTATAATCATCATACTCTGGATACTTGTTCCTCCTGTAATGCAGATGTAGGGGAGTCCTATAATCATCATACTCTGGATACTTGTTCCTCCTGTAATGCAGATGTAGGGGAGTCCTATAATCATCATACTCTGGATACTTGTTCCTCCTGTAATGCAGATGTAGGGGAGTCCTATAATCATCATACTCTGGATACTTGTTCCTCCTGTAATGCAGACGTAGGAGAGTCCTATAATCACCATACTCTGGATACTTGTTCCTCCTGTAATGCAGATGTAGGGGGGTCCTATAATCACCATACTCTGGATACTTGTTCCTCCTGTAATGCAGATGTAGGGGAGTCCTATAATCATCATACTCTGGATACTTGTTCCTCCTGTAATGCAGATGTAGGGGAGTAATATAATCATCATACTCTGGATACTTGTTCCTCCTGTAATGCAGATGTAGGGGAGTCCTATAATCATCATACTCTGGATACTTGTTCCTCCTGTAATGCAGATGTAGGGGAGTCCTATAATCATCATACTCTGGATACTTGTTCCTCCTGTAATGCAGATGTAGGGGAGTCCTATAATCATCATTCTCGGGGTTCTCTGGATACTTGTTCCTCCTGTAATGCAGATGTAGGGGAGTAATATAATCATCATACTCTGGATACTTGTTCCTCCTGTAATGCAGATGTAGGGGAGTCCTATAATCATCATACTCTGGATACTTGTTCCTCCTGTAATGCAGATGTAGGGGAGTCCTATAATCATCATTCTCTGGATACTTGTTCCTCCTGTAATGCAGATGTAGGGGAGTCCTATAATCCTCATACTCTGGATACTTGTTCCTCCTGTAATGCAGATGTAGGGGAGTCCTATAATCATCATACTCTGGATACTTGTTCCTCCTGTAATGCAGATGTAGGGGAGTCCTATAATCATCATACTCTGGATACTTGTTCCTCCTGTAATGCAGACGTAGGAGAGTCCTATAATCACCATACTCTGGATACTTGTTCCTCCTGTAATGCAGATGTAGGGGGGTCCTATAATCACCATACTCTGGATACTTGTTCCTCCTGTAATGCAGATCTAGGGGAGTCCTATAATCATCATACTCTGCATACTTGTTCCTCCTGTAATGCAGATGTAGGGGGGTCCTATAATCATCATACTCTGGATACTTGTTCCTCCTGTAATGCAGATGTAGGGGGGTCCTATAATCATCATACTCTGGATACTTGTTCCTCCTGTAATGCAGATGTAGGGGAGTAATATAATCATCATACTCTGGATACTTGTTCCTCCTGTAATGCAGATGTAGGGGAGTCCTATAATCATCATACTCTGGATACTTGTTCCTCCTGTAATGCAGATGTAGGGGAGTCCTATAATCATCATTCTCGGGGTTCTCTGGATACTTGTTCCTCCTGTGATGCAGATGTAGGGGAGTCCTATAATCATCATACTCTGGATACTTGTTCCTCCTGTAATGCAGATGTAGGGGAGTAATATAATCATCATACTCTGGATACTTGTTCCTCCTGTAATGCAGATGTAGGTGAGCCCTATAATCATCATACTCTGGATACTTGTTCCTCCTGTAATGCAGATGTAGGTGAGCCCTATAATCCTCATACTCTGGATACTTGTTCCTCCTGTAATGCAGATGTAGGGGAGCCCTATAATCATCATACTCTGGATACTTGTTCCTCCTGTAATGCAGATGTAGGGGAGTCCTATAGTCATCATACTCTGGATACTTGTTCCTCCTGTAATACAGATGTAGGGGAGCCCTATAATCATCATACTCTGGATACTTGTTCCTCCTGTAATACAGATGTAGGGGAGTCCTATAGTCATCATACTCTGGATACTTGTTCCTCCTGTAATGCAGATGTAGGTGATCCCTATAATCATCATACTCTGGATACTTGTTCCTCCTGTAATGCAGATGTAGGGGAGTAATATAATCATCATACTCTGGATACTTGTTCCTCCTGTAATGCAGATGTAGGGGAGTCCTATAATCATCATTCTCTGGATACTTGTTCCTCCTGTAATGCAGATGTAGGTGAGCCCTATAATCATCATACTCTGGATACTTGTTCCTCCTGTAATGCAGATGTAGGGGAGTCCTATAATCATCATACTCTGGATACTTGTTCCTCCTGTAATGCAGATGTAGGGGAGTAATATAATCATCATACTCTGGATACTTGTTCCTCCTGTAATGCAGATGTAGGGGAGTAATATAATCATCATACTCTGGATACTTGTTCCTCCTGTAATGCAGATGTAGGGGAGTCCTATAATCATCATACTCTGGATACTTGTTCCTCCTGTAATGCAGATGTAGGGGAGTAATATAATCATCATACTCTGGATACTTGTTCCTCCTGTAATGCAGATGTAGGTGAGCCCTATAATCATCATACTCTGGATACTTGTTCCTCCTGTAATGCAGATGTAGGTGAGCCCTATAATCCTCATACTCTGGATACTTGTTCCTCCTGTAATGCAGATGTAGGGGAGCCCTATAATCATCATACTCTGGATACTTGTTCCTCCTGTAATGCAGATGTAGGGGAGTCCTATAGTCATCATACTCTGGATACTTGTTCCTCCTGTAATACAGATGTAGGGGAGCCCTATAATCATCATACTCTGGATACTTGTTCCTCCTGTAATACAGATGTAGGGGAGTCCTATAGTCATCATACTCTGGATACTTGTTCCTCCTGTAATGCAGATGTAGGGGAGTCCTATAATCATCATACTCTGGATACTTGTTCCTCCTGTAATGCAGATGTAGGGGAGTAATATAATCATCATACTCTGGATACTTGTTCCTCCTGTAATGCAGATGTAGGGGAGTCCTATAATCATCATACTCTGGATACTTGTTCCTCCTGTAATGCAGATGTAGGGAGGTCCTATAATCATCATTCTCTGGATACTTGTTCCTCCTGTAATGCAGATGTAGGGGAGTCCTATAATCATCATACTCTGGATACTTGTTCCTCCTGTAATGCAGATGTAGGGGAGTAATATAATCATCATACTCTGGATACTTGTTCCTCCTGTAATGCAGATGTAGGGGAGTAATATAATCATCATACTCTGGATACTTGTTCCTCCTGTAATGCAGATGTGGGGGAGCCCTATAATCATCATACTCTGGATACTTGTTCCTCCTGTACTGCAGATGTGGGGGAGTCCTATAATCCTCATACTCTGGATACTTGTTCCTCCTGTAATGCAGATGTGGGGGAGTCCTATAATCCTCATACTCTGGATACTTGTTCCTCCTGTAATGCAGATGTAGGAGAGTCCTATAATCATCATACTCTGGATACTTGTTCCTCCTGTAATGCAGATGTAAGGGAGTCCTATAATCATCATACTCTGGATACTTGTTCCTCCTGTAATGCAGATGTAGGGGAGTCCTATAATCCTCATACTCTGGATACTTGTTCCTCCTGTAATGCAGATGTAGGGGAGTCCTATAATCATCATACTCTGGATACTTGTTCCTCCTGTAATGCAGATGTAGGGGGGTCCTATAATCATCATACTCTGGATACTTGTTCCTCCTGTAATGCAGATGTAGGGGAGCCCTATAATCATCATACTCTGGATACTTGTTCCTCCTGTAATGCAGATGTAGGGGAGTCCTATAATCATCATACTCTGGATACTTGTTCCTCCTGTAATGCAGATGTAGGGGAGTAATATAATCATCATACTCTGGATACTTGTTCCTCCTGTAATGCAGATGTAGGGGAGTCCTATAATCATCATACTCTGGATACTTGTTCCTCCTGTAATGCAGATGTAGGGGAGTCCTATAATCATCATTCTCTGGATACTTGTTCCTCCTGTAATGCAGATGTAGGGGAGCCCTATAATCATCATACTCTGGATACTTGTTCCTCCTGTAATGCAGATGTAGGGGAGTCCTATAATCATCATACTCTGGATACTTGTTCCTCCTGTAATGCAGATGTAGGGGAGTCCTATAATCCTCATACTCTGGATACTTGTTCCTCCTGTAATGCAGATGTAGGGGAGTAATATAATCATCATACTCTGGATACTTGTTCCTCCTGTAATGCAGATGTAGGGGGGTCCTATAATCCTCATACTCTGGATACTTGTTCCTCCTGTAATGCAGATGTAGGTGAGCCCTATAATCATCATACTCTGGATACTTGTTCCTCCTGTAATGCAGATGTAGGGGAGTCCTATAATCATCATACTCTGGATACTTGTTCCTCCTGTAATGCAGATGTAGGGGAGTCCTATAATCATCATACTCTGGATACTTGTTCCTCCTGTAATGCAGATGTAGGGGAGCCCTATAATCACCATTCTCTGGATACTTGTTCCTCCTGTAATGCAGATGTAGGGGAGTCCTATAATCATCATACTCTGGATACTTGTTCCTCCTGTGATGCAGATGTAGGGGAGTCCTATAATCATCATACTCTGGATACTTGTTCCTCCTGTAATACAGATGTAGGGGAGCCCTATAATCATCATACTCTGGATACTTGTTCCTCCTGTAATGCAGATGTAGGGGAGTCCTATAGTCATCATACTCTGGATACTTGTTCCTCCGGTAATGCAGAAGTAGGGGAGTCCTATAATCCTCATACTCTGGATACTTGTTCCTCCTGTAATGCATATGTAGGGGAGTCCTATAATCATCATACTCTGGATACTTGTTCCTCCTGTAATGCAGATGTAGGTGAGCCCTATAATCATCATACTCTGGATACTTGTTCCTCCTGTAATGCAGATGTAGGGGAGTCCTATAATCATCATACTCTGGATACTTGTTCCTCCTGTAACGCAGATGTAGGGGAGTCCTATAATCATCATACTCTGGATACTTGTTCCTCCTGTGATGCAGATGTAGGGGGTCCTATAATCATCATACTCTGGATACTTGTTCCTCCTGTAATGCAGATGTAGGAGAGTCCTATAATCATCATACTCTGGATACTTGTTCCTCCTGTAATGCAGATGTAGGGGGGTCCTATAATCATCATACTCTGGATACTTGTTCCCCCTGTAATGCAGATGTAGGGGAGCCCTATAATCATCATACTCTGGATACTTGTTCCTCCTGTAATGCAGATGTAGGGGGTCCTATAATCATCATACTCTGGATACTTGTTCCTCCTGTAATGCAGATGTAGGGGGGTCCTATAATCATCATACTCTGGATACTTGTTCCTCCTGTGATGCAGATGTAGGGAGTCCTATAATCATCATACTCTGGATACTTGTTCCTCCTGTAATGCAGATGTAGGGGGGTCCTATAATCATCATACTCTGGATACTTGTTCCTCCTGTAATGCAGATGTAGGGGAGTCCTATAATCACCATACTCTGGATACTTGTTCCTCCTGTAATGCAGATGTAGGGGGGTCCTATAATCATCATACTCTGGATATTTGTTCCTCCTGTAATGCAGATGTAGGGGGGGGGGGGGGTCCTATAATCATCATACTCTGGATACTTGTTCCTCCTGTAACGCAGATGTAGGGGAGTCCTATAATCATCATACTCTGGATACTTGTTCCTCCTGTAACGCAGATGTAGGGGAGTCCTATAATCATCATACTCTGGATACTTGTTCCTCCTGTGATGCAGATGTAGGGGGTCCTATAATCATCATACTCTGGATACTTGTTCCTCCTGTAATGCAGATGTAGGAGAGTCCTATAATCATCATACTCTGGATACTTGTTCCTCCTGTGATGCAGATGTAGGGGGGTCCTATAATCATCATACTCTGGATACTTGTTCCTCCTGTAATGCAGATGTAGGGGAGCCCTATAATCATCATACTCTGGATACTTGTTCCTCCTGTAATGCAGATGTAGGGAGCCCTATAATCATCATTCTCGGGGTTCTCTGGATACTTGTTCCTCCTGTAATGCAGATGTAGGGGAGTCCTATAATCATCATACTCTGGATACTTGTTCCTCCTGTAATGCAGAAGTAGGAGAGTCCTCTAATCATCATTCTCGGGTTCTCTGGATACTTGTTCCTCCTGGGTGGTGCCTAACCCTAACCCCTCCCACTGGTGGTGCCTAACCCTAACCCCTCCCCCTGATGGTGCCTAACCCTAACCACTCCCTCTGCAGAAACACCCTTTTACACATAGAAACGATAATATATTTGATAACGTAAAATCTGTACATACAAATGAATCAATATGATAAAAACTATAACGTTGGAAGCTTCTAAAACTATGTTGTTAACTAATGTTGTTAACAGTGGTGCTCAGCAGAGCTCGAATATTCGAGTAGCTCGAATATTCGAGCTCTTTTCCAGCTATTCGAGCTCGGTATTTTAGCTGGAGCTATTCGAATGGGCTATCCGAGTACACTCGAATAGCCCATTCACTATTCGAGCTATTCGAGCAAACGGCGCTATTCGAGCTCGAATACAGAGCTCGAATAGCGTCATAGCCCAGATTGATGTCCTTAGAGCCAATCAGAGGGCTCCCAGGCCCTCTGACGGCAGCCAATCACAGAGGGGGACCCTGGCCAGCCCCTACCCTATAAATAGCGGCCGCCATGTTCCGTTTCTCCGTCCTTGCCTGAGACTTGCATAGAGAGAGAGTTGCTCCTTTGTGCTTTGGCTTAGCAAGAGCTCTATTGTGGTCATTCACCTAGCGTTTTTGCTCACATACACCTCCTATACACACCTATATTGTTGTTAGTTAGTTAGACATTGTATTTTAGTTAGTAGCTTTTGTGTTACATAGAGACAGGCCAGCTGCTGCAGGCTTACAGCTTTAGGCCTCAGGGCCTTGCCTGTGTGGGCAGCTGTCCTCCTGTCCTCTGTTTATTTCTCTCTATTCTATACCAGTATTTCTGCTGTCCTTTACTACTGATTGTATTAGTATTGTAGTTATATACTGTAACTGTACTAGGACACTCACTGTCACTGTTCATAGGCTACTAGCTGCTCCTGCGTGTGTGCACTCACTGTCTGTGTACACACTACACACACTCTATTTCCAAGTTCTGATAACTGATTGATTATTGTAATTGAATATTGTAATTAGTTAGTTGTACTCACTGTTACTACTTACTGTACTAGGAGTCTAGGACACTCAGTCACTGTTCATAGGCTACTAGCTCCTGCGTGTGTGCACTCACTGTCTGTGTACACACTACACACACTCTATTTCCTTCTGATAACTGATTGATTATTGTAATTAGTTAGTTGTACTTACTGTTACTACTTACTGTACTAGGAGTCTAGGACACTCAGTCACTGTTCATAGGCTACTAGCTCCTGCGTGTGTGCACTCACTGTCTGTGTACACACTACACACACTCTATTTCCTTCTGATAACTGATTGATTATTGTAATTAGTTAGTTGTACTTACTGTTACTACTTACTGTACTAGGAGTCTAGGACACTCAGTCACTGTTCATAGGCTACTAGCTCCTGCGTGTGTGCACTCACTGTCTGTGTACAAACACTACACACACTCTATTTCCTTCTGATAACTGATTGATTATTGTAATTAGTTAGTTGTTTGTACTTACTGTTACTACTTACTCTTACTGTACTAGGAGTCTAGGACACTCAGTCACTGTTCATAGGCTACTAGCTCCTGCGTGTGTGCACTCACTGTCTGTGTACACACACTACACACAGTCACACACTCTATTTCCTTCTGATAACTAATTGATTATTGTAATTAGTTAGTTGTACTTACTGTTACTACTTACTCTTACTGTACTAGGAGTCTAGGACACTCAGTCACTGTTCATAGGCTACTAGCTCCTGCGTGTGTGCACTCACTGTCTGTGTACACACACTACACACACTCTATTTCCTTCTGATAACTGATTGATTATTGTAATTAGTTAGTTGTACTTACTGACTGTACTAGGGACACTCACTCAGTCACTGTTCATAGGCTAGCTCCTGCGCGTGTTTGCGCGTGCGTGCACTCACTGTCTGTAGTGTACACACACTAAATTTACTTGTGATTACTACTGATTATTGTAACTGCTAGTTGTACTTCCTGACTGTTACTACTTACTTACTGTACTAGGGACACTCACTCAGTCACCTCACCCACCAACCCACTCCATTAAAGTACCCCACTTTTCACCCGCCCTTTTAAAAAACTTTTGTCTATACGCCCAAAACATCGAAGATGTCTGGAAGTGGCAGCCAGCGCGGTTTGGGCAAGGGGAAGGGCAGCAAGGGAATCAGGAGGAGAGGGAGCAGCATTGTGGCAGGCCGCGGCCGCGCCACCATGCACAGTTCCGCAGCACCAGCAGCAGCGTCAGTGGCTAACATTCCTCCCATAGCCACTGGCCGTGGACGCCTTGGGCGCCGCCCAGCAGGAGCATCTGCAACTCACGCTGCAGAGACACAGCAGCAGCAGCGTGTAGCACCTGCTCCCATTTTCCTCCAGCCGGGTCGGAAACGTCCCATTGAGGAAAAGCATGCAGACACTGTGGTGCAACTCATGACGGAGGATGAGCAGCCCGCCATCAGCTCTGCATCCGAGGCCCCCACCCTCACCACCACCACCACCACCCCTGTTCGCAGCAGCCGCCCAGCAGGGTCTGGGGAGGAGGCCAGTTCACCGTCACAAGTTGGCGACCTGTCACTCAGCAGTATTTTTACCCCAGGCACCATCAGGGTATTGTCTGCTGTTGTTGGCGATTTGGAGGAGGAGATGCTGATGGGCACTTTGGGGGATGAGGGATTGGACAGCAAGACTGTGGCGACAGTCAAGCAGCCCATCCATGCATCAGGAGAGGAGTTTGGGGTGGTCATCATCCCAGCAGGACATGTTTCAGGAGGGGGAGGATGATGATGACCCGGTGACAGACAGAGACTGGGCGCCACCACCTCCAGGGGATGTCGTCCTCAGCAGCTCTGAGGAGGAGGAGGAGGATGCGCTTGTGGGCCTTGCAAGGAGGCGCATCATTGCAAGCATTGGCAGCAGTAGGCAGGTCCCACAGCCTGCTGGTGTCTCAGGCTCAGCAGCAGCAGCAGCATCTGCCAGTACCACCACCAGCCGCACCCAAGCCCCCCCCCCCCAACCACCACAGGGAGACAGGCAGCAGCGCTTCCATGCCGTAGGGGGATGTTTCTGTCACCAATCTGGCGATATTTCACCATGCCCACTGTGTACAGCAAGTACGCCACTTGCAACCACTGTCTAACCCTAACCCTTAAAGTTCAGCACCAGCTCGCTCATCAACCACCTTGCTGCGAAACATTTCCACCAGCATGAGGAGTTCCAGAGGCTGAAGGCATCTGGTGCTGGCAGTGGCACCACACCCATCACTGCACAGCCTTCAGCAGCAGCAGCAGCAGCAACAGCAGCCACCCGCCCTCCTGCTCCTCCAGCAGCACCAGCAGGAGTGCGGAAACGCACTGCTCCTCCCCCCTCTGCAACTCCTGCCGCCGACACTGAGGCCTGTTCTGGCAGCCAGTCCTCAGTGGCCTCCTCCGCTGTGTCTGCTGATTCCCGTGCCAGCAAAAGGCCACGCCAGAGCCTTTTGAGCGAGTCCTTCCAGGGGGTGGTTAGGGCTCTGCCTCCCAGCAGCCGTCGCGTGCGTCAGCTGAACGGCTTGCTGGCACGGGCCATGTGCTCCCAACTCCTGCCGTACACGCTCGTGCAGGAGGGGAGCGACATTCGTGCGCTGCTTGCTTGCGCAGCCCCAGACTGGCAGCTCCCCAGCAGACACTTTTTCTCCCGCAAGGCCATTCCTGCACTGCACCGCTTTGTGATGGCCAATGTGGAGCGAGGGCTGGAGCACGCGGTTGGTGAAAGGGTCCACGTCACCATGGACTCCTGGAGCAGCCGCTTCGGGACAGGCCGCTACCTGTCCTTCACTGTCCACTGGGTCAGCTTGGTGGAAGGGGGTGAGGATGGGAGAGCAGCAGCGGGCACAGCAGCAGCAGCAACACAGTGGGTGGTGCCACCCCGCAGGGTCAGGGGAACTGCAGCAGGTTCCTCCGATCCTCTGCCATCCTCCGGCACACCTGGCCAAACCCCCCGCCTCAGCAGCAGCGTGAAGGCCCGCCACTGCCAAGCGCTGCTGCACTTGGTCAGCCTTGGGAAGACCAAGCTGACGGCAACCCATGTGTTGGCCAAACTCCAGGAGCAGGAGAGGATTTGGCTGACCCCCAGAGGCCTCAGAGTCGGAGAGGTGGTGGCCGACAATGGGGCCAATCTGGTTGCCGCAATAGACAGGGGAAACCTGACCCACATCCCCTGTCTTGCCCACGTGCTGAACCTGGTGGTGCAGAAGTTCTTGCGCACCTACCAGGGGATGGGCGAACTGCTGGAAACGGCAAGGAACGTTGTGCGTCACTTCCGGCGCTCGGCTGCAGCCTGTGCGAGCCTGGAAGACGTGCAAAAGGAGCTGGATCTGCCACGCCATCGGCTGATCCTTGACGTTCCGACTCGCTGGAACTCCACCCTGGCGATGTTGGAGCGTCTGGTTGAACAGAAGCACGCTGTCAACCAGTACCTTGCCCTGGCCACTGTTTCCGCCGCTCAGAGAAGGGACAAGACCAGCAACATCCCGTCCATCGTCCCCGATGATGACTGGAGGCACATGCAGCAGGTGTGCTTAGTGCTGGCTCCCTTTCTGCAGGCCACTAACATGGTGAGCAGGGACCATGCTATGGTCTGCGAGTGGGTGCCCCTGGTTTGTCTGCTGAACAGGGCCCTCGATGCTTTGCTGGAACAGGGAGCGGCAGCCTTGGACCAGCAGGAGCGGCAAGCAGCTGCACAGTCCACCTCTGAGGGGGAGGAGGAGGAGGACTTGGTGGAGGTCCCTGACCTTGCTGCTGATGAGGGGGAGCAGCACAGTGCAGCTGAGTTGGTGCGGGGGTGGAGAGAGGATGAGGCTGACGAGGCAGAGGAGGAGGATGAGGACAGCAGCACTGCCGTCGATGTGCCAGCAGACGTGGCCCGCCTCTTCCCAATGGCAGCACACATGCTGACGTGCCTGCGCAGAGACCACAGGGTGATCCAGATGAAGCAGAGGGAGGACATCTGGATCAGCATGATGTTGGACCCACGCCTCAAGGGGAAGTTGAGCCAGTTCCTGCCGCCTGCAGGAGGAGACCCAGCGCAACAAATAAGGAGCTTGCAGCAGGCCCTTGTTGAGCGCTTGGAGGAAGCCTTCCCCCAGCCTTCCACCCCCACTGTCCAGCAGCCAGCACAGAGGCAGCAGCAGGTGCCTGCATCCAGCAGCAAGCGCCCCACAGACCTGCTGTCTCTCAGCCACAAGCTCTACAGGACTGTAGAGGCTCCGGCAGCAGTGACTAGAGAGGAGGTGCATGCAGCAGCATCCTCCACCGGTCACAGCCAGCGCCTGACCCGCATGGTGGCTGACTACATGGGGTCCTACAGCGGGCTTGACAGCGATGCCCCTGTTGATCCCATGGAGTATTGGGTCAAGCGCCTGGAGATCTGGAGCGAGCTGGCGCAGTACGCCCTGGAAGTGCTGTCCTGCCCCCCTTCCAGCGTGCTGTCCGAGCGCTGCTTCAGTGCAGCTGGTGGTGTGGTCACCGAGAAACGCTCACGTCTGTCTCACAAGTCTGTGGACAGACTGACGTGTCTCAAGATGAACCAGGCGTGGGTGGAAGGCGAGTTCCTGGCCCCTGTTGTCGGCGAGAGGGGGACATGAACTGGCTAAGAACCATCGTTAATGTGCCTTACCACCCTTTACCACCTCCTGGCTCCTGCTCACTAAGCCAGCCTGGTTCACTTTGACTATTACGTCGCCTGCAGCCACACATTTTACACCTACAGTGGGCTGCTGTGTACTGCCCTTCTGCTGTCTGTCTGTGTTTCCCACTGCCAGGGTACACAGATTTACCTTCTGCTGCCGCTCTGCCACCAGCTATTACGTCAAACAATAGCTATATATCTGTGTAATTTGTTTTACAAACAAAACCAAAAAACCATTAAAAAAAAAAAAAAGGTTTAATTTTTCTGAGGTGCCCGGGTTGAAAACTGTGTTGTCCCCGTTGTGTATTGGACACGATGTGGGCTGCACGACCGCTGTCTGGGACCTCCTGTTGTGTTCATTTACGGCCTGGTATCACCGCTAGGTACCAGGGCTATTATGTCACGCTGCCTACCTGCTGCCACACTCACACTGCTCCTCCTCCATTCCTCCTCCTGCTGCTGCTGTCTGTCTGTGTTTCCCACTGCCAGGGTACACAGAATTACCTTCTGCTGCCAGTCTGCCACCAGCTATTACGTCAAACAATAGCTGCACACATAATTACTCCTCCATTCCTCCTGCTGCTGCTGCTGTCTGTCTGTGTTTCCCAACGCCAGGGTACACAGATTTACCTTCTGCTGCCACTCTGCCACCAGCTATTACGTCAAAAAATAGCTATATCTGTGTAATTGGTTGTAAAACCAAAACTACAAAACCATTACAAAAAAAAAGGTTTAATTTTTCTGAGGTGCCCGGGTTGAAAACTGTGTTGTCCCAGTTGTGTATTGGACACGATGTGGGCTGCACGACCGCTGTCTGGGACCTCCTGTTGTGTTCATTTACGGCCTGGTATCACCGCTAAGTACCAGGGCTATTATGTCACGCTGCCTACCTGCTGCCACACTCACACTACTCCTCCATTCCTCCTGCTGCTGCTGTCTGTCTGTGTTTCCCACTGCCAGGGTACACAGAATTACCTTCTGCTGCCAGTCTGCCACCAGTCAAACAATAGCTGCACACATAATTACTCCTCCATTCCTCCTGCTGCTGCTGTCTGTCTGTCTGTCTGTGTTTCCCAACGCCAGGGTACACAGATTTACCTTCTGCTGCCACTCTGCCACCAGCTATTACGTCAAAAAATAGCTATATCTGTGTAATTGGTTGTAAAACCAAAACTACAAAACCATTACAAAAAAAAAGGTTTAATTTTTCTGAGGTGCCCGGGTTGAAAACTGTGTTGTCCCAGTTGTGTATTGGACACGATGTGGGCTGCACGACCGCTGTCTGGGACCTCCTGTTGTGTTCATTTACGGCCTGGTATCACCGCTAGGTACCAGGGCTATTATGTCACGCTGCCTACCTGCTGCCACACTCACACTACTCTTCCATTCCTCCTGCTGATGCTGCTGTCTGTCTGTGTTTCCCACTGCCAGGGTACACAGAATTAGCTTCTGCTGCCACTCTGCCACCAGCTATTACGTCAAACAATAGCTGCTCACATTACTCCTCCATTCCTCCTGCTGCTGCTGCTGTCTGTCTGTGTTTCCCACTGCCAGGGTACACAGATTTCCCTTCTGCTGCCACTCTGCCACCAGCTATTACGTCAAACAATAGCTGCACACATAATTACTCCTCCATTCCTCCTGCTGCTGCTGCTGTCTGTCTGTGTTTCCCACTGCCAGGGTACACAGATTTACCTTCTGCTGCCACTCTGCCACCAGCTATTACGTCAAAAAATAGCTATATCTGTGTAATTTGTTGTAAAAACAAAACAAAAAAAACCAAAAAAAAAAAAAGGTTTAATTTTTCTGAGGTGCCCGGGTTGAAAACTGTGTTGTCCCAGTTGTGTATTGGACACAATGTGGGCTGCACGACCGCTGTCTGGGACCTCCTGCCTGCTGTGTTTATTTACAGCCCTGGTATCACCGCTAGGTACCAGGGCTATTATGTCACGCTGCCTGCCTCATTGACTGTCTGCTGCCACACACTCATCCTCCTCCTCCTGCTGCTGAATTTACCTCCTGCTGTCTGTGTGTTTCCACTGCCAGGGAGCACATACAATGGCGCTTCCAACATGCGTGCGCCACCAGCTATTTGTTAGTCTCAAAAATAGCTGCATTTCTTTAAAAAAAAAAAATTTGAAAAGAGAAATAAGTGAAGAAGAAGACGATATAGAAGAAGATGAAGAAGAAGAAGAAGGAGAAGAAGATGAAGAAGGAGAAGAAGATGAAGATGAAGAAGAAGAAGATGAAGAAGATGAAGAAGATGAAGAAGATGAAGAAGAAGAAGATGAAGAAGAAGAAGAAGAAGAAGATGAAGAAGATGAAGAAGATGAAGAAGAAGAAGATGATGAAGAAGAAGAAGATGAAGAAGAAGATGAAGATGAAGAAGAAGATGAAGAAGATGAAGAAGAAGATGAAGAAGATGAAGAAGATGAAGAAGAAGATGAAGAAGATGAAGAAGAAGAAGATGAAGAAGAAGAAGAAGATGAAGAAGATGAAGAAGAAGATGAAGAAGAAGATGAAGAAGATGAAGAAGATGAAGAAGAAGAAGATGAAGAAGATGATGAAGAAGAAGATGAAGAAGATGAAGAAGATGAAGAAAAAGAAGATGAAGAAGAAGAAGATGATGATGATGAAGAAGATGAAGAAGATGCAGAAGAAGAAGAAGACAATATAAAAGAAGAAGAAGATATAGAAGAAGAAGATATAGAAGAAGAAGATATAGAAGAAGAACAAGAAGAAGATATAGAAGATAAAGAAGAAGAAGAAGAAGTATATACAGTACTGAACAAATTTCTGGACACAACTTCTCTTTTCAACTTTTTTTTTTTAAAGGAACATCCCCACATAATCACTTGCTGTTGTTACTTGGAAAAAAAGAGGTTTCTTGCATCATTCACCCTCAAAACAAGTGTTGGAAGCTATTTAAGGCCATTTCGAATAGTCAGCTCGAATAATGAGCTTGAATACCGACTCGAATAGTGAGCTCGAATTCCGAGGTCGAATCGAATAGTAAAAATTATTCGACTCGAATATTCGACTGACCTCGAATAATTTACTATTCGAATTCGACCAAACTCGAATTTTGAAAAGGGGTATTTGAGCACCACTGGTTGTTAACAATATTTGTTGCGGCGCCCTTTTTTTGCTGTATTAATGATAATTGCATTTGAGTCTATGACGGCGCCCTTTTCGTCCACCCTCAGCCGGCGCCCTTTTTCTGCTACCGTTCTGATTGAGGCTCAGTTCACATTGGAGCGCATCCGCACCTGCGCTGCCGATCCGTTCCGTTAGTGGAGTGACAACGCAAGGTCCCCAGTCCGCAACGATGAGTGGAACACAGGGAACGGAGCGGAATGCAGCAATGTGAACGTTCCCATAAGGAAAGCATTGCTGCGGCTGCTGCGTTCCGCTCATCGGAGCAGAACGTAGGCTGAAAACAGCCTAATGTGAAGCAACACTAAGTGAAGATCTATACAGCAGAAGTTAGGCACATCCAGCCCTCCCCTGTTCCGGAGTAATGTCATCCATGAGCCTCCAGGCTTTTACTATGGAAGATGAATGTTTGGAGGGATCCGTTTATCAGGCCAATCCATCACTTGGGGATTGACACTGGCAGACATTGTATGAGAAATTATATTTTAGGTCAGACTTTTATTTGAACTCTTCCTCGCGTGTTTACATTATGCGTGCGAGCCGCGATCGGCGGCTCGCACACTGTTTACGGAGACACCCTCTGTGAACTGGCATGGAAAGGACGCTCGAACGAGCCGTCGTTTCCATGCTATACCACTAACGACCTGCAGACGCCTATCGGCGTTAGGCGGTCATGAAGTGGTGTACCCAAATACTCAATGTATTTATTTTGTTTCCCATTTAAAGTTGGTTGTATCAGGTATTGCCTCCTGTGTTTCTTTTTGGCAGCCCAAGTCTTATACAATAGATTTATTATAATGTATTATTTATAAAATTATAATTCATTTGAAAACTAGATACTGCTCCAAAATGTGTTAATATGGTTACAATTTTTGTAATGGAGGATGTAGGTTTTGCTATGGGTAGTAATGCCATTGGTGTGTGCCAGTGTTTTTAGCTGATTGCACCAGATGTGTAATCCCATTACTGTATGCCTTTCTACTGTACCACCACCAACCCTGCTTGTGCCAAAATCAGTTCCGGGTACAACTCTTGTTGTACTTGGCGAAATAAATAGATTCTGATTTTGATTTCCTTATCATTCTGTATGATAAGCGATTCAGTTGTCAGGATAAATAACACTGTGGGCAGAGGGAATCCTTGTTGTTGGACGAGGCTATTTATACAGATAAATGTTCGGTAATATAGCACAACACAGTCCTGCTATTCATAGGAGGGATTCCCTCTCACCACCAGTAATACCACTTTTATCAGAAACTATCTGACTGCTGCCGACACATTTTCGAATAATTGTTTTATTCTAAAGGTAGCGATTCTGATTCCATCAACAAAGTGATCGACTTTATTGGGCGATCTAATGCCAACCAACTATTGGCCCACACACTACAAGCAATATCTTATGCAATTCACTAATCGATCTGAACGATGTTGTGTCTCCAGGCTCAGAATGCAAAAAATCGATTCATTGTCGATCGAGTGACATGTGAGCAGCAGCAGCCGATTCCTGTGCAATTGACCGATATCTTGCATCCTGCTCAATCCACTAAGCTGGTCAATTCGACATGATATCGTCCACTTTCCATCGATTGGGCATACTAGAACACACTCTATTCTCTCTCAATTCTATTTAGTGATCAAATTGAATGGTCGATCGTACAACCAAATTGCTAGATGTCTGGCGGGTATGCTAGGTACACACCATACAATCTTCTGTTAGATTTTCTCTTAGATTTCCCTGCCAGATAGCTTTTTTCCATGTTGTAGGTAAATCTAACAGAAGAATCTAACAGAAATTTGTATGGTGTGTACCTAGCATAAGGCCCCGTTGACACTTAATCAGTTGGTACACGTTTTTTTTTCTTCTCCATAGCAGTGCATTGTGAAAAAGATTTCAGTTAAAACGCGTTAAGTGTGAAAGGTGCCATAGGAAAACATGGACTTACTTTGAAAATCAGTTGACCTTTCAGTTATAACTGAGAGCAACTGATTATGATTAAGGGCCTGTTTCCACTACACGCAGATTGGATGCAGATTGGGTGCGGAGAAACGGACTCCAATGAATGCCTATGGGCCTGTTTCCACTAAACGCGATTTTTCTGATGCAGATTGTTCTGCAGCAATTCACTATCGCTTCATTCCTCTAGTCTTGCAGCTGACATGTTTGCACAGAGCTTTACGTCAGTGTTTATAAGGGATATTGGGCGATAGTTTGCGCACTCTTCTAGGGGGGTTATTTTCTTTTGCAATAAGTGTTATAATAGCTGTATTAGATTTGCGCAAAAGTTCCGGTCTTCTCATCAGCATTTACCATTCTATAATAGTGAGTTACGGTCTCTGTAGTAGAGAATGCTATAGAACTCGGAGGAACAGCCATCAGGGCCTGGGCTCATAGTAGGTGGAGCTCGTACTGCTGCATGTGTGTGTGTGCGGAAAAGTGGGTAGAGCATAAAACAGCCAATCAAATTTCAGCCATTCATTGTTAATGGGAAAATGTAAACTGCAGCCATTCTTAGACTGTTAATCGCAGGGTTCTCACACTTGACACATTTGGTCACTGGGTGAATGTGATTCAGATTCAAGAAAGTGGGTGGAGCCTACAACAGCCAATCAAAATTCATGTATTGCTTTTTAAGAGGAATATTTAAACTGCTGCCATTCTTACACTGTTAATGGCAGAGGCTTCAAACTTGCTACAGTCGGTCATTCGGTGACTGGGGTCCAAATTCACTAAAGGGGTGGGGCCACATACAGCCAATCAGATTTCCTTGGTGGATAAACTGCTTCCATTCACACATTTTTGATGCCAGGAACCTGAAAGCTCACAAACTTGGCCATTGAGTGACTGTGTGTCAATGTTACAAAAAGTGGGCGGAGCTAAAACGAATTTCACTAGAAAATATAAACTGCAGCCATTCTTACACCGTTAATGGCAGGGTTCTCAAACTTTGCACAGTTGGTCATTGGGTAACTGAGATTAAGAATTTGGAAGGTGGGTGGAGCCTACAACAGCCAATAAAAATTCACCTTTCGATTTTCAAAGGGAATATTTAAGCTGCTACCATTCTTATACTGTTAATAGCAGATGCCTCAAACCTGGTACAGTTGGTCACTGGGTGATTAGGGTTCAAATTCAGAAAGGGGGCGGAGCCACAAACAGCCAATCAGATTTGTTTATTTTTCAATGGGAATATACAAAGTATTGATACCAAGGACCCCAAAGCTGAGAAACTTGATAATTGAGTGACTGTATGTCAAGGTTACAAAAAGTGGGCGGTGCCAACAAGTTAATTTTTTACATGGCAAGGTTCCCAAACTTGACACAATTGGCCACTGGGTGACTGGGATTAATATTCAGAAATGTGCAACAGCCAATCAAAATTCACATAATTATTTTCAAGGGGAATATTCACATTGCTGCCATTCTTACACTGTTAGTGGCAGAGGCCTCAAACTTGCTACAGTCAGTCATTGGGTGACTGGGGTCCAAAATCACTAAAGGGGGGAGCCACATACAGCCAATAAGATTTGGTAGATTGCTTTCAGCCATTCTGTTATCAGCAGGGTTCTCAAACTTGACACAGTTGGCCTCTGGGTGACTGGGACGAATATTCAGAAAAGTGGGTGGAGCCTACAGCAGCCAATCAAAAATCACCTTTTGATTTTCAAGGGGGATATTTACATTGCTGCCATTCATACACTTTTAATGGCAGATGCCTCAAATCTGGTACTGGGAGACTGGGGTTTAAATTCTGAAGGGAGCGGGCCAAAAACAGCCAATCAGATTTGTTTAATTTCAATGGTAAAATGCAACTTATTGATGCCAAGGACCCCAAAGCTCATAAATATTGATGCCAAGGACCCCAAAGCTCATAAAATTGGTCATTGAGTGACTGTATGTCAAGGTTAGAAATAGTGGGCGGAGCCAAAAACAACTAACTTTTTATATGGGAAAATATAAACTGCAGCTTTTCTTACACTGTTATTGGCAGGGTTCTCATACTTCACACACTGGGTCACTGGGTGACTAGGATTAATATTCAGAAAAGTAGGTGGAGCTTACATAAGCCAATCAAAATTTGCCAATTGATTTTCCATGGAAATATTGAAACTGCTGCTATTCTTACACTGTTAATGGCAGAGGCTTCAAACTTACTACAGTTGGCCGTTAAGTGACTGGGGTTCAAATTCACTAAAGGGGTGGAGCCACAAACAGCCATATTTCTTTGCTGGATAAACTGCTTCCATTAGCACAATTTTGATGCCAGGAACCTGAAAGCTCACAAACTTGGTCATTGAGTGACTGTGTGTCCAGGTTACAAAAAGTGGGTGGAGATAAATACAAATTTCACTGAGAAAATGTAAACTGCAGCCATTCTTACACTGGTAATGGTAGGGTTCTCAAACTTTGCACAGCTGGTCGCTGGGTGACTGGGATTAATATTCAGAAAAGTGGGTGGAGCCTAAAAATGCCAATCAAAATTCACCTGTTGATTTTCAAGGGGAATATTAAAATTGCTGCCATTCTTGCACTGTTAATGGCAGAGGCCTCAAACCTGCTACAGTCATTGGGTCACTGGGGATCAAAGTCAGAAAAAGGGGTGGGGCCACAAACAGTCAATCAGATTTATTTCATTTCCCTGGAAAATACAAATTATTAATGCCAGGACCCCAAAGCTCACAAACTTGGTCATAGAGTGTTTGTGTGTTAGGGTTACAAAAAGTGGGCGGAGCTAACACCAGCCAAATACATATCCGGGCAACGCCGGGCAATCAGCTAGTTGTTTATAATATTCTACAAAGCTCAGTGAAATGTGTAATGTGTGCTGCAGGGAATGTTTCCAGATCAATCTTTAAGCTTTCCAATTATTTGTATTGCTTTCTCTTTCTTAAAGTGGAGCTGAACTCTGCACAGGACAGAAGGAAAACAGAGAGAAACGCATCCTGTGTGTATTTAGAGAGTTTAGTCTGTCTAATTCCCCTTCATCTGTGACTAATCAAAAAGTTGTAATTTGATCTCCCAGCTGTGTCAGCTGGCTGCCACGGCATAGAGTTAATTGGTAAACACAGGATATTAACCCTATGTCTGCTCCCATGAAAGCAGGAAGTAGACACACTGCAGAGTTATTGCAGGATTTGTATCAGCTGTAACAAATACATGTTTTTCTGTAAAGGTTATAATGCTGTTGCTTATGTTTTACAGCAGAGAGGAGGTTCTGAGTTCAGGTCCTCTTTTTTGACTTTGCATATATTTATATTGGTGATAACATTGTGCGGTTAGAGTTCTGTGCAGACTCTCCCTGATGTTCTCCATCTGCTGATTCATGTCTGCTGAGGCACTTTGTTATGAAGTTCTTCTAGTTGTGTCAACTTTGTAATCATATTGTTGGTTTTTGGCTTTCTTTTTGTATTCTTGCTTTGTGACTGGTTATATATTATGCCTCTGATTATGCACTTAAAGCCGTCCCAAGGGGTCTTTTCCACAATGCTTGAATTCCTATTACATATCACAAAAATCATGTATCTTTTCTTTATGTCCTGTTGAGTTAGTTTGTCTGAGTAAATTTGCGTCTAATCTCCATTTGCAGTTCTGAGTATCTATTGCTCCTAATTTAACTGTGATTATAACAGAGGTGTTGTCCGAATAAGTGAAGTTGTTGACTTTAGCATCTCGGACTTCCTGTAGGGATGACATACTTGTCTTTGTACTCCTCACCCCTCGTTAATACGAAAATAAAAAATATCAACATTCTGCCCAATCAGACATTTTCCCTCCCCGGGGTCATGTGACTGGTTAGTGTTACAAGGTCTCAGGTGTGACTGGGGAGCAGGAGGTGTGTTACATTTGGTGTTATGGCTCTCACACTCTCTCATACTGGTCACTGGAAGCTCAGCATGGCTCCTCATGGCAGAGAACTCTCTGAGGAGCTTATAGAGGAATTCTGCCCAATCAGACATTTTCCCTCCCGGGGTCATGTGACTGGTTAGTGTTACAAGGTCTCAGGGGTGACTGGGGAGCAGGAGGTGTGTTACATTTGGTGTTATGGCTCTCACACTCTCTCATACTGGTCACTGGAAGCTCAGCATGGCTCCTCATGGCAGAGAACTCTCTGAGGAGCTTATAGAGGAATTCTGCCCAATCAGACATTTTCCCTCCCGGGGTCATGTGACTGGTTAGTGTTACAAGGTCTCAGGTGTGACTGGGGAGCAGGAGGTGTGTTACACTTGGTGTTATCGCTCTCACACTCTCTCATACTGGTCACTGGAAGCTCAGCATGGCTCCTCATGGCAGAGAACTCTCTGAGGAGCTTATAGAGGAATTCTGCCCAATCAGACATTTTCCCTCCCCGGGGTCATGTGACTGGTTAGTGTTACAAGGTCTCAGGTGTGACTGGGGAGCAGGAGGTGTGTTACACTTGGTGTTATCGCTCTCACACTCTCTCATACTGGTCACTGGAAGCTCAGCATGGCTCCTCATGGCAGAGATCTCTCTGAGGCGCTTATAGAGGAATTCTGCCCAATCAGACATTTTTCCTCCCTGGGGTCATGTGACTGGTTAGTGTTACAAGGTCTCAGGTGTGACTGGGGAGCAGGAGGTGTGTTACATTTGGTGTTATGGCTCTCACACTCTCTCATACTGCGCAAAAGGTGGATCAGCGCAACACCAGGCCGCCTCCGAATGGCCTCCATCAGAGATGCGCTGAGCCCCCCCAGGAACTACAAACGCACCTTGAACCCAAACAGAAGCTCTGCATATACACCAAAAGCATGGCTGTTAAGTGGGAGCAGCTGACCAAAAACGAATTACATTAGTACATAGCAAGGAAATGAGCAGCGCTACTTAAAAACAGACTAGTGCCTACCTGCAAAAGAGTGCAAGCCCCACTTGTGGGGTCGAATACACACCGAGCATACACATGACCTGTCTACCACTGGAGGAGGATGTTGGTTTCCTGTAACAGCTTGCATGCAACCTATTAAGTACTCGTCCCTCCCACTGCGAAGAAGTCAATCCTCCATGGGAGGGGCCTAACACTAACTAAATCCTAACCTATGTATATACATAGCCTGGGTGCGGCTAATCAAATAAAATCGAAAATTGCGCAAAAGGTGGATCAGCGCAACACCAGGCCGCCTCCGAATGGCCTCCAATCAGAGATTCGCTGAGCCCCCCCAGGAACTCCATGGAGGATTGACTTCTTCACAGTGGGAGGGACGAGTACTTAATAGGTTGCATGCAAGCTGTTACAGGAAACCAACATCCTCCTCTAGTGGTAGACAGGTCATGTGTATGCTCGGTGTGTATTCGACCCCACAAGTGGGGCTTGCACTCTTTTGCAGGTAGGCACTAGTCTGTTTTTAAGTAGCGCTGCTCATTTCCTTGCTATGTACTCTCTCATACTGGTCACTGGAAGCTCAGCATGGCTCCTCATGGCAGAGAACTCTCTGCATCACAGCGTCACATCTGCAGTGCTGTCCCATGAGAAGATATCATACAATATTTACACTGTTATACAAGCTGTACACTGACTGCTTTACATTGTATCACAGCGTCACATCTGCAGTGCTGTCCCATGAGAAGATATACAATATTTACACTGTTATACAAGCTGTACACTGACTGCTTTACATTGTATCACAGTGTCACATCTGCAGTGCTGTCCCATGAGAAGATATCATACAATATGTACACTGTTTTACAAGCTGTACACTGACTGCTTTACATTGTATCACAGCGTCACATCTGCAGTGTTGTCCCATGAGGAGATATCATACAATATTTACACTGTTATACAAGCTGTACACTGACTGCTTTACATTGTATCACAGCGTCACATCTGCAGTGTTGTCCCATGAGAAGATATCATACAATATTACACTGTTATACAAGCTGTACACTGACTGCTTTACATTGTATCACAGCGTCACATCTGCAGTGCTGTCCCATGAGAAGATATCATACAATATTACACTGTTATACAAGCTGTACACTGACTGCTTTACATTGTATCACAGTGTCACATCTGCAGTGCTGTCCCATGAGAAGATATCATACAATATTTACACTGTTATACAAGCTGTACACTGACTGCTTTACATTGTATCACAGTGTCACATCTGCAGTGCTGTCCCATGAGACGATATCATACAATATTACACTGTTATACAAGCTGTACACTGACTGCTTTACATTGTATCACAGTGTCACATCTGCAGTGCTGTCCCATGAGAAGATATCATACAATATTACACTGTTATACAAGCTGTACACTGACTGCTTTACATTGTATCACAGCGTCACATCTGCAGTGCTGTCCCATGAGACGATATCATACAATATTACACTGTTATACAAGCTGTACACTGACTGCTTTACATTGTATCACAGTGTCACATCTGCAGTGCTGTCCCATGAGAAGATATCATACAATATTACACTGTTATACAAGCTGTACACTCACTGCTTTACATTGTGTCACAGTGTCACATCTGCAGTGCTGTCCCATGAGAAGATATCATACAATATTTACATTGTTATACAAGCAGTACACTGACTACTTTACATTGTATCACAGCGTCACATCTGCAGTGCTGTCCCATGAGAAGATATCATACAATATTTACACTGTTATACAAGCTATACACTGACTGCTTTACATTGTGTCACAGCATCACATCTGCAGTGTTGTCCCATGAGAAGATATCATACAATATTTACACTGTTATACAAGCTGTACACTGACTGCTTTACATTGTATCACAGCGTCACATCTGCAGTGCTGTCCCATGAGAAGATATCATACAATATTTACACTGTTATACAAGCTGTACACCGACTGCTTTACATTGTATCACAGCGTCACATCTGCAGTGTTGTCCCATGAGGAGATATCATACAATATTTACACTGTTATACAAGCTGTACACTGACTGCTTTACATTGTATCACAGCGTCACATCTGCAGTGCTGTCCCATGAGAAGATATCATACAATATTACACTGTTATACAAGCTGTACACTGACTACTTTACATTGTATCGCAGTGTCACATCTGCAGTGCTGTCCCATGAGAAGATATCATACAATATTACACTGTTATACAAGCTGTACACTGACTACTTTACATTGTATCGCAGTGTCACATCTGCAGTGCTGTCCCATGAGAAGATATCATACAATATTTACACTGTTATACAAGCTGTACACTGACTGCTTTACATTGTATCACAGTGTCACATCTGCAGTGCTGTCCCATGAAGAGATACAGTGGCTTGCAAAAATATTTGGCCCCCCCTTGAAGCTTTCCACATTTTGTCACATTACTGCCACAAACATGAATCAATTTTATTGGAATTCCACGTGAAAGACCAATACAAAGTGGTGTACTCGTGAGAAGTGGAACGACAATCATACATGATTCCAAACATTTTTTACAAATAAATAACTGCAAAGTGGTGTGTGCATAATTATTCGTCCCCCTGAGTCAATGCTTTGTAGAACCACCTTTTGCTGCAATTACAGCTGCCAGTCTTTTAGGGTATGTCTCTACCAGCTTTGCACATCTAGAGACTGAAATCCTTGCCCATTCTTCTTTGCAAAACAGCTCCAGCTCAGTCAGATTAGATGGACAGCATTTGTGAACAGCAGTTTTCAGATCTTGCCACAGATTCTCCATTGGATTTAGATCTAGACTTTGACTGGGCCATTCTAACACATGGATATGTTTTGTTTTAAACCATTCCATTGTTGCCCTGGCTGGCTTTATGTTTAGGGTCGTTGTCCTGCTGGAAGGTGAACCTCCGCCCCAGTCTCAAGTCTTTTGCAGTCTCCAAGAGGTTTTCTTCCAAGTTTGCCCTGTATTTGGCTCCATCCATCTTCCCATCAACTCTGACCAGCTTCCTTGTCCCTGCTGAAGAGATGCACCCCCCGAGCATGATGCTGCCACCACCATATTTGACAGTGGGGATGAGCAGTGTTAGTTTTCCGCCACACAAAGCGTTGTGCATTTTATGCAGTGCACGACTAATAGTTGTCCTATGGACAGAGTCTCCCACCTGAGCTGTAGATCTCTGCAGCTCGTCCAGAGTCACCATGGGCCTCTTGACTGCATTTCTGATCAGCGCTCTCCTTGTTCGGCCTGTGAGTTTAGGTGGACGGCCTTGTCTTGGTAGGTTTACAGTTGTGCCATACTCCTTCCATTTCTGAATGATCGCTTGAACAGTGCTCCGTGGGATGTTCAAGGCTTTGGAAATCTTTTTGTAGCCTAAGCCTGCTTTAAATTTCTCAATAACTTGATCCCTGACCTGTCTTGTGTGTTCTTTGGACTTCACAGTGTTGTTGCTCCCAAGATTCTCTTAGACAACCTCTGAGGCCATCACAGAGCAGCTGTATTTGTACTGACATTAGATTACACACAGGTGCACTCTATTTAGTCATTAGCACTCATCAGGCAATGTCTATGAGCAACTGACTGCACTCAGACCAAAGGGGGTGAATAATTACGCACACACCACTTTGCAGTTATTTATTTGTAAAAAATGTTTGGAATCATGTATGATTTTCATTCCACTTCTCACATGTACACCACTTTGTGTTGGTCTTTCACATGGAATTCCAATAAAATTGATTTATGTTTGTGGCAGTAATATGACAAAATGTGGAAAACTTCAAGGGGGCCGAATACTTTTGCAACCCACTGTACAATAAAATAATTACATGAATGTGCACTGACTCTTGTGGGATGCTGTGTTAATAACACAGAGATGTGCAGCACACATTAGTAAATGTCTGGTGTGTGGGTTCAGCAGAGCTGCGTTCCTGGTCACATGACTGATATGCCGATTCCCGGAAACACGGCTGATATGCCGGTTCCTGGTCACACGACTGATATGCCGGTTCCCGGACACGCGGCTGATATGGCAGTTCCCGGAAACACAGCTGATATGCCGGTTCCTGTACACACAGCTGATATGCCGGTTCCCGGACACACAGCTGATATGCCGGGTCCCAGACACACGGCTGATATGCCGGTTCCTGGCCTTGGCTGCTCTCTGCCCGTGTGCTCAGCCGGCTGTGTAGAGAGGCCCTGGCATTAGCATCTGTATGGAGCGGATTGCACACCCTGCATACTAACCAGCCTGTCTGTAACCCCCGGATACAATGCCTCTGCGGGGGGAGCGGACTGCTGACACATCACGCTTCATACTGCTGGCTCTTTTTCTGTTCATTAATTAACATGTTCTGCACTGCTGGCATCTTCGCAGCGTCCGCCGGTGGCGGGTACACTTTTCAAGAGCTTTTTTTAAAATACATATTTTTTATGTAGTTGATGAAGAGGTAGAAATAAACGCCAACGCAGTCAGTGGCCTCCTAAGTACAGCAAACACAATACTGTGAAGGGTAATATTACCCAGAGTACACAATGCCATCGCTGTAATAATCAGAGAGGAACAGTCCGGCTTCCGCAAACATCGCAGCCGTGTCAATCTTATTAACGCCTTAAGAATAAATATAGAACAGTGCAGAACAGAGAACCATACTGTACGTGACATTTATAGCCTTCGGAAGAGACTTTTATTCCCTTAACCACCCTGGCGTTCTATTAAGATCGCCAGGGCGGCTGCGGGAGGGTTTTTTTTAAATAAAAAAAAAACTATTTCATGCAGCCAACTGAAAGTTGGCTGCATGAAAGCCCACTAGAGGGCGCTCCGGAGGCGTTCTTCCGATCGCCTCCGGCGCCCAGAATAAACAAGGAAGGCCGCAATGAGCGGCCTTCCTTGTTTTGCTTACATCGTCGCCATAGCGACGAGCGGAGTGACGTCATGGACGTCAGCCGACGTCCTGACGTCAGCCGCCTCCGATCCAGCCCATAGCGCTGGCCGGAACTTTATGTTCCAGCTACGCTGGGCTCAGGCGGCTGGGGGGACCCTCTTTTGCCGCTGCTCGCGGCGGATCGCCGCAGAGCGGCGGCGATCAGGCAGCACACGCGGCTGGCAAAGTGCCGGCTGCGTGTGCTGCTCTTTATTTGAAGAAAATCGGCCCAGCAGGGCCTGAGCGGCAGCCTCCGGCGGTGATGGACGAGCTGAGCTCGTCCATACCGCCCGGCTGGTTAAAGAGGAGCTGTCAGCCATACTATCTCAGAAAAAAACACAGTAGATAAACATTTGCTCTACTTACATAACACATGTATTGCACTGTCTACGTTTTGATTTTAGTGATTTCTCTATAGTAAAAAAAAAAAAGAGAAAATCCTTAGGATTTTCCATCTTAACTGTGTCCGTTTTGAAGAAGCCAATCCTGATGTCATTTCCTCCCTTACTTTCCTCTTCCTGATTGTGTATGCGTTGCCTGCCCCCCTCCCACTCTTCAGACACTCCCACCCAGCTCTGCAATAGACAGTGCATTGTCTCAGCATGAGAAATATTGGCCAGTCAGAGCGGAACAGAGGTGTGGGAGGAGAAAACAGGGAGGGAAAGAGGCTTCAGCCAATCAGGCTGCATTAGTTGAGTCTGAGGGGAAAGTAAGGAAGGAAAAAAGAATACCCAGCATGCCCTGCAACTTCCTTTGAGCGGCAATGTACCAAATAAGAGCCAGGGAAACTGGGGAATGTTTTAACTTTTGATTTTGACGTTTGGATTGCCTGGTTAGCATCCTTATTACTTGTTTACCAGATAAAAATAAAGAATTGATTATGGATTTTATGCCTGACCGCTACACAGGAGAAGGGTCAGTCATACTATCCCAGGAAAAAACACACATGTAAGCAGAACAAGTATTTATCTACTTATATAACACATGTATTGTACTGTCCACATTCTGATTTCAGTGAATTTTATATAGTAAATAAAGAGAAAACTGTTTAAGGAATTTTCCATTTTCACTTCTTCTGACTGAAGCCAATCCTGATGTCATTTCCTCCCTTACTCTTTTTTTTTCCTCTTAGAAACTACACTGTCATATCTGGCTTGCTTTGTAAACATGTGAGCACAGCATAGAACAGATTTCAGTCTTGTGTCACACTGAACTGCCCTCAGCCAATCAGAGAAGAGCAAGGATGTGGGCGGGGAGATGACAACCTTCCCTATCCCCAAGGGAAGTCTGACAGAGATAAGATTTATTAAGCAGAAACATTTATGATTATATTGGAATGCTTGCACTGCAGGGTCAGGTTGTAGACTACATAACAGACGCAGAGCAGTGGATAATTGGATTTTGATTTGTTTTGCTGACAATCCCGCTTTACTAGAAGATTCATGCAGAGTAGAATAGAAAAATATGGACTCCCTGGGAAAATGTAATTACTGAAGGGCATATACAATAGCTTTACATGCAGAATATTACACAACGTGATCGGTCAGACTACACTGAGGTAACACAAGGGGTGAGACAAGGGGGCGTCTGTCTCCTGCTAGATTTCTGGTGGTATCGGACAGCAGAAGGAGAAGAGTTCTGGGGGAACAGAGAAGAGGAATACAGTGCAGCCTGAGAGAAGCTCTGGAAGATCTACACTGAGGTAACACAAGGGGTGAGACAAGGGGGCGTCTCCTGCTAGATTCCTGGTGGTATCAGACAGCAGAATGGGGAGAGCTCTGGGGGAACAGAGAAGAGGAATACAGTGCAGCGTGAGAGAAGCTCTGGAAGATCTACACTGAGGTAACACAAGGGGTGAGACAAGGGGGCGTCTCCTGCAAGATTCCTGGTGGTATCAGACAGCAGAATGGGGAGAGCTCTGGGGGAACAGAGAAGAGGAATACAGTGCAGCATGAGAGAAGCTCTGGAAGATCTACACTTTGCTGATGACTTCTGTTTATTGTCTCAGAGGTATAAAGGGATGAAGGAAAAACTGGGAAAGTTACCAAATGGAGCAGAAACTGCAGGACTACCAACAATGCCAACAACACAGATGAGGATAAACAAATACTGCTACAGAGAGATCGGAGAGACAAATATATGGATATAAAATGTCCGGAGATCTGTGGAGAAACACTAACTACTAAAAGAAATTCAGTTAAAGGACACCTGAACTGAAATGTGACATAATGAGATAGACATGGGTATGTACAGTGCCAAGCACACAAATAACTAGGCTGTGTTCCTTTTTTTTCTTTCTCTGCCTGAAAGAGTTAAATATCAGGTATGTAAGTGGCTGACTCAGTCCTGACTCAGACAGGAAGTGACTACAGTGTGACCCTCACTGATAAGAAATTCCAACTATAAAACACTTTAGTAGCAGAAAATTGCTTCTGAGAGCAAGAAAGAGACAAAAAGGGGAATTTCTTATCAGTGAGGGTCACACTGTAGTCACTTCCTGTCTGAGTCAGGACTGAGTCAGCCACTTACATACCTGATATTTAACTCTTTCAGACAGAGAAAGAAAAAAAGGAACACAGCCTAGTTATTTGTGTGCCAGGCACTGTACATACCCATGTCTATCTCATTATGTCACATTTCAGTTTGGGTATCCTTTAAGGAAAGTGGGGTTGGATAGACTCATTGCTTCCTCTCAGGTCTCTCCTCTGCCGAGATTCCGGAAAACCATTCATACTATCATCCATACTATCCTGGGGTTTTGTGATCCAGCACCCATGTGGCCTCATCGCCAGGAAAGAGAACGTTCATCGGTGGTCACTGCCATTCCTCTCATGACAGGTCTACTTCACATTCTGTCCAATAACAGTTTGCTTAATAAAGTTGCAGCAGAGAAATGAGAGGTGCTCTTTGCCAAAACACGACGTTGCCTTGGCTGCGGCGACACAAAGGCGATCTGTTTGGCGTCTCATTCTGTGGGGTCACCGTATGACAATGCCTCCTGGACCCAGTCACCATCTCGCTAGGTAGGATTTCTGAAAAGGCTGAGAATTCATGTCAGATCCTTTACAAGAGGCCTGCGGAGAAATTCATTAAGTCTGGGCCAGGCCCTTTTCTCAGCACTATTGTGCGAGTGATTAGTGATGTGACATTTAGTCTTTTCTTGTCAGCTCTCTTTTGTCTCGTCTGGCTGATTCTTCTCCAACATACATAGCTACAAGACAGATACAGGACAGAGCACAATCCTCCAGGATCCAGGCAGAGGCAGGGGGACTCCTGATCCACCAGCTGTGTCACATGGAGAAGTGACAGCAGTACAATGCTCGGTCTCAGGCCTGGCACTGTCCAGTCACCTATTAACTGCCTGAAATCCAGCAGAGGAACGTATGAACCTTCCCTACGGCTAAACTCTGGCCAGATTGCGGCACGGTTGGAACATCACATCCGAAATATAGACCCTATTCCATTCTGTCCAGCTAATCCTTCATTATACACACAGCACATTCATCTATGGACTTGGAGACGCCAATCTATAACATGATAATGGTAAGCCTACCCCCCCTTAAACCGCCAACCACCACCACTCCCCATTCTCCATCCCCTCTTAACCTATTAAAATAATGGACACGGACTACTTGGCATTGGATTAATTTAAGGCCATAGCAGCCCCTTTCTTTATTCAGCCAATTAACAATGTTCCAAAACAAACAAATAACCATCATAACCAAAACAGCATTCACAAAGAGCTGGGGTAAGGGGTCCGGAGGCACCGAAAATCTGTCTGTCATAACACCCGTGTGACATGCAGCCTTGTACCGGCCCCCCGCCGCGGAACTCGGCTCGGGGACAGCTGCATGCCCCAAAGTCGTCTCTCTTAACTCCGTTAAAACCGCCGGATTTGTCCCGCGACAAATCTCTTTCCCAAGAAACCGACCTCCGGAGCCCCTTTTTACCCCTCCGGCTGCAATGACAAACAAAGACATACCACACAAAACAGAAAATAAGGGAGGGAGGGTGGGAGCTTCTTCCATCACGCTGCTCCAAGCCGGAAGTGCCCGCCCCCCTGCATCCGCCGCCTGACCCGGGAAAATCCGCCTACGCCTCCCAGCGCTGCACTGCCCGCCCCCTGCTCCAGTTAACCCCTGCCCTGCCCCACCAGACCTGGGCAACTACCCACTAACCCAGCTACCTAGCGCTACCCGGGGGAGGACGGCTACCTCATCATGGCCGGGCCCTCCGCACTACGCTAGCTCCCGCTTCTGGCCCTATCTTGATAATGGTAAGCCTACCCCCCCTTAAACCGCCAACCACCACCACTCCCCATTCTCCATCCCCTCTTAACCTATTAAAATAATGGACACGGACTACTTGGCATTGGACTAATTTAAGGCCATAGCAGCCCCTTTCTTTATTCAGCCAATTAACAATGTTCCAAAACAAACAAATAACCATCATAACCAAAACAGCATTCACAAAGAGCTGGGGTAAGGGGTCCGGAGGCACCGAAAATCTGTCTGTCATAACACCCGTGTGACATGCAGCCTTGTACCGGCCCCCCGCCGCGGAACTCGGCTCGGGGACAGCTGCATGCCCCAAAGTCGTCTCTCTTAACTCCGTTAAAACCGCCGGATTTGTCCCGCGACAAATCTCTTTCCCAAGAAACCGACCTCCGGAGCCCCTTTTTACCCCTCCACCACGAAAGGGCATGACCCCTTATGACCTTGAGGCCCCCAACCTCAAAGCTCTTTGTATCCCCTCTTCGATACCTAGGGCCCACAAGTCCATCCCAATGTCATTAAGATGCACCCCGTCCCTTCTAAGGAACAAACCAATGTCCTCCTCCAGTTCGAAATGACGAATAGCCAACCCCCCATTCCTGATAAAGAACCTGGCCACCTCTTTGTTCAATTTTATCCTAGCTTTATTAACCTTTTGGACCGAGTTAGCCAACCTCCAATGTTCCCGAGCCACAATGTCTGACCAAACTACAATGGTCTCGGGAAACAGGGACCGAACCCTCAAAAAATCAAATTTGATCTCCTTTATAACGATTCTGGTGGATCTAGCCGCCAGATCGTTCCCCCCAACGTGCAACACGAGGATGTCGGGGGCTCTATCCATGCGTGCCAACTTGTGAAGTTCCGGCAAAAGGCCGGGCCAAACCATCCCAGGGAAACCTATCCACCGGATACGTACCTGCTCCCTAGGGAAGCCAAGCTGGCGGCCCTCGGGCCTCACATCGGCCCTTCTCGCCCCCCTACTAACGTAGGAGTGTCCCACAATCCAAACGATGACCTGCGGACCTGCAACAAGAGAGAACAAACTAACAGCAATTGCCCTAAACCCCAGCTACCCCAACCCCCCCCCTACACTAAATGGGGCCTAATGTATGACTTGAAGCGGGCCGACTCCCAGCGCCCGATCTGCTTTATGACCCCCTCGCTCAACCCCCAACGTGACGCCTCCGTAGCCGCACCAATCCGGAAAGAGTGGGAGGCAAACTCCAGAAAAGGGAGGCCGAGTTGGCCTAAACCTTTTCGGAACAACGCTACAAATTGAAAGCGAGACAAAGCCGAGCCGTCCCGGTGCACCAAAAACACCTGAGCCTGAGAGGGGCGGGCCGCCCCAAAACTCTGGACGTTATAATGGGGGCATAACGGGCCGCCAATCTGAAACAGGGTGATAGCCCGACCCCTGCCCGCCTGGTCGGTTTTTGAGCGTGGCAAATAAATGACGACCGTATCAGCCTGGATGGAGATGTGTTCTGCAAGGATGCCTCCCACTCCCGCTTTGTTGCGGCTAACTAGCTCCCCTATTCTAAAGGCCCCGAAAAAAGCCAGAACGAAAGCGGTCTGAAATAGACCGCACTCATAACTGGAGGAGCATAAGCCCGGCAGTACCCCCACCAGCCTACCCAGCAACTCAAACGTAACCGGGCGCCTGGCCTCCCTGCGAACCGCCCCAGACCGGTAACCCCTAAGAGCCTGCCTCACCCGGAAATCTTTAGTTACATCTAGGAGCCCCCTGACCTTGAACCAAAAAGCCAGAGCCGATAACTTCTTAGCCACTGCCGATGCCGAAATACCCTCTACAAAATTATTCCCCAAGAAATACAGCAACAAACATAGCCGTTCTTCATCCGAAGCACAACCTCCTGCTTGCAACATCAAAGCGTCCCACGCATTCCACACTAACGTGTACGCTGCCGCTGACGACTCCGATATGGATCTCCCAATCATACAGGATACCGCTCGAAAGGAATCCTCCACGCCGCGGACGGGCAAGGAACCCCACGTTCTTCCGCCGTGGGAACCGCAGCCCGGAATCTGTCCCACTGGAATCGAGAAAGTGCATCAGCAATGACATTGTCGACCCCAGGTAAATGCACAGCAAACAAGTAAATATTAAACCGCAAACAATCCAACACCAGTTGCCGCATCAGACTTATCACCGGGGGGAAGACGCCGAACAGCTGTTCACTGCCAATACCACACCCATGTTGTCGCAGTTGAACCTCACCCGCTTGTTGGCCAGCTGCCTTCCCCAAATCTGTACCGCCACTACTATGGGGAATAACTCCAACAGCACCAGGTTGGACGTAAAACCCGCCTCCACCCAGGATGTGTCCCAGGGAACTGCGCACCATTGGCCTGCGAAAAAGGCACCGAAACCATGGGAGCCCGCCGCATCAGTAAACAGCTCTAACTCCGCATTGCTCACCGTGTCTTGCATCCACAGCGACTTGCAATTGAAATTAGTCAAGAAAATCAACCACACCTGTAGGTCTGCCTTGATGTCCGCAGTTAACCGAATCCGGTGGTGTGGCGCTGGCACTCCTGCGGTCGCCATTGCCAGGCGCCTGCAGAAAATACGCCCCATGGGCATGATTCTGCAGGCGAAATTCAACTTGCCCAGCATAGACTGCACCTCCCTCAAAGTCATCTTCCTGCAACGGATTGCCAATGAAATAGAATTCTTGAGGTTCACCACCTTATCAGCTGGCAAGCTGCATTCCATAGCAACGGTGTCTATAGTAATGCCCAAGAATTTTAACGCCGTGCCGGGGCCCTCCGTCTTTTCTTCAGCGAGTGGGACCCCGAAGCGCTCACATATGTGCCGCATAGTCGCCAATGCGTACGCACAATCAGGAGAGTCTGCTGCACCCATGAACAAAAAATCGTCGAGGTAGTGTATAATTGACTGCACGCTCGACCTATCCTTCACTACCCATTCCAAAAAAGTGCTAAACCGCTCAAAATAAGCACAGGAAATGGAGCACCCCATGGGCAGACACCTATCCACAAAGTACTCTCCTTTCCAAAAACAACCCAACAAACGGAAACTTGAAGGATGAACCGGCAGTAACCTAAAAGCTGACTCGATATCAGTTTTTGCCAGTAACGCCCCTTGACCCAACCGCCTGACCCAACTTAAAGCTGCATCGAATGAGGTGTACACCACCGATGCATCGTCACCCGACAATCCATCATTGACAGATGAACCGCGAGGAAAAGACAAGTGGTGGATTAGGCGGAACGATCCCGGTTCTTTTTTAGGAACCACGCCCAGCGGTGACACGATCAGATCAACCAGAGGGCGAGAAGGGAACGGGCCCGCCAATCGACCCACTGCCACCTCCTTAGCCAACTTCTTGTCCACGACACCCGGCAACTCATAGGCGGACTTCAAGTTCCTAAAAGGGGGGACCGACTGCAACGAACAACTACTGGGAATCCAGAACCCCTCCTCAAAACCTGCCTTCAGGAACTCTGCCGCCTCGTGGTCGGGATACCTACTTAGAAACTGTGCCATCTCCGCCCCCTTCACTGGCGTCGTCCCTTTTTCGCGCAGAATCCCCCGACTTCGCCCTTCGCTGCTTATAACATCTGGAAGCCGCATGTGAGCCTCCGCAATGGGAGCACTCATGCTTGAACCGGCAGGACTGGCCAAAACGACAGGCTCCATCATTATATTGCCAACAGGTACCCTTTCCACGGGTCGCCGGCTGGCCGGCTGGGGCCGACCCTCCGGCAGTCGCGGGAAAGGACTGAGAGGCCCTTGCCGGGATCATCAAACGCATCCACAAGGTGATATCCTTATGGTCCCACCGAATCTCCGGCCGTACCGCCTTCGTCTGTCTAAACTGCTCGTCGTACCGCAGCCAGGCATTCCCCCCGTACGACCGGTAGGCCTCCCCGATCGAGTCCATGTAACCAAACAGCGCTGTGCAATGCTCAGGCTGCTTTTCCCCTGTCACGCTTGCCAGGATCGAAAAAGCCTGGAACCAGTTCTGGAAGGTCCGGGGTATCAATCTATAGCGCCGTTCCTCCTCCCTCTTCTTCTCGTCCGGCTTACCCTTATCCAGATTGAACTTCTCCAGCTGGAGGAGCGAAAATATCTCAATATATTCGCCCCTCCAGATTCGCTCCTTCACTTCCTGCTTCAAATGAGAACCGAGAAGGCCATTGAAACAAACATACAGTTCCGCATGCGACGCATCAGCCAGTCGCACCTGGCCTGCCCCCCCATCAACAGAAGAGCCGCTGGCTGCCCCTTCCGTCTGCACCGCCACCTCCGCCTGGACACTGCTCAAACCCAACGCCGCGGGTGGGGCCACCTGAACCACCCCTTGTACGGCCAAACCTACCCCTTGCGCCCCTCCCTGTACCATCCCCACATGAGGGGCCGCTCCCGGGGGTGCCAAAGACCAAGCCCCCACCGGTGAGAGGGGGGGTTCCCATTGGTAACAACCCCGACGCCACCGCCGGCATGGGAGGTGAAGGCTGCACCTGCGCTAACTGCGACTCCGCTGACGTTGCTAGGCTACCAGCCCCACCCTGTCTTCCCCCACAAATTCCCAACAATAAAGTGGCTAAGGCATTAACCGCAGCTAGATTGGCCTCACCTGGCTGCTCCGGACGCATGTCCCTGCCAGCCGTCACTCCGGATCCACCCGCTGCGACATCATCACCATCCTCTGCGGAATCCACCTCGGAGTCAGAGCCGTTTTCCGCTGTGGGGCCCCTGCCGTGCTGTACATGCTGAGTCTGTGGCCGCTGATCACCTCTGCCCGACTTGCCCTTCTGCCTGCTGGATCCTCCCGACTTGCCCTTGCTGGTGGAGCTCCTGCTTCCACCGTGCGCTTGATGGGTCGCCGCCGCGGGGGGAAGGGCGGCACCCGTGGGATTGGAGTCCTTCCGTTGGGCTCGCTTAGTCTGCCGCGCAGCGCGGGGACTAAGGGCCGCACCACCTCTCGCCTGCTGGGAATGTGAGGAGCTGGCCGCGCTGGATTGCCCCTCTCCTGCTGCCTCTTGCCGTTGATTGGGATTCCTCCCGCCAGCCCCCTTGCCCTTAGACAAACGTTTTGCAGGGGGAGGCGGAGGGTCCCTGGGGGGGCTCCCTGAGCGGCGCCGGGGTCCGGCATGGAGCTCTGGGCTGAGTCTTTCCGGAGGCCTGGACTGCCTCCTCTCCTCGCTTCTCCCCTCACCTGCTTGCACGGGTGGAGCGCTGGGTGCCGCAGCCGCGGGTGGCTCGCTGGCCGCCGCAGCCTCCGCCGCTGTGCCCGCTCCCATCGCCGCCAGCTGGACCTGGACCCACGAGGGGCCCCTTGATGCCGCTTCTGCCCGGATCCTGGCCACCAGCAAGTCTAATTCCGCCATAGTTACAGGGACACAGGCGGGCGTCCGGCAAGCAGCTTCTTCCATCACGCTGCTCCAAGCCGGAAGTGCCCGCCCCCCTGCATCCGCCGCCTGACCCGGGAAAATCCGCCTACGCCTCCCAGCGCTGCACTGCCCGCCCCCTGCTCCAGTTAACCCCTGCCCTGCCCCACCAGACCTGGGCAACTACCCACTAACCCAGCTACCTAGCGCTACCCGGGGGAGGACGGCTACCTCATCATGGCCGGGCCCTCCGCACTACGCTAGCTCCCGCTTCTGGCCCTATCTCAGCTGAGAACAGTTTTCAGGAAGCATAAGTGGAGGACTTCCCTCTGAAGAAGGGCAACAGTCAGGTTACTAGTTTATTGGACATCTCGTGGTTGTCCTTCTCTGGAGGTCACTCCACTACTAATCTTTTTATTAAACTGTTTTTGTAATATTGGCCTCTCTGAGTTCATTGATTAGCCCAATTCTCCCATCCTTGGTGGGAGTTCCAATAATTCACCAATCCCGTCATTTGGAGTATGACAACCTTCAGGAACATCTCACACAACCGAGTGAGGGCAGGCTGGTGATCTTCTCCTGCCTTGTGTTTACCTCAATAGTATCTGTGAATAATCACTTTGTGTCTTCCATCATGCATGGGAGAACCTGACTGACTCACAATGTAACCCTCAGGAGGGAGGAGGAGCCCCTGTCTCGAACAAACCATGAAAAACGCAATCTTCTGCACTGATTGAACACAGGGAGGTAGGGCGGATGGTAGTATTTTCAATAGTGATGTGATGTGATAGTATATATGTGATTGTATATCTGGGAGGGGTGCAGCTGTGCGAGCGGGAATATCAGAAGCTCAGTCTTGTCTAAATTAAGCTTCAGGAAGCTGGCGGTCATCCAGGAGGAAATGGATGTGAGGCAGGTGGAGACTTTGCCCATGGTGGAGGAGGAGAGATCTGGGGTGTGGAGATATATCTGGGTGTCGTCGGCATACAGGTGGTAATTGAAACTCATGGAGGAGATGATTTTGCCAATTGAGGCAGTATAGAGTGAGAACAGTAGTGGTCCTAGGACGGAACCTTGAGGAACACCAACTGAGAGGGGTGTAGGAGTGGATGAGGAGCCATTGAAGGATGTTGGGAAGGAGCGGTTGGAGAGGTAGGAGGAGATCCAGGCTAAGGCTAGGTCCTGAATGCCCATTAGCTGCAGGGAGTGGAGGAGGAGGGAGTGGTCGACAGTGTCAAATGCAGAGAAGAGATCCAGGAGGAGCAGGATGGAGTATTTACCTTCGGCTTTGGCAAGGGCATTGACCACTTTGGTGAGGGCTCTTTCTGTAGAATGGGCTGGATGAAAACCAGATTGCAGGGGATCGAGAAGGGAGTTCAAACTGAGGAAGTGGTTCAAGCATTGCGTAATATGTTGGCGCTTTATAAACACAATAAATAAATAAGCGTTGGTGGGCCAGGCATTCAAAGATTTTCATGGCAAAGGGGAAGAGGGAGATTGGGTGGTAGTTGGATGGCAGTGATTAGTGAAGGTGCAGGGGAAGCACAGTGGCCTGTTTGAATACGGAGGGGAAGGTGCTGGTGGAGAAGGAGAGGTTGAACAGGTGTGAGGACAGGGACTAGATCAGGAAAGTGTGGGTGGAGGGAGTTGGATGGGACCAGGTCTAGGGGGCAGGAAGTAGCAGGTGAAGTTGCCAACATCTGGTTGACTTCCTCCACTGCGACAGGCGTGAAGGAGGTGTGGGTGCGAAGAAACAGGAGAAGGGTGTCGGGAGGAGACGGGAGCGATGGAGTGGAGGAGAGAAATATCCCTCCGGATGGTGGTAATTTTGTTGATAAAGTAGTTTGATAGAGTTTGATAGGTCAGTGGCAGAGAGGGTGGAGGTTGGGGGTGGGGCTGAGTAGGACATTGAAGGTGGCAAAAAGACAACGTGGGTTGGAGGCTTGGGTAGTGGTGATCAGACCAGTGAAGTATTTGCTATCAGCAAGGGCAGTATGGTACGTCTGCAACTTGGTCTTGTACCCCAGGAAGTCATGGTTGTGGCAGGATTTCCTCAATTTTGCACGGACACAAGGACAGGAGGACACAGCGTCACAGGGGAATTACAGGATTAATAATTATATTATTAATTACACTAACCCGAATCTTGAGTCCAACAAACCCAGCAGCTACTGATCAGTGAGCTGATTATTAACCAGCAGACACCGGTTTGGATTGGCTCAGTTTCAGGACAGTGGAGATTTGCATGGTTACCTGTATTTCATACTTATTTCTAATCCTGCCTGGAGTAACACGGAAGTAATAAACACACCTGCGATGCCAGCAAACGCCCGGCGAGGAGCTGAGTTGAACTGTAATGACTAGCTGCGAGTACGCAGGGTCATTGCTTTCTAAACATTCTTCATGTTATTTACTAGTAATGATCAGGAAATATCTCCATATCTGACGCCTCTTTGCCAGACGAGGAGGGGAATAAAAAGGCAGCAGCAGATATATTGGTAAATATCAGAGTTTAGCGGGCCTGTTTCCAGAGGCGTAGCTAGGGTTTTCAGTGCCCGGAGACAAAGACAGTTTTTGCGCCCCCCTCCCGGAACAAAATGGGTGTGGCCACTCATCAGAATGTGGTCATAGTCATGGGTGGAGCCAAATGTTATTAAATTAGCCATATGTGCCGCCTTACCCTTTCAGAAAGCCAGATGTGCCCTCTGTTTCCCCCATTTAGATAGCCAGATATGCCCCCTTTAAATAACCTTTTTTCTGCTGCTAACACTTCTGCGCTCCTCTGCGGAGGGAGGAGGAGAAGCAGAGGCACTTCGGGCAGCCAGCGAGCCACCTTTCATTTATGTGGGGGAGCAACGGGTGTGCTGAGTGCCCTCAAAGTGCTGCGCCCGGGGACACATGTCCCCCCTGGCCCACCCATAGCTACGCCTCTGCCTGTTTCACAGTAATAAGTCTGTATACGGACGAGGAGGGGTATAAAGAGGCAGCAGCAGATATATTGGTAAATATCGAAGTATAAAACTAGCAGGCCCATTTTTCAGTAAATAAGTCTTTGGAAGAAAAATCTTGTCAGACATTCCAATCTCCTCTTAATTCCCGGCAGGTAAAGTGACGCAAGTCTTGGCAATAAGGCTGGAAAACAGATTAGACATGTTCAGCATTCCTCGGAGGTCATGCATGCTCAGCCGATAGCGCCGGTCATGTTATCGGCATTTCAGGATGAGGGTCGGACGAGGGTCTGATTTGGGGGAAAAACCAAGAAGCAATTGTTGGGAAGGGGAGGAGCTTGTAATCCCCCATAAGCAATCAATCCCACCTCCGGCCATAAGAGGGCGCCAGGATGAATGCGGGCACATTGGGGGAGTGGCCCAGCACCGGTGGTGTCTTGTGGGAACCACCTCTGTGGAATGGTGGAGGGTTATATCTTGAACACGGAATACACTATAGGCTTGTGCTTTCTGTCCATCGCACATAATGCTGGTCAGGTGACACAGGAAGACAGAGACCCGCGAGGGGACAGGTTCAGGCGTTCAGGAACTCTGGCCTACTTGGGTTGTCTGGTTGTGAACTGGTTTGACCTTTCTGCACGATGTAGAAACAGTCAATACTAAGCGATTGGAATTTAATAGCTGGTCTCTTTGGCTGCAGTAGTGTCTGAATCTCACCAGAAACAAGCATGCAGCTAATCCAGTCACACCTCAGTCGGAGCACCTGATCTGCTGCATGCTTGTTCAGGGGCTAAAGGTATTAGAGACAGAGGATCAGCAGGACAGCCAGGCAACCGGTGTAGAATATGGCAGTCTCCATGTCCCTTTCACAAGTTATCACACAGCACAAATGATCGGTCTTTCTATAGGACAGGGTGAAATTGGGGCTCATTCACTAATTGGCGGTATAATTTTACCATGACTTATGCCAGCTGTGTAGCGGCGTTGCCCTGTGCGGCTGGGGGACATCGGTCTGATAACGACACGCCCAGCCGGCCAGTGACATGGCGGAATAGCTAAAGATGGACGTGGAAACGTACAGACGTGTTCTTGTGATGTCATTGTGATGTCATTATACCCGTGGCATGATATATATGTATTATTAACATGTTTTATTATTATTCCCTTCTCTTTAGTGATCCGCGCAAAAGCCATCAACAGAACGGTTCACAATTCAGACAGCATCGATGGAGAAATCCAATACGGGATCGAAATGATGGAGGTAACACTGCGATACTAACTGCGATATGTGTCCCAACAACGTAATCCTTCTATGCAGACCCCCAGATATCATCAGATGCAATAGGGCCCTGGGCAAGGGAGTAGATTTGGGGCCCTTCTGGTAAGCTGAAGTAAGAGAGGTCAGAGGAAGTGGCAGGGAGCCCTTGACACCCGCTAGGCCCCAAGCACCTGCCTAGGTTGCCTGGTGGATGATCCTGCTCTGCTCAGCATTGTCCTCACACACAGCTCTGCGGTCCCATCACCCAGGGCAGCTGCTCAATGCCAGACACAACCGATCTGTATTACCTAATCACCAAGATACCGATACTCACTGAGTCTGCTCGGGTTCCCAATTAGGCATACAAATATATTCCGTTCTCAGGCTTTGATTTATTTAAAGAATATTGCTAATACATGGACTGGTTAACAATAAATAGTGAATTAATGGAAAATCGGAAACATATCAAATGAATGCATATACCTGTACACATAGCTCCCAACTGTCCCTTTTTCGGAGGGACAGTCCCTTTTTGGGAGCCTTGGCCCTCTGTCCCTTTTTCACCCTCATTTGTCCCTCTTTCAGGACTTGGTCCCTCTTTCTATGTAAATATATATATTTCTCTACTAAAATATGTGTTTGATTGACTCTAAACTTTATTCCCATCCTTTAAATTGATATATTACTAATTTTAAAATGTTACTATGAAGGAAAATGAACCAGGATAGAAAGGACCAGTGTAGTATGAATTATAAAACAACATATTTTTCTTATGAAATCTTTATGGTATGCGTGACTAGAGGCGTGGTGAGGGCGTGGTCAGGGGTGTGGCAGGGGAGTGGCTTAAGTGTCCCTTTTTCTAATCTCAATAAGTTGGGAGGTATGCATATACACATAGCTCACAACTGTCCCTCTTTGGGAGCCCTGTCCGTCTCGTCTGTCCCTCTTTCCTCCTCATTTGTCCCTCTTTCAGGGCTGATGTACATATATATCTATGTAAATATATCTACTGAAAAATGTGTTTAACTGACTCTAAACTTTATTCCCATCCTTTAAATTGATATATTACTAATTTTATAATGTTACTATGAAGGAAAAATGACCCAGGATAGAAAGGACCAGTGTGGTTTGAATTATAAAACATCATAATTTTCTCATAAAATATTTATAGTGTGCATGATTAGGGGTGTGTCAGGGGCGTGGTTAGAGGTGTAGCAGGGGTGCGGCTTAAGTGTCCCTCTTTCTGATCTCGAAAAGTTGGGAGGTATGTATACATTTAGCAGATATTGCATCGTCTGTGCCCCATGGACTGGAGAGCCCCTGGTTTTCAGTCTGGAGCTTATACAGAGATATCCGGATCCCAGGACCAGGCGGCTCGGTTACCCATGGCTGAAGCTCTACTGAATGCCTGTGGTCTCTAGCAGGGCCGGATTTGTACTTCTTACCGCCCAAGGCCAACTATACTGTCTGTATGGTTGTTGTCTCTGTGTGCCCCAATGAGGATTCTCCTTACTTTCCATCATTGGTGTCGCAGACAATAACTATCTTAGTAATACGTGTATAGATTATTAGTTGTGTTTTCCTTAAAGGATCCCCGAGGTGACATGTGACATAATGAGATAGACATGGGTATGTACAGTGCCTAGCACACAAATAACTAGGCTGTGTTCCTTTTTTTTTCTCTGTCTGAAAGAGTTAAATATCAGGTATGTAAGTGGCTGACTCAGTCCTGACTCAGACAGGAAGTGACTGCAGTGTGACCCTCACTGATGAGAATTTCCAACTATAAAACACTTTCCTAGCGGAAAATGGTTTCTGAGAGCAAGAAAGAGATAAAAATGGGAATTTCTTATTAGCGAGGGTCACACTGTAGTAACTTCCTGTCTGAGTCAGGACTGAGTCATCCACTTACATACCTGATATTTAACTCTTTCAGGCAGAGAAAGAAAAAAAGGAACACAGCATAGTTATTTGTGTGCTAGGCACTGTACATACACATGTCTATCTCATTATGTCACATTTCAGTTCGGGTATCCTTTAAGAACTTTTATGTTATGTTTGCCATGTCATTGATGATGGACCCATTGTGTCACCATGAGAGTTAGGCTGATGTGTACCTGCAGGATAGAGCTTACAGGTCTTGCAGGGATGACACAAGTACAGGACAGAGAGTTCAAAGGATAAAGCTGTCTTTGTAGATAGGGATGGCTGCATAAAACAGCTTTACTGCCCCTCACTGAGCCGCCCCTAAATTTCTGGTGCCCTAGGCCATGGCCTATGTGGCCTTGCCAGAAATCCGGCCCTGGTCTCCAGTCTTATATACCATTTAGCACTACCCTTGAGCAGTTCATAGTGCTGAGGCAAACAGTGCAGTTCTTCAGCATGTAGTCCAAATATACGTTGACCATTACGTAATTTACCAAGTCATGGAAACATAACAATGCTTCCCTCTACTACTGTGTGGCTCTCGGTGGTTCCAAATATACCTGAACCTGCCCTGCCTCACACTGAGAGAGACAGAAGCCTTCTGTTACTGAACTGTCCAGTTCAATATTCTATCACTTCTTAATGGAAAAGTACCAGACTATAATATACAGATTGACTATAATAGACATACGATTATATATATATATGATACATATTCATTCATACAACATCACAACAACATTTGTATCACACGATCTTACAACTGATCTTACAATAACAACATGTGATCTGAATAAATAGTGGAAACTATCAACATTTTCCTTCCTGGGCCCGGGCCATTGTGCCGCCTTCCTGGGCCCGGGCCATTGTGCCGCCTTCCTGATCAGTGTGGAGGTGTTGGGGTGATTTGCTGCTCCGGTAACGTCGTCACACCGCCGCCAACATTTTTAAATCCCCGCGTCGCCATAGAGTAACGTGACTTCCGGTCCGAACGCCGGGCGACACAGATACGCGGTAATATGGACCCGCGTCAGATCGAGCGCTTCCGCGCAGGTAACGTGAACTTTCCTATAGACTTTCATTGCCCAGCATTAGCAGTGCAGTAAATCGCCGCAATGCACCACACCGGTGTGAAAGGCCCCTCAGCTCCACAAGCCCCTGTGTGAGAAGCCCCTCAGCTCCACAAGTCCCTGTGTGAAAAGCCCCTCAGGTCCACAAGTCCCTGTGTGAGAAGCCCCTCAGCTCCACAAGCCCCTGTGTGAGAAGCCCCTCAGCTCCGCAAGCCCCTGTGTGAGAAGCCCCTCAGCTCCACAAGTCCCTGTGTGAAAAGCCCCTCAGGTCCACAAGTCCCTGTGTGAGAAGCCCCTCAGCTCCACAAGCCCCTGTGTGAGAAGCCCCTCAGCTCCACAAGCCCCTGTGTGAAAAGCCCCTCAGCTCCACAAGCCCCCGTGTGAAAAGCCCCTCAGCTCCGCAAGCCCCTGTGTGAGAAGCCCCTCAGCTCCGCAAGCCCCTGTGTGAGAAGCCCCTCAGCTCCGCAAGCTCCTGTGTGAGAAGCCCCTCAGCTCCGCAAGCCCCTGTGTGAGAAGCCCCTCAGCTCCACAAGCCCCCGTGTGAAAAGCCCCTCAGCTCCACAAGCCCCCGTGTGAAAAGCCCCTCAGCTCCGCAAGCCCCTGTGTGAGAAGCCCCTCAGCTCAGCAAGCCCCTGTGTGAGAAGCCCCTCAGCCCCGCAAGCCCCTGTGTGAGAAGCCCCTCAGCTCCGCAAGCTCCTGTGTGAGAAGCCCATCAGCTCAGCAAGCTCCTGTGTGAAAAGCCCCTCAGCTCAGCAAGCCCCTGTGTGAGAAGCCCCTCAGCTCAGCAAGCCCATGTATGAGAAGCCCCTCAGCTCCACAAGCCCCTGTGTGAGAAGCCCCTCAGCTTTGCAAGCCCCTGTGTGAGAAGCCCCTCAGCTCCACAAGCCCAATGTGGTGAAATCGCCTCACTTTACTTCTACAAGAAAACGAACATTACGTTTTTCATTTCCCAGTGATAATGTTTATTGTCTCTGCTTGTTGATTGCAGATGTTCAAAGGTTGGGACAAGATAACTGCGGTACATGACGTATTCACCCCTGAGGAATCTTCCATGTGTGGCGTGGATTTAGATTATGAGAGGAAGGTGGAATACTTACTGACAGGTAAGAGGCCTTCCTTCCATTGCTGTATATGATTCAGGTAAATGTTGCAGCATTGTAGCTGGTGTGTGGCTGTCTATTCTATCCTCTCCACCTGCCTGGAGTCTTGCCATGCTTGCATGCTCCTGCAGGTCTTCTCCTGTGGCCAAGATTATTATATAGGGTTAAGGGGGGGGGGGGGGATTCCATTTGTCCTGCTCTTATCCAAAATAGGAAGCTCTCTGTTGTCTGCATGCTCAGATAAGCTTTTTACTGCAGCTTAAAAAAACCCTCAGACCTGGTGTAATATGAATAGGTCGTAGTGGGCATGGCAGATAAACAGTCCTTGCCACCTATTGTGGACCTTGCAGTGGTGCACAGTAGCCCCCCGGTGGAGCTCTTGCTGGCAGCACGTGTGTGGGCCTTGTCTGAGGCCTCTTATGCAGGGAATGGATTGGGGTGAGGGAGGAGACTAGCGGTGCAAGTGGAGCGGCTGTGACGGGATGGCCAGCTTGGCCATGTGGAATCCTGAGGCAGACAATGTGGGAGTCACGGGGGAGCGAAAGAAGAGGAGGGGAGGGGAAGAAAACCGAGCAGAGAAAAGAAAGAAATAATGAAAAAATGAGCGGAATGAGAGAAGCTCTGTGTGTGGTGGCTGCCATCATGGCCCCATCTTTTCACTGGCAGCAACAAGATGGCTGCGGATAAAGACAGGTCATCCTCAGAGACAAGATGGCTGCTGAGAAGGACAGGTCATCCTCAGAGACAAGATGGCTACTGAGAAGGACAGGTCATCCTCAGAGACAAGATGGCTGCTGATTAGAGTTGGGCCGAACCTCCGATTTTCGGTTCGCGAACCGGGTTCGCGAACTTCCGCGGAATGTTCGGTTCGCGGAAAAGTTCGCGAACCGCAATAGACTTCAATGGGGATGCGAACTTTGAAAAAAAAAATAATTATGCTGGCCACAAAAGTGATGGAAAAGATGTTTCAAGGGGTCTAACACCTGGAGGGGGGGATGGCGGAGTGGGATACATGCCAAAAGTCCCCGGGAAAAATCTGGATTTGACGCAAAGCAGCGTTTTAAGGGCAGAAATCACATTGAATGCTAAATGACAGGCCTAAAGTGCTTTAAAACATCTTGCATGTGTATACATCAATCAGGTAGTGTAATTAAGGTACTGCTTCACACTGACACACCAAACTCATCGTGTAACGCACCGCAAACAGCTGTTTGTGTAGTGACGGCCGTGCTGGACTGGTGCGCACCATGGCGAGAGTGCAGGTTTTGGTGGCTTTACAGCCCATATGGTCACCTGGCTGATGTAGCTGAATGACAGAACAGTGACTGTCCAGCTGATCAAATTTCATCTGACAACAATGAGGCAACGACCTTATTATCGTGGGTGTGCCCCCCGAGACACTCATCTAGGCGCCGGTCATTGCTTCATTGTGATACGCAAGCCCCTTCACCACGGCAAGGTAATGATCACGAAGGGGAATGGGCGCATGTACATGCCTTTTCTTTTGTTGTTGCAGCTGCCCGCAGTGCAGCCAGAAAAATTAGGCAGTCATGTACACGCACCAGAAAAATTATTACAGCGGCCGCTGCTAGCAGCGGCCTAAAAAATTCAGCAATCCGCCTGGAGTCCCGGACCCTGTTGGTGGTGGCGGAGAAGGTAGTCAAGCGGCCTGCAGGCAGACATGCTGTGTGGAGGGACTGGGAGCGACTTAGTCTTCTTGGGGCAGGCTAGGCAGCCAGTCACACGGCGTGCAGGCAGAGATGCTGTGTGTGCGGGGACTGACTTAGTCTTGGGGCGGGCAGCAGCCCTCCGGGATCCATGCCTCATTCATTTTGATAAAGGTGAGGTACTTAACACTTTTGTGACTTAGGCGACTTCTCTTCTCTGTGACAATGCCTCCAGCTGCGCTGAAGGTCCTTTCTGACAGGACGCTTGCGGCAGGGCAGGAGAGAAGTTGGATGGCAAATTGGGACAGCTCTGGCCACAGGTCAAGCCTGCGCACCCAGTAGTTCAAGGGTTCGTCATCGCTGTTCACAGCAGTGTCTACATCCACACTTAAGGCCAGGTAGTCAGAACAGATATACAGTGGCGGGTTCACAGAACAGGTATGCAGTGGCGGGTCCACTGAACAGAACAGGTATGCAGTGGCAGGTTCACTGAACACAACAGGTATGCAGTGGCGGGTTCACTGAACAGGTATACAGTGGCGGGTCCACTGAACAGAACAGGTATGCAGTGGCGAGTTCACTAAACAGAACAGGTATACAGTGGCGGGTTCACAGAACAGGTATGCAGTGGCGGGTCCACTGAACACAACAGGTATGCAGTGGCGGGTTCACTGAACAGGTATACAGTGGCGGGTCCACTGAACAGAACAGGTATGCAGTGGCGGGTTCACTAAACAGAACAGGTATGCAGTGGTGGGTTCACAGAACAGGTATGCAGTGGTGGGTTCACAGCACAGGTATGCAGTGGTGGGTTCAATGAACAGGTATACAGTGGCGGGTCCACTGAATAGAACAGGTATACAGTGGCGGGTTCACAGAACAGGTATGCAGTGGCGGGTCCACTGAACACAACAGGTATGCAGTGGCGGGTTCACTGAACAGGTATACAGTGGCGGGTCCACTGAACAGAACAGGTATGCAGTGGCGGGTCCACTGAACAGAACAGGTATGCAGTGGCGGGTTCACTGAACAGAACAGGTATGCAGTGGCGGGTTCACTGAACAGGTATGCAGTGGTGGGTTCACAGAACAGGTATGCAGTGGTGGGTTCACAGCACAGGTATGCAGTGGTGGGTTCACAGCACAGGTATGCAGCCAGACAGGAACAAGTTAAGCCTAACTAATCTTTCCCTGAGAGACAGTCTGCAGCAGCTCGCCCTACTCTCACTAACGCAGGCAGCACACGAGTGACCGTAATGGCCGCCGCTGCCTGCCTTATATAAGGGGGGGTGGGGCTCCAGGGGCTAGTGTAGCCTAATTGGCTACACTGGGCCTGCTGACTGTGATGTAGAGGGTCAAAGTTGACCCTCCATGTGCATTATGGGGCGAACCGAACTTCCGCAAAGGTTCGCCTGCGGGACGCGAACGCGAACCACGGAAGTTCGCATGGAACCGTTCGCAGGCGAACCGTTCGGCCCAACTCTACTGCTGATAAGGACAGGACATCCTCAGAGACAAGATGGCTGCTGATAAGGATGGGACATCCTCAGAGACAAGATGGCTGCTGATAAGGACAGGTCATCCTCAGAGACAAGATGGCTGCTGATAAGGACAGGACATCCTCAGAGACAAGATGGCTGCTGATAAGGACAGGACATCCTCAGAGACAAGATGGCTGCTGATAAGGACAGGACATCCCCAGAGACAAGATGGCTGCTGATAAGGGTGGGACATCCTCAGAGACAAGATGGCTGCTGATAAGGACAGGTCATCCTCAGAGACAAGATGGCTGCTGATAAGGACAGGACATCCTCAGAGACAAGATGGCTGCTGATAAGGACAGGACATCCTCAGAGACAAGATGGTTGCTGATAAGGACAGGACATCCTCAGAGACAAGATGGCTGCTGATAAGGACAGGACATCCTCAGAGACAAGATGGCTGCTGATAAGGACAGGACATCCTCAGAGACAAGATGGTTGCTGATAAGGACAGGACATCCTCAGAGACAAGATGGCTGCTGATAAGGACAGGTCATCCTCAGAGACAAGATGGCTGCTGATAAGGACAGGTCATCCTCAGAGACAAGATGGCTGCTGATAAGGATGGGACAGAGACAAGATGGCTTCCAAGAGGTCCTATCTTATAGTATATTGAGAAGCACTGATTTTGTCAGAGGGTCAGACTGATATAACAGATTGGGCAGATTGTCAGCAGAATGAGTCTTAAAAGATTTTCTCATCTCTATCTCCCATATAAACTCATCTGGGATTTTACATTTTCTATTGTTTTCTTTTCTGTGACATGAAATTCATATTTAGAACACCAGGTGGCGCCAAGCACCTATAGCAAAAAAACAATAAAAGCTGACAAAATGCAAATGTATAGAATTCTATCTGACAAGCTGAGAGAATGTATAAATGGGCTCCGGCCAAATTCCACATACACAGTTTAACAAACCTGACAAGCAGGTTAGCTACTAGGCTTAAATCTAAACAGCTACTCCATCTAGTTCATAAAATAAGGTTACATAATGGGAAGGAGATGTAACGTATATATTGTGAAGACTTACAGGTGAAACTCAAAAAAATAGAATATCGTGAAAAAGTCCATTAATTTCAGTAATTCAACGTAACTAGTTACCGCCGCCGCGGGGAGGTATATCTACGTCCTGCATCTGAAGCCCCAGGGACATAGATATTAGTCAACCGATGCTGTGTGCGCTCCTGTGCGCGCTCCCGTTGGCTCCTGCATGCTGTTCTCATCGCAATCCATTAGTATACAGATCAGTGGACGGGAACACACTTCCCATTCACTGAACTATGTGCCAGATATCAATGACTACAGGCATCAATGAGATACTGGCGTGCACTGACAAAAATCAATGTATTGTATTGCATGTGTTACTTCCTGTAACGTGTGTATGCCATCTAAAGTAGAATCAAAATAAAGTGTGGGGGGGCATCTAGTGGCCAAAAAGTAAAATTACACCTTAAAACCTCAATGCTATTTTAAATACATTTAAAATAGCATTGATTAACATCTTACCTTCCCTCTCATAGTTACCCAAATAAAACGTTTAATCACTCTGCGACCCCCTAATGCAGGATGGTGGCCGCAGAGTGGCTTCCTAATTCCTCCAGGGCGCGCTGGTGCGCCCTCTTGCTCATCGCTAGATTTGCAGGGAACGAGCGCTGCGCGAGTGCCCATTCACTGCAGAGGGATGCAGAGGGGCATAGAAGACAGCCTGCCAGCCCCGATCGGAGCTGGCAGGCTGTTAGGGAGACACAAACCAGTGATTTTCTTTTGTACAGCGCTGCGATCTAGCACTGCACTGTACGGGGGTCAGCTCTGTCACTGAGCTGTCCCAGGGAAAGGCCTGAGGCCTATGAGAGGGATCACGCTGATTGGATCTGGGGGGGGGTGGGGGGTGGAGATAAAAATAAAAAAAATAGCATATTTTAATTTAAAGAAATATATATTTAAATTAATTAAAAAAAAAAAACTCGCAGCAGCGATCAGATGCCACCAACAGGAAGCTCTGTTGGTGGAAAGAAAAGGAGGCAAAATTCATTGGGGTGGTAAGTTGTACGGCCGTGCAATTAACAGTTAAAGCTGCGAAGTGTGGAATTGTAAAAAATCACCTGGTCATTAGGGGGGTTTAAGCCTGTGGTCTTCAACTGGTTAATTAAAAATAGTGACATTTAAAAAAATGGTGCAAATAGTTCACTTAGGGACTAAACTTTTTTAATACTTCTGTCAAGAGTGTATATTACTGTTTTTTTTTTTTGTTTATTTGCAAAAAAGTGCTTGTAATTATTGACACAAAATTGAAAAAAATACACCTTTATTTCCAAATAAAATACTGTGGCCATACATTGTGATAGGGACATCATTTAATCAGTGTAATAACCGGGACAAATGGGCAAATAACATACATGGGTTTTAATTACGGTAGCCAGGGGCGTAGCAATAGGGGGTGCAGAGGTAGCGACCGCACCGGGGCCCTTGGGCCAGAGGGGCCCCGAAGGGTCCACCCTCTATCACAGTATTAGCTCTCTATTGGTCCTGTGCTGGTAATAATCACTTCTATAGATGCTTTGAATAGTAGTAATCCTTAACACACTGTTCCCAATCCCCTTCTTGCACCTCTGATACTGTGGTTGTCCTTGGCAAGTTTTGGTGCGCTGTATCAATTGCTATGTATAAAGTTCTTGGGGGGCCCATGTAAAACCCGCACCAGGGCCCACAGCTCCTTAGCTACGCCACTGACGGTAGCACGTATTATTTTAAAACGATAATGGCTGAAAACTGAGGGAAAAAATGATTTTTTCCTTCTATTTTTTCTGTATATTTCCTATTAAAATGCATTTGGTATAAAATAATTCTTAGAATAATGCATCGCCCAAAGAAAGCCTAATTGGTGGTGAAAATAACAAGGTATAGCCCATTGTGTTGTGATTAGTAGTGATAATGTTATTGGCGAAAGAAAAAGAAAGGGAGGAGCGCTGAAATGTGAAAAATGTAAAGCAACAAAAAAAAAAAAAACAAAAAAAAACCTTATGATGTAATGAATTGTATGTGTAATACAGACAGATTAATAGAACATTAGTAGCAAAGAAAAGGGTCTTCATTTTTTACTTTCAGTTATATAGCGCTTCATATTGTCATATTTGCAATTTACACTCTGCATTTTAAACTATGAAACAGAGCAGCGCTAATGACCCTTTTCACTTCCCTGCAGTAAAACCTTCTCTGAAGCTGCCTGTCACTGTTTCTTTGGTGTGCAAGTGCTTCAAAAAATAGCACTGCTCTGTAACTAAATTAGTCGGAGAGCTCAGAGAAGCTCTTTTGCACAGATAACAAGTGACGTTTCTTAACTCTTCCTGTACTGGAAACAATATGAGACTCATATCTTTGCTACTAATGGTCCATTTCTTACCTGCACTACACATACAATTCATTATATCATGATTTTATTTTCACTTTAGATTCCCTTTAAAAGGTGAAAGTAATATATGAAATAGACTCATTACCGGCAAAGCGAGATATTCCAAGCCTCTATTAGTTATTATTCTGATGATTCATGGCTTACAGCTTATGAAAACCCCAAAATGTGGTGGTGGGCTCTGCCTCTGATACAGGAGACCTGGGATCAAATCTCAGCTTTTCCTGTTCAGTAAGCCAGCACCTATTCAGTGAAGAGACCTTGGTCAAGACTCCTACTGCTACTGCCTATAGAGTGCCCCCTAATGGCTGCAGCTCTAGCCTAACACTGCTACTGCCTATAGAGCGCCCCCTACTGGCTGCAGCTCTGGCCTAACACTGCTACTGCCTATAGAGCGCCCCCTAGTGGCTGCAGCTCTGGCGCTTTGTGTCTGCCAGGAGAAAAGCATGATATAAATGTTCTGTGTCTTGCTTAATAAAGACTCTTGAAACTAAATTCCTATTTCTTTCTATCAGGATATCTCTATAATAACAAAGTCACGATCGGTCTGTGTGGCCTCCATAAACCATGGTATGAGGTGACCAGCTTCCAGAAGAAGAGTCTGACTGACGGAACGTACAAGAAGGGGTGCGAGTACTGCAAAGTAAGTGTTTCCACACTACTGGGATGATCAAGTGACCTCAAACAAACAGCAGAGAGCTTCTCTGTGCAGCATTCACTGACTGTAAAGCTGGCCATACACACGTACATTTTTCAGATTGAATTCTGGTAGATTCAATCATTTTGAAATTGGCTTTTGATGCATTTTGTGCAGTTTATAGATCAAAGTCTGGTTGAATTTGGTGGAAAATCTCTATGTGAGGGGGGCAGGGCAGAATCGAAGGAGGATCTCAGCTCGGGGGACTTGTGATGTTTACACAGATGACATTACCATGGGACAAAAGCAAGTAATATAACTACATGGGCAATAATGAGAGAGGGACAAGCATTTATTGTCTGCAATACGTTCATTGTAACAATGAGTGCCACCAGCTGGGGCAAGTCTGAGCTGCTCAGATAAAAAGGCCACCAGCCTCCTATAAGACCAGGATAGTGATTCTGTCAGATAATTCCCAGTGACACAGCAAGATCCTGATCTTATTCCAAGCAAGATTCTAAAAATCATTATTAATCAATAAAGATAAACGAAGTGCATTTTAATTTGAAGGTTGGGAGATAAAATAAGCTGGTTTGATGATTGCCTATGTTTTCTTCCTAGATTAGGATGTGTTCTGGGGAACAATGTGATAACCACTACAGCGATACATGCTTCTGGGGTGACTGGGACAATGGGGACCAATGGCTTGAAGACAACAGCGCGTGTGTCCCGGGAAAAGACGGATCTTGTTCTTGGCAATCTTCTCCAGATGCCAAGCAACCAATTCACGAGGGACATCCCTAGAGGCTCACTGCGGAAACCGATGAATTGGGTGGATCGCTTACTATGATTCAAGGGATCAAGCTACACAATGAACTGTGCAAAACGTATACATATTTGTCATTGCTGACTCGATAGAGCTTTAGGGATCTTCTTACAGGGAAAGTCCAACCAAAACTGATGTGACTTTTTATGGTTAGCAGTGAATAGAATCCTTCATTGGTTCCTCACATCTCTGGGGTCACCTGGAAGCGAGAAATCCTGAATAGTAACATCAAAAAACATGGCTGAAACATGACCAGAACTGGTGATAAAGGCCTTCCTGTGCAACCAGATAAACAACTTCCCGGTAAAGAAACTCCGAAAGTTGAGTAATTTCTATTTCTTTTGTAATGCCCAAAGTTTAGTTCCTAGCTACGTCCTTCACCACCAGCACGATGGTTACACGGCCAAGGGTTGGAAGCTCACTCTCCATAGAGTATAATATAACGGTGAGTGGCCAATGCCAGACTTCTCATGAGGTGAGTGGGGCAGACACCGCTCTATACCAGAGAGATGTAGCCATCCAGTGAAGGGTCCCGTCTAATGGTGTCTTCCTGAGATGGAGGCATCAGTTGCGGGTGCTTGGTTTTGGCCACTGCCAGACTTCTCTTGGTGCGTGTGGGGCTGAGGACTTGGGCAGATAACGCTGCTCTATACCCGAGTGAAGTAGTCATCCAGTGAATGGTGTCTTCCTGGGATGGAGGCATCAGTTACGGGGTGCTAGGCTTTCAGTATTTCTGCTCTTTTCAGGAAATGTTAAGTTTTCTATACATTCAGGTCATAAAAGTCATCTGATTTGCATTATATGATTACAATCGTTATAATAAAATATCTTGATAAATATGGAATTTAATTACATTTTGTAATGGTGTAATAATTAAAATCAACTGTAACTGAGTTATAATGGTTTCAAGACTTATTTTTTTAATGCGTACAAGTTCCTCTGCTGAAGTCTAAGACTGGACAACTGTATCTGAGTTGTGGATTGCATGGAACGGGAAGTACAGCCTGTTTGGTGTGTCGGTACCATCTGCATCCCCATCGGGCAGAAGTGTGGGTTTCTCCCGCTCGTTTCCTGTCCACGGGACCACTAGAACTTATATTATAAATGTTATGATACTGCAGCTCCATGGGGCAGAAAGTGATGCCAAACCTTCTCAATGTGGACAGAGACAACAGTAAAAAAAAAAACCCAAGAGTATTCTAATGCCGAAAACAAAGGTAAAAAAATAGTATGTTGTTCAAAAATGACATCAAAACATTTAAGTGCACCAATATGAACAGATCAAAAATGTGAAATTTGATTCTGTGGGTGAACTTTTTTTTTTCAAACATTTTTTGAGGAAATAATTTTTTTTTAAATATTTACATCTGCTAAAATGACATTTTGCTGTGGTACACTGAGGGCACAAAGGTGAGATAGTGGGGGGAGAGATGGCCACAGGGGAACAGAGGTGATACGGTGGGGGGGGGGGGGTCAGAGGTGGCACAGAGGGTGACACTGAAGGTTCAAGAGGACAGAGGTGACATGGTGGGGGACACTGAAGGCATGAGGGAACAAAAGTGGCACAGAGGGGGACACTGGAGGCACAGAGGAGGTACAGGGGACAGAGGTGACACAGAGGTTGACACTGGAGGCACAGAGGAGGTACAGGGGACAGAGGTGACACAGTGGGGAAACAAAGGTGACACAGAGGGGGACACTGGAGGCACAGAGGAGGTACAGGGGACAGAGGTGACACAGAGGTTGACTCTGGAGGCACAGAGGAGGTACAGGGGACAGAGGTGACACAGTGGGAAAACAAAGGTGACACAGAGGGGGACACTGGAGGTACCGGGGGACAGAGGTGACATGGTGGGGGACACTGAAAGCACGAGGGAACAAAGGTGACACAGAGGGGGACACTGGAGGCACAGAGGAGGCACAGGGGACAGAGGTGACATGGTGGGGGACACTGAAGGCACGAGGGAACAAAGGTGACACAGAGGGTGACACTGGAGGCACAGAGGAGGTACAGGGGACAGAGGTGACACAGAGGGTGACACTGGAGGCAGAGAGGAGTCACGGGGGACAGAGGTGACACAGTGGGGAAACAAAGGTGGCACAGAAAGGGACACTGGAGGCATAGAGGAGGTACAGGGAACAGAGGTGACACAGTGGGGAAACAAAGGTGACACAGAGGGGGACACTAGAGGTACAGGGGGACAGAGGTGACATGGTGAGGGACACTGAAAGCACGAGTGAACAAACATGACACAGAGGGGGACACTGAAGGCACAGAGGAGGTACAGGGGACAGAGGTGACACAGAGGGTGACACTGGCGGCACAGGGAGGCACAGGGGACAGAGGTGACACAGAGGGTGACACTGGAGGTACAGGAGACAGATGTGACGCAGAGGGGGACACTGGAGGCACAGGGGGGCACAGAGGAGGTACAGGGAACAGAGGTGACACAGAGGGCGACACTGGAGGCATAGAGGATGTACAGGAGACAGAGGTGACACAGAGGGGGACACTGGAGGCACAGGGGGGCACAGAGGAGGTACAGGGAACAGAGGTGACACAGAGGGTGACACTGGAAGCATAGAGGATGTACAGGAGACAGGTGACACAGAGGGGGACACTGGAGGCACAGAGGAGGTACAGGGAACAGAGGTGACACAGAGGGCGACACTGGAGGCATAGAGGATGTACAGGAGACAGAGGTGACACAGAGGGGGGCACTGGAGGCACAGGGGGCACAGAGGAGGTACAGGGAACAGAGGTGACACAGAGGGCGACACTGGAGGCATAGAGGATGTACAGGAGACAGAGGTGACACAGAGGGGGACACTGGAGGCACAGGGGGACACAGAGGAGGTACAGGGGACAGAGGTGACACAGAGGGCGACACTGGAGGCATAGAGGATGTACAGGAGACAGAGGTGACACAGAGGGGGACACTGGAGGCACAGGGGGGCACAGAGGAGGTACAGGGGACAGAGGTGACACAGATGGCGACACTGGAGGCATTGAGGATGTACAGTAGACAGAGGTGACACAGAGGGGGACACTGGGGGCACAGAGGAGGTACAGGGGACAGAGATGGCATAGTGTTCCGACTTAAGAATAGATTCAGGTTAAGTACAAACCTACAGTCTCTATCTCATTAACCAGAGACTACCTGTATATTTTAATTCTTGTGCATAATCAGGTACTAAATTTGCACAAAACTTTTCTTGAAGGTATTTACTGTTCTTGCTTAATTATTTATTTATTATTATTGATTTATAAAGCGCCAACATATTCCGTGGCACTTTACAAAGTAAGAAACAAACATGGGGTGCATGATACAGACAATGGTGTTTCCAATATACGAAATACAGGATTGGTAATGACAGTAATAAAAGTAACATGATAAATAAAATATATAATGATTTCCAGGACACAAAAGGGGGAGAGAGCCCTGCCCCCGTGAGCTTACAATCTAAAGGAATGGGGGAGGGGGACAAGACTAGTATACAATAATCATATCTAGAGGCTGTGTGCTTTATGATATCTAGTAGAAGTGCAAACTGTCTTAGGTCAAAGGGGGATGGCCTAAGGTAGAACGTATGCTTGTTGGAAAAAGTAAGTTTTGAGGGAGCATTTAAAGGTAACAAAAGGTTGGTGAGTGACTGATGTGTTGTGGAAGGGCATTCCAGAGGAGGGGTGAAGCACTTGAGAAATCTTGTAAGCGTGAAAGTGAGGAGGAGATTCTAGAGGAGGATAATAGAAGGTCTTGCAGATCTGAGATGGCAATTGGGTTTGTATCTGGAAATTAGTGAGGAGATGTACCGGGGAGAGAGATTGTGGAGAGCTTTGTAGGTTAGGGTTAGGAGTTTGAACTGGATCCTCTGGGTAATTAGCAGCCAGTGAAGAGCTTGACAGAGAGGGTCAGCTGAGGAAGAGCGAGAAGAGAGATGAATGAGACGAGCAGCTGAGTTCAGTACCGACTGGAGCGGGGACCCTTCTGTTAGTTGATAGTCCACAAAGCAGTACGTTACAATAGTCCAGACGCGATATAAGAGCATGTATTAACATTTTAGTTGTGTCCTGAGTGAGAAAAGGACGGATGTGAGATATGATTTTGAGTTGCAGATGACAGGAGCTGGTTAGGGAGTGAATGTGAGGAATAAGGCCCCGTTCACATCACAGAACGCAGGCGCGTTCCGTCCAGAACACAACGCACAGGAACGCACGTCATGTGCGTCTCTGTGCGTTGCGTGGCTGATCCCATTCACTGAAAGTGAATGGGACAGCCGTGCGTTTTGCTAGGAAACGCGTGCAGCATGCGTTCCCAGACCGCACAGGTCCGGAACGCATGCAGTGTGAACATCAGACAGTGCACTCTATGCACTGTCTGATGTCGTGCGTGTCGGCCTCCCGCATGCGTTCCCGAAACGCGGACGGGAACGCGTGCAATGTGAACGGGGCCTAAGAGAGAGAGAGGAGTTGAGTATTACCCCACAAGCACCGTGCTTTGGGAACTGAAGTTATGGGAGTGTTATTAACATTTATTGTTACTTCAGGCAGGGAGGTGGACAGGGTCGGTGGAAAAATGGTTAGTTCTGTTTTCAGATAAAGTTGTTGGCAAAAATCCTGAGAAAAATATATAAAAGTGTTTATTGAAAGCATGGAAGACCTTTAGTGCCTCTTCTGGGCCTTACCGCTGCCTCTCTGTACTCGTATTATTCTCGTTCTTCAGCACTGTTACCTATAACACTTTTATCCACCCACCAGGTTTATGTTGTGATTTTTATTTTTTGGATTACTTTAAAGCGAACCGGTGGTGGATCTTCGGGGGTAGATGGGATACAGAGCCATGTTCTCTGCCTAATGACATGACTCTGTGTCCCCCAACCGCCGCTCTCTGCCCCCCACCGCTGCGCTATAGCCCCCCGAGTTTAGCAATAAGATGTGTCGCTATCACGGAGGTAAACAGAGGGCAGAATAATTTACTGTTTAAAACACCCACCATGACCGTTCCTGCAGGGTTTCCTGAGCTGCCATTGGGCAGCTCTCCCTGGCCACGCCTCCTGCCACTCCCCCGCCTCCCTGCACGCTATGAGACACACAGTGTCTCAGTGCAGAGGTCACGCAAGTGAAAGTGAGCCATTGCGGCCCACAGGAGCGGCGAGGAGAAGCGTTTTTTGCGGCTACCTGATCCGCTCAGCCCTGTGGATCAGGTAGCCTACTTTTTTTTTTTTTGAGCCCACCTTGTGCTCTCTTTAAAGATGAACTGGAGGTTAAACGATTTTATTTTTATGATCTTAAGTAATATTTTCTTTCTTGAAAGTCTCAGAGGTTGTTGGAGGCATAGCTGAGCATCATGAAGACCAGCTGATAGGACAGTGGTGGGGACAGCCTGACCCAGGTGACAGTACATGGACTTGCTTCACAATGGAAGTTGTTAGGCAATAGTGTCAGCAGGACAACTGTAGTGAGAGGTATATGGAGGCTGCCATATTTATTTCCTTTTAAGCAATACCAACTGCCTGGCAGTCCTGCTGATCCTCTACCTCTAATACTTTTAGCCATAGCCCCTGAACAAGCATGCAGCATATCACATTTCTGACATTATTGTCAGATCTGACAAGATTAGCTGCATGCTTGTTTCTGGTGTTATTCAGACACTACTGCAGCCACGTAGACCAGCAGGGCTGTCAGGCAACTGGTATTGCTTAAAAGGAAATAAATATGGCAGCCTTCATATCCCTCTCACTACAGTTTCCCTTTAAGCTAAGTACACACTTGTGATAAAAGTCTTTGGAAAATAAAAGATCAAAGACCAATTGTACCCCCTTCCATGTGGTATGAGAGCCATACCTACACAGTCTATTCTATGGAGCTGCACTCCCCATCAGACAGAAATCTTACCCCCTTCCATGTAGTATGAGAGCCATACCTACACAGTCTATTCTATGGAGCTGCACTCCCCATCAGACAGAAATCTTACCCCCTTCCATGTAGTATGAGAGCCATACCTAAACAGTCTATTCTATGGAGCTGCACTCCCCATCAGACAGAGATCTTACCCCCTTCCATGTAGTATGAGAGCCATACCTACACAGTCTATTCTATGGAGCTGCACTCCCCATCAGACAGAAATCTTACCCCCTTCCATGTAGTATGAGAGCCATACCTACACAGTCTATTCTATGGAGCTGCACTTCCCATCAGACAGAAATCTTACCCCCTTCCATGTAGTATGAGAGCCACACCTACACAGTCTATTCTATGGAGCTGCACTCCCCATCAGACAGAAATCTTACCCCCTTCCATGTAGTATGAGAGCCACACCTAAACAGTCTATTCTATGGAGCTGCACTCCCCATCAGACAGAAATCTTACCCCCTTCCATGTAGTATGAGAGCCACACCTACACAGTCTATTCTATGGAGCTGCACTCCCCATCAGACAGAGATCTTACCCCCTTCCATGTAGTATGAGAGCCACACCTACACAGTCTATTCTATGGAGCTGCACTCCCCATCAGACAGAAATCTTACCCCCTTCCATGTAGTATGAGAGCCACACCCACACAGTCTATTCTATGGAGCTGCACTCCCCATCAGACAGAGATCTTACCCCCTTCCATGTAGTATGAGAGCCACACCTACACAGTCTATTCTATGGAGCTACACTCCCCATCAGACAGAAATCTTACCCCCTTCCATGTAGTATGAGAGCCATACCTACACAGTCTATTCTATGGAGCTGCACTCCCCATCAGACAGAAATCTTACCCCCTTCCATGTAGTATGAGAGCCATACCTACACAGTCTATTCTATGGAGCTGCACTCCCCATCAGACAGAAATCTTACCCCCTTCCATGTAGTATGAGAGCCACACCTACACAGTCTATTCTATGGAGCTGCACTCCCCATCAGACAGAGATCTTACCCCCTTCCATGTAGTATGAGAGCCACACCTACACAGTCTATTCTATTAAGCAGAGTACACACAACAGATAAAAAATCTCTGCAAGCTGAGGAATGTATCTGTGGCAGAGGTTTGTCAGCGAGGTTTGAAAGTCTGATCTTTCTAAAGATGCTGCACACATGCATGCCAACTATCAAAAGATCGGTTCCTGCATAATGCTTCCATAGTCTATGATATCTGCAGATCTCATACACCTTGTTTTATGCTGGGAATACACCATGAGATTTTTTTGGCAGATAGATGGTTCGATAATTTCCGAAAGGTCCGATCTGATTTTCGAAATTTTTTCGGATCGGTTTCTCATACAAGGGAATGAAAAACTACTGGAAAAACGATCGGACAGAAAATCTGCTGAAAAATCCCATTGTGTATTCCCAGCATAACAGACAATCATCTGCAGATCAGATCCACCAGGAAGGATCTGATCTGCAGATGAGTATCTGCTAAACAAGGTGTGTATGATGATCTGCAGATATCAGACTATGAATGCATTTTGCAGGAACAGATATTTTGATAGTTGGCATGCATGTGTGCAGCATCTTTAGAAAGATCCGTCTTTCAAACCTCCCTGACAAACCTCTGCCATAGATAAATTCCTCAGTTTGCAAAGATTTGTATCTGACCTGTGTGCTCTGCTTAACAGAATAGACTGGCTCTCATACTACATGGAAGGGGTCAAAATTGGTCTGCATCTTTCATTTTCCAAAGACTTTTAAAATCTCAGATGTGTACTTAGCTTTAGTCTATGTCTCACTGAGATACACAGGCTTAAGCTTCATCTACACGGTACAATTTTCCTTCAGATAGAGGGATCTATTAGATCTATAGAAGGATCTATTAGATAGATTTCATGTTTGTTTGCACCTGACATCTAACTGCTAAACAGTAACCAGCACAACTGCCATCTTTGTGTTTACCATTTATCTGCATCAGTGTTTTACTTCAGCTTACATCTGGAGATATGCCTGAAGAAGGGGACAAGATCCCAGAAAGCTTGCATCATTTAACTTTATCAGTTAGCCATTAAAGGTATTACTTTTACAAGACTTTGTTTTTTTCTACCTACATATATAGATCTAATAAGAAATTGCATCATTGTTTCAGATCAATTTTGCAATAGATATTGCTTTGATAAGTACCCAACATCTTTTGCAAATCTAATAGATCCAATCTAATGGAAAATTGTACCGTGTACAGTGGCGTTCCTACCATAGGGCGGCATGGGGCGCCCCGCACCGGGTGTCGGGCGCCCCAGGGGGTGTCATCAAGGCCCCCACAGAGGCCTGTGCCGGCCGGACAGGAGGGGGAAAGCAACCCGGAAAGGAGGGGTGGCGGGGAAAGCGGCGGGGAGGGGGGCCGGACCCCCCACCTCCCTCACCTGGGTCCCCTCCTTCTGGCGCTTCACCCTCCTAATTAGCAGCAGCTTGATGAGCGGGCAGGAGCGGGCGGAGAAGACTTACTCACCTACTTCCTGCGTTCCAGGCGATGGCAAATAGCGTCATCGTCACCTGACGCTGGTCTCCACCTTCTCCACCGCCCACTGTGCTTCCTGATTTGCGGAAGCACAGTGAGCGACAGAGAGACCAGCGTCACGTGAGGATGACGTTATGCGCCATCGCCTGGAGCAGGTGAGTAAGTCCTCCCCGCCCGCTTCGCTAAGCTGCTGGCTGCTGCTAATTAGGAGGGGGAAGCGCCGGAAGGAGGGGACCCCGCCACCCCACCTTCCAAGCTTCCCTCATACCGGGGGCCACTATGCTACACTGGGGGCACCTATGCTACACTGGGGGCCACTATGCTACACTGGGGGCCACTATGCTACACTGGGGGCCACTATGCTACACTGGGGGCACCTATGCTACACTGGCGGCCACTATGCTACACTGGGGGCCACTATGCTACACTGGGGGCCACCATGCTACACTGGGGGCCACCATGCTACACTGGGGGCCACTATGCTACACTGGGGGCCACTATGCTACACTGGGGGCCACTATGCTACACTGGGGGCACCTATGCTACACTGGGGGCCACTATGCTACACTGGGGGCACCTATGCTACACTGGCGGCCACTATGCTACACTGGGGGCCACTATGCTACACTGGGGGCCACCATGCTACACTGGGGGCCACCATGCTACACTGGGGGCCACTATGCTACACTGGGGGCCACTATGCTACACTGGGGGCACCTATGCTACACTGGGGGCCACTATGCTACACTGGGGGCCACTATGCTACACTGGGGGCCACTATGCTACACTGGCGGCCACTATGCTACACTGGCGGCCACTATGCTACACTGGCGGCCACTATGCTACACTGGGGGCCACTATGCTACACTGGGGGCCACTATGCTACACTGGGGGCACCTATGCTACACTGGGACCACTATGCTACACTGGGGCCACTATGCTACACTAAACTATACTGGGGCCACTATGCTATACTGGGGCAACTATACTAGCTATACTGGGGCAGTGGCGGTGCCAGGGGGGTGGTTTGGGTGCTGAAGCACCCCCTAATATTGTCCAAGCACCCCCAGCGTGAACTGATTTTCGGCGTCTAATAGACGCTGTGTCAGTTCACTGACAGCAGCAGCCCGCAGCTCCAACAGCGGCAGAGCAGGGCTACAGTAAAATGGCGTCCGAAGCCCTGCTCTGGAGACTGAGTCTGCAATGCAGGGCTTCGGGCGCCATTTTCCCGTAGCCCTGCTCTCACCGCGGGAGTTTCAGTTGCTGGCTGCAGAGGATCGTGAGAGCTGCGCGCCGGACGGAGGCCGGGACAGGAGGTCTGCTGCTGCTTCAGGTGAGTAAATTTTTATTTAATTTATATTAGCAGGTGTATCGACTGTTCTGGCCAGGTCTGCTACATGATTGAAGTGTTTTCTGGCCAGGTTGCCACATGATTGCATATATTTTCTGGGCAAATCTGCCGACATGATTGCATGTATTTTCTGGGCAAATCTGCCGACATGATTGCATGTATTTTCTGGGCAAATCTGCCGACATGATTGCATGTATTTTCTGGGCAAATCTGCCGACATGATTGCATGTATTTTCTGGGCAAATCTGCCGACATGATTGCATGTATTTTCTGGGCAAATCTGCCGACATGATTGCATGTATTTTCTGGGCAAATCTGCCGACATGATTACATGTATTTTCTGGGCAAATCTGCCGACATGATTGAACGTGTTTTTTGGGCAAATCTGCCGACATGATTGAACGTGTTTTTTGGGCAAATCTGCCGACATGATTGCATATATTTTCTGGGCAAATCTGCCGACATGATTGCATGTATTTTCTGGGCAAATCTGCCGACATGATTGCATGTATTTTCTGGGCAAATCTGCCGACATGATTGCATGTATTTTCTGGGCAAATCTGCCGACATGATTGCATGTATTTTCTGGGCAAATCTGCCGACATGATTGCATGTATTTTCTGGGCAAATCTGCCGACATGATTGCATGTATTTTCTGGGCAAATCTGCCGACATGATTGAACGTGTTTTTTGGGCAAATCTGCCGACATGATTGAACGTGTTTTTTGGGCAAATCTGCCGACATGATTGAACTATTTTCTGGTCAAATCTGTTCACATTACGTGTATTTTCTTGAGAAAACCTGAACAATTATGTGAATTTTCTGGGGAAAGGCCCACTGTCTTTGTGTTGCACTTTTAAGGGGAACCCGAGGTGAGAATAATATTGGGCTGCAATATTTATCTCCTTTTAAGCAATACCAGCTGCCTGGCTGCTGTGCTGGTCCTCTGCATCTAATTCTTTAAACCATAGACCCTGAATAAGCAAGCAGCAGGTCAGGGGCTTCTGACAATATTGTCAGAACTGACAAGATTAGCTGCATGCTTGTTTCTGGTGTAATTCAGTTCACTACTGCAGCCAAATAGATCAGCAGGGCTGCCTATTGTTTAAAAGAAAATGAATATGGCAGCCTCCATATCACTCTTAAGGTGCCCATACACTCGTCAGATTGGCAGCAGACAGATAAGAAATGCATCTGATGATCTATCTGATGCGTTTTTAGAACATTTTTTACCAGGATAGAATTCCAATAGATTTCAGTTTGAAATCTGTTGAAATTCGATCTGATGGCATTTTTTTGCCATCAGATTTCCATTAAGGCCAATGCAAACTGATAAGCAATCTCATCAGATCGACCTAAATTTTCCACCCTGCTAGTTCGATGGAAATCCATTGAAATCGATCGAAATCGGCCGTCGATCGGTCGATTGGCCAACCGATTTGCGATCGATCGATCGATCGATCGATCGCGATCGATCGGTCGGCCAGAAAATCGGCTGAGTGTATGGGCTGCTTTATCCCGGGTTCACTTTAAATTAGTTAGCTCTGCCCTCATCCGGTCATGGCCACGCCCATTTTTCGCCGCGGCGCGCAATGCGCGCCCCATGTTATAACCGCACCCATTTTTTGTTAGCTATACTGGTGCCACTATACTATACTAAGGACAACTTTAGGGGGGGGAGCGAGCCTACACCTGGCATTACCCGCCGTGTCACGTTTAGCATGCCACATTTGCTGTTTTTTTTTTTTTTTTAATGGGGGGGGGGGGGGTGTCTTTTTAATACCCAGCACCGGGTGTCAAATGCCCTAGGTACGCCACTGACCGTGTAGATGAGGCTTTAGGGTGTATACAATCATCTAATTGGCCAATCTTACCTCTTCCATGTAGTATGAAGGCCAAGAGATACTCAATACTAAGAACAGGTTGTGCAGGTGAGATCTCATACTGCATGCAAGTGGGAAAGTTGGTCAGTGATTGGCCAAACAAAAGTTTGCCTCGGGCAGCAAAAAGTCCGGAACGGGCGCAGCCAAAGATCATACAAAGTGCTGTTACACCTACCATCTCCTTGTGGTTGGGATAAAACGTCTGCTCAATTAATGGAAATTTTTCAGCTCCCATCGCTTTATATGCGGCTACAAGTTGAGCGAACTGCAAAACAAGATTTAAGCAGCGAGTTACACAGATGTCAGAGGAGAGGACAACAGAGAAAACATTCCAGAACCACAGAAACGTACCCCCATCCCCCCATATATCTTGCATGAATAATCCATGCTTAGTGTGGTCTGTCTTCTGAAAACAGAAGGCATTTGGGATATTTCAACTTTAAGTGAACATCTGTGGTTACCCACAATGCACCACTTTTGAATATACAAATGATCTCTTTATGCCCCTGTAAGCCAGGCTAGCATCCAGAACTGCTGGGGTATAGCAAGCCTATACGTTATACATGTTACAGAGCCATACCAACATCACATGGAGACAGCCTTTTTCAGACTTTTGGTCCTCATCAGTGCATGGCAGGGATTGACAGTGGCGTAGCTAAGGAGCTGTGGGCCCCGATACAAGTTTTACAATGGGGCCCCCCAAGCACTCTATACATAACAATTCATACGACGTACCAAAACCTGCCAATGGCAACTACAGTGTCAGAGGTGCAAGAAGGGATGGGGAACAGCTTGTTAATGATTACCACTATTCAATGTATCTATAGAAGTGTTTATTATGAGCACAGTACCAATAAAGAGCTAATACTGTGGTTGAGGGAGGGCCCTACGGGGCCCCTATGGCCCAAGGGCCCCGATGCGGTCGCTACCGCTGCACCCCCTATTGCTACGCCCCTGGGGATTGATATGGCTGTAGTATGGGATAGGGCTTGGACCAGTACAACAGAGTAATCAAGCAGCTCTGAGTGTCCCAAACCTCAAAATTGCATATTCAGTAGTGGTACATTGTGGGTAACCACAGATTTTCACTTAAAGCTGAATTATTGCAAGTACCTTCTGTTTTAAGGGAGGCAAACTACACTGAGCGTTGCTTATTAGTAGGAGGTCTTTTTGGTCCCTTTTATCCCCCTATACATTCCGAGTGGTTTGGGTCACCCTGAGCTGCTTGGTTACTGTGTTGTACTGGTCCAAGCCCTATCTCATACATGATTCTGAATTTCCAGCAGTAATCACGAGTCGGTTACCCATTAAAAACCCCCCGAATACAGTGGTTAATAGCAAAGTTCCCTTACATGCTAGAAACACCACATTTGCAGGATACTTTAAAGAGGAACTGTAACGACAAAACGGCCCCTGGGGGTACTCACCTCGGGTGGGGGAAGCCTCCGGATCCTAATGAGGCTTCCCACGCCGTCCTCCATCCGTCAGGGGTCTCGCTGCAGCCCTCCGTGCAGCGGTGACGTAATATTTACCTTCCTGGCTCCTGTGCAGGCGCTCTGATGGCTGTCGGCGCCGAAGTAGGCGGAAATACCCGATCGCCGTCGGGTCTGCTCTACTGCGCAGGCGCAAGTTTCCGGCGCCTGCGCAGTAGAGCGGACCCGACGGAGATCGGGTATTTCCGTCTATTTCCGTGCCGAAAGTCGCCACAGCGCCCCCGCTGGAGCCAGCAAAGGTAAATATTGAACTGACAGTCGGCACAGTCGCCGGCTGTTCGGAGGGCTGCGGCGAGACCCCCGTGGGACAGAGGACGGCGTGGGAAGCCTCATTAGGATCCGGAGGCTTCCCCCACCCGAGGTGAGTACCCCCCAGGGGATCTTTTTGATGTTACAGTGTCTCTTTAAGAAGAGCGAAGGAAGCAAGTGAAATTTTTCATTGCTTGAAATGTAAAAAAAAAAAATATGACGTGGTTCCCCCCCCCCCCCCCAGCATATTTAACCCCTTGTCCCCCATGTAGGCTGGGATAGTCAGAATATGGAGCCCCGGCTTATTGGGGCATTGTACCCTGAGCTATACCAGCCAGCATGGTCGAAAGTATGGGAGGGCTCCGGGGGAGAGGCCCTTCCCTCTCCTCAGGAGCCCTTGTCCAATCCATGGACAAGGGGCTCTTCCCTACCTCCGGTGCCCCAGGAGGAGGTGGGGGCGACGATTCCCGGGGGTGGGGGTGTTTCATGGTGGCATCTGGGAGTCCCCTTTAAGAAGGGGTCCCCCAGATGACCCCCCAGGAGTACCCCTTACCCATTTCCACAAAGGGTTAAATGAAATAAAAACACAACGACAAAAAAGTCCTTTATTAATCTTAATTAACCAGAAATACTTACCTGTACCTTTAAAAAAATGTTCCCACGCCAATATCCTCTAATCTTGCGACCTTCTGTTACGCTGATTGAAGATCTCCGCACACCGCCGCCACACACCGCCTCTCCCCGCTGCCAGCTCTAGCTATATTCTGTACAGCTAGAGCAAAAGCATCTTTGAATATTGGCTCCAAGTCTCCCCATTGGTCTATTGGTCGGGTTTCTAGCATATAAGGGGTCTTTCCTATTAACCGCTAAAGTCGTCGGGAAATCACAAATTTCGACTTGTAATCACGGGTTCAATGCTGAATTCCGACTCGAAACCGCATTTGAATCAGAATTCCAATTCTATCTGTGATCCCAATCACGGCCAATCCGGAAGTGGGCGGAGCCGTGATCACTCGAATCCGTGATCGGGGGTATCCGAGCAACACTGACCAAAAGTCGGAAACAGGCTGCCGGCATGTGGGGGTTGATGTGGCTCTGAAAATGTTATAAGCTATAGGCTTGCTATACACTTCAGGGCCATAAAGAGATAATTTACATATTTGGGGGGGGGGGGGGAGTGGTTCCTGGATCAGGCCTTCAGGAATGAGTGGTCTGACATCCACACAAGCTAGGTGAGATGGTGAGAGGATGGGCCCATAAGGTCTACTCTACTAAGAATCCACCCTCAGTGGTCCCTGGATCAGGCCTTCAGGAATCAGTGGTCTGATATCTACACAAGCTAGGTGAGATGGTGAGAGGATGGACCCATAAGGTCTACTCTACTAAGAGGCCACCCTCACCAGTGGTCCCTGGATCAGGCCTTCAGGAATCAGCGGTCTGACCACACAAACTAGGAGAGATGGTGAGAGGATGGACCCATAAGGTCTACTCTACTAAGAGGCCACCCTCACCAGTGGTCCCTGGATCAGGCCTTCAGAAATCAGCGGTCTGACCACACAAACTAGGAGAGATGGTGAGAGGATGGACCCATAAGGTCTACTCTACTAAGAGGCCACCCTCACCAGTGGTCCCTGGATCAGGCCTTCAGGAATCAGCGGTCTGACCACACAAACTAGGAGAGATGGTGAGAGGATGGACCCATAAGGTCTACTCTACTAAGAGGCCACCCTCACCAGTGGTCCCTGGATCAGGCCTTCAGGAATCAGCGGTCTGACCACACAAACTAGGAGAGATGGTGAGAGGGTGGACCCATAAGGTCTACTCTACTAAGAGGCCACCAGCAGTGATCCCTGGATCAGGCCTTCAGGAATCAGTGGTCTGACATCCACACAAGCTTGGTGAGATGGTGAGAAAATGGACTCATAAGGTCTACTCTACTAAGAGGCCACCCCCAGTGGTCTCTAGATCAGGCCTTCAGGAATCAGTGGTCTGACCACACAAACTAGGAGAGATGGTGAGAGGGTGGGCCCATGAGGTCTACTCTACTAAGAGGCCACCTCCACCAGTGGTCCCTGGATCAGTCCTTCGGGAATCAGTTGTCTGACACCCACACAAGCTAGGGAATAGTAAAGGCTGAACTGGTAGACTAAGCACACCATGATCTGAACACTTACCACCCATGGCTTATCACAGAAGTTGTATATAGACTCCAGAGAGTTGACGCTGGGGATCCCAGCATATTGCATGCCAATGATGAGGTTGCGGAAGTCTTCGTTTTCTGCCATACTGAAGGAATGTTGTCGTACAAGGACAAAATCTGGCCGAAATGACCTAAAATGACAAGAAAATAGTGTTTCTAATTGTTTCTCACAATATAAAGCCTGAAGGGAGGGGAGTTCACACCTAAGATCTGAAAATGTCGTACTAGCTGTTATTATTTGATTATTGTTAATCTCTATCTGTGATTTCTCCAACATATGAATAAAGTTATGGAAGCGGAGGTGCTAAATGTTGAGACCCCTTTCACACTGTGGTGGTGCGGAAGTGACCGCAAGCACACTTCCTGCTTGGACGGATGCCAGACAGGGAACACCATGTACTAACGCGGAGTTCCCCGAAGGCCTGTTTATGGTGGTGCAGTGGTCACGCCACATTGCAACACTAACGCCAATTTGTAGTGTGAAACCAGCCTGAAACAATGGGTAACATGAAGTTGAAGCAGAATGTTACTAAAAACATTGTAAAACCTGGAACACACATCTAATTTTGATTGGCCAATTAAAATTGGATGTGCTGAATAAGTGTACCAGGCTTAAATCCAATCATACACAACTCATGGAGGAAGCCCCAGGTATGTATATTTATCATCTCAGGTTCTCTTTAACCACTTTCACCTCCTGGACGTAGAAGCTACGGCCAGGAGGCCATGTGCACTCCCGCAGCCGATCACACGCGTGCATGCGCGCTCCCGGCCGTGGATCATTAGCCCAGGAATCAATGAATCGGGCTGTGGTGCCCGATCACTGATTCTTCTCCCTTGCAGAAAAAGCGACAGCTTCTCTCGGAAGCCTTGTTTTTCTGCCTCCTACTTCCCCCTACGTCCCTCTAAGTGTACATGTTACGCTTAGAGTGACGTCATGTAAACAAACCTAAGGTTGCCATCTTGTGGCCAAAAAGTAAAACTACATCTACATTAAAAAATAATAATATAACATCCCACCCTCCCAAAAATACCCAAATAAAATGTTTAATAATAAAAAAAAAAACATTACAATAAAAAAAACAAAAACACATAAATATTTACCTAAGGGTCTAAACTTTTTAAATATCTATGTAAAGATGAAATATTTCTATTTTTTTTATTATAAGCTTGTAAATAGTGATGGATGCAAAACGGAAAAAATGCACTTTTATTTCCAAATAAAATATTGTCGCCATACATTGTGATAGGGACATAATTTAAATTGTATCCACACAGAGATGAGCGCTACACCTTTAAATCTTCATATATTGGAGCTGCCCCTTCAATATTTATAATCAACAATGTCTAAAAGAAGGTAGCGCCTACACAATATCAAAGTGTAAAATATGAGTCCCCAGTCTGTAAAGTTATATTCCTGGGGCTTGATTGTGAAACAGGGGTGAAATATTACTCCAACAGTTTCCTCCAGATGATACTCTATCCACCACCACACCATCAGGAAACAGACTCACCAGATCCTAAGACCCCAAGAGGTCTATCCACGCGTTGGGACACTTAGGGCCGTCCCTCACCTCCTCTGGCTCTCGTCTGCCTTTACCTCCGACCCGATATCTCATATAAACACGTACATCAGCACATTAAAGTGAACCAGAGACGAAGCACCCTCATGTATTTTACCATAGAAATCAGTGGGAACATTAGAGAAAACACCTACCATGCTCTCTGTTCCATCCTCACTGCTAAAAGTGTCTGTTATCTAGCTGAGATAAGAATCCCGGACTGAGCATTGAGTCTGGCTTTGCTATAATGACTCAGCTATAATGATTTCTGAGCAAAGCCAGCAGGGGGCAGGCTTGGACTTGAAAAGACACAAAAGAACACAGTCTCAGCTATAATCTTTCTGTAGCAAAGCCAGCCGACTGCTTAGTCGGGATTCTTATCTTAGAGGTGATAACAGGCAAATTAAACAGAGAACAATGTAACAAAGAGCAGATTAGGTGTTTACTGTCATGTTCCCACTGATTTATAAGGTAAAATACATGAGGGTGCTTCATCTCTGGTTCTCTTTAACCTCCTTAACGATAATCCCGAGCTGAGCTCGGGGTATATCGCGAAGGAGGATTTCTCAGGCCCTGGTGGGCCGATTTGCATAATTTTTTTTTGTTACACGCAGCTAGCACTTTGCTAGCTGCGTGTAACTTCCGATCGCCGCCGATCCGCCGCCGCTCACCGTGCCGCGCAGCCCCCCCCCCCTCCCCGACCCCTTGCGCAGCCTGGCCAATCAGGCCAGGCAGCGCTGAGGGGTGGATCGGGACTCCCTCGGTGACGTCATCCCGCCCCGTCGCCATGGCGACCGGGGAAGCCCAGCAGGTGGGGGGATGCCGCTGCGCTGCGGCTATCATGTAGCGAGCCCTGGGCTCGCTACATGATTTAAAAAACAAAAAATTAAAAAAAATAGTGCTGCGCCACCTCAAGAGGAAGAAAAAGCTGACCACCTTCTTTTAGACATAATTTAAATTGTGTAATAACCGGGACATATGGGCAAATACAATACGTGGGTTTTAATTATGGAGGCATGTATTATTTTAAAACTATAATGGCCAAGAAGTAATCAATTTTTTCCGTTTTTTTCTTATGCTTCCTGCTAAAATGCATTTACAGTAAGGTAGCTCTTAGCAAATGTACCACCCAATGTAGATCAGTTCATTGTGATAAGTAGTGATAAAGTTATAGGCTAATGAATGGGAAGTGATAATTGCTCGGGTGCATAAAGTGAAAACGACTGAGGGCTGAAGTGGTTAAGTATCGTCATGTCCATTAATCGCAGCTAGTAACAGTGTAACACATATAACCGTACACAGTGACTGGGGGAGTTCTGCCAATACGGCTTCATTTGGGCTCACCTGACCACTTTTGCCCCGTTGCGGAAGGCCTGGAGGTCCACAGCATACGTCCCATCAGAGTGCGCCACCAGGTTTATCTCGGAGAATTCAGCCTGAGTTCAGAGAGAAGAAATGAGAGATAGTGAGCAGCCAATCCGAGAACTGCATCCTCCATCCCCATCCTCATCCTCCGCCCCCCATCCTCCATCCTCCGCCCTCATCCTCCGCCCTCATCCTCCATCCCCATCCTCCGGCTTCTATACCATCCCTGATACCCAACACAAGTCTCATCTAATCACGCGAGGGCCTCCGGTCGCAGAGAGAAGAAAGGCAAAATGGAGAGAGCGGTTAGACAGCGCCGAGGTGGTGAGCTGGGCAGCTGAGCTGGTCGGCTATCATTAGGAGGAGTTAGTGTGAGATATTAGTAGGGAGGTTAGTGTGAGAATAGGAGACCAGGTAAGGCAATAGCAAATATCGGTAATAGTATATTAGCGATTGGCATGAGAGTGGTGCCCCGTCCACCAGGTGGCGCTATTACTCCCGACATACCTACATACATAGCATGGCAAGCATTATATAACATCAGCGGCTCTCCCTACCTGCTCCACCCGGATGTCGTAGTCTCCCTGCACCTTCTTTCCTCGGAAGCATTTCACCCTGAAATAAAGAGAGAAGAGATTTCAGGGAAATATAACAACATCCTGCAGAATGACAGGAGACTTTCAGCTCAAGTATCTAGGTAGAAAAAAAACAACGTTTTGTAAGAAATAATACCTTTTAATGGCTAACTAATAGAGTTAAATGATGCAAGCTTTCTGGGATCTAGTCCCCTTCTTCAGGCATATTTCCAGATGTAAGCTGAAGTAAAACACTGATGCAGATAAATGGTAAACACGAAGATGGCAGTTGTGCTGGTTACTGTTTATCCGTTAGGTGTCAGGTGATCAGCAGGCTGGAGCCAGTGAGTTAGTGCAACCATACATGAAATCTAGCAGGTTTCTGAAGATCATGAAGCCAAATCAATCATGTTACATAAGGTGTCATGAATCCTGTTCCACAATTTAAACCTTCTGTTAATGTCTTGAACATTTTCATAAATTTGTACTCAGAAACTTTTCTTGATTGATCATTTTTGAAGTTACCCTTAAGAACAAGTACTTTTAGATCTTGCATGCTGTGTCCTGGTTCACAGAAGTGTTGGCCCACTGGTGTGTCCATTTTACCCTCATTAATTTTAAAGCGGTGATGGTTCATTCTTGTGCGCAGTTTTTGTCCTGTTTCTCCTATATAGATTCCTCTTGAGGGGCATTTCATGCAGCGTATCAGGTATACAACATTGGATGACTCGCAGGAAAATTGGTCTGGTATTTCCTGATTTACCACTGCTTGCTTTCAGACAACCTCCCAATTTGAGACAAATGATTATCAGAAGTACATCATCTACACCAGATACTCCAGGCACATTACCCTGCAATAACGCAAGATGTGAGACCTGCCCTTATATCTTGAGCACAAGCCAAATACAAATACCAAACTCACAGAAATATCATCAAATACCAGACCAATTTTCCTGCGAGTCATCCAATGTTGTATACCTGATACGCTGCATGAAATGCCCCTCAAGAGGAATCTATATAGGAGAAACAGGACAAAAACTGCGCACAAGAATGAACCATCACCGCTTTAAAATTAATGAGGGTAAAATGGACACACCAGTGGGCCAACACTTCTGTGAACCAGGACACAGCATGCAAGATCTAAAAGTACTTGTTCTTAAGGGTAACTTCAAAAATGATCAATCAAGAAAAGTTTCTGAGTACAAATTTATGAAAATGTTCAAGACATTAACAGAAGGTTTAAATTGTGGAACAGGATTCATGACACCTTATGTAACATGATTGATTTGGCTTCATGATCTTCAGAAACCTGCTGGATTTCATGTATGGTTGCACTAACTCACTGGCTCCAGCCTGCTGATCACCTGACACCTAACGGATAAACAGTAACCAGCAGAACTGTCATCTTCGTGTTTACCATTTATCTGCATCAGTGTTTTACTTCAGCTTACATCCGGAAATATGCCTGAGGAAGGGGACTAGATCCCAGAAAGCTTGCATCATTTAACTCTATTAGTTAGCCATTAAAAGGTATTATTTCTTACAAAACGTTGTTTTTTTTCTACCTATATAATTTGTTTGGCTAACACGGTACAGAAACTTTTTTGCTACTAGCTCAAGTATCTCCAATAGATCTAGTGATGGCTAACCTTAGCACTCCAGCTGTGACAAAACTACAGATCCCATCATGCCTCTGCCTCCCCGAGTTATGCTTAGAGCTGTCAGAGTATTGCAATGCCTCATGGGATTTGTAGTTCCACCACAGCTGGAGTGCCTAGGTTAGCCATCACTGGATTATACTATAAGTAACGGTGCTATCACAATCCCTGGGCCGAGGATCGGTGAGGTCCCGGCTATTCATCCTGTCATCTATGTATAATCTGTCAGGTAAATTTACTCTGCAACTTATAAAACTAGAACGACAGATTGCTTCTGAGTAACCTTGCCTATGCAAATTGGGCTCAGTCAGAGCTATGCAAATTATGCCATTACTATGCAAATGAGCAGCACCCCATCTACCTTCTGTGGTCCAAACTGAGGCTCTCCGCCAATAAATATATAACAATGTGGACGAGTCTGTCGCAGAGCATCTGTGCAACGTCAGTTCCAGTACCTCATGTTCTATTACGCAGAACATGCAAGAGGTCATCTGTTTATTCCAAACACACCATGTCCACCAAGAGCTGCAGTCTGCCACCATCAGGACATCCTCAGGCTACAAGAGGTCATCTGCTTATTCCAAACACACCATGTCCACCAGGAGCTGCAGTCTGCCACCATCAGGACATCCTCAGGCTACAAGAGGTCATCTGCTTATTCCAAACACACCATGTCCACCAGGAGCTGCAGTCTGCCACCATCAGGACATCCTCAGGCTACAAGAGGTCATCTGCTTATTCCAAACACACCATGTCCACCAGGAGCTGCAGTCTGCCACCATCAGGACATCCTCAGGCTACAAGAGGTCATCTGCTTATTCCAAACACACCATGTCCACCAGGAGCTGCAGTCTGTCACCATCAGGACATCCTCAGGCTACAAGAGGTCATCTGCTTATTCCAAACACACCATGTCCACCAGGAGCTGCAGTCTGCCACCATCAGGACATCCTCAGGCTATTCAGAGTTCCTCAGCCTAGGGCCCGGTTCACACTGGACAAAAAAACGGTCCGCTTAGTGGACTATATCGGAACAGACCACAATGAAGCATGCGCGAACAGCAAGTTTGGGTTTTTCCAGACTGAGTAATGCGGCGTATTGACCACACACTAATGGAACAGAGGTTTTTAAAGGCATCAGTTTTCCATCCATGCCAGTGTGAACCAGGCTTAAAGGAGACATCAAGCAATATTACCTACCCCCTGATATACTTACCTGGGGCTTCCTCCAGCCCCTTGCAGCTGACATGTCCCTTGGCCCAGGGTCCCCGCATAGCGTCTCGCAAGATATCCTCTACTGCGCCTGCGTGAGCACCGCTGTCAATCAAGTCCACGTTGTCCTTGTTTACTGCGCAAGCACAGAACTACTGCACCTGCGCAGTACACCACGGACAAGGTGGACTTGATTGACAGCAGCGCTCGCGCAGACGGAGTAGTGTACAACCTTGAAGTCGGCCTCTGCATGTGCGGGGACCCCGTGCCAGTGGCTGCGGGGACCCCGTGCCGGTGGCTGAGAGCGGAGCTTCAGGCGTGGGACAGATTAGCTGCAAGGGGCTGGAGAAAGCCCCAGCTAAGTAGATCGGGGGGTAGGTAATATTGCTTGATGACTCCTTTAAGAACAGACATCCCGTCAGTCACATCCAGAGAAGGGTCCCCAGATTGGCTCGAGTCAAACACAAACAAGATGGGGTCATAGTGAGCAACTTTTCTTCCATAATAGCACCATCATATGGACAATCTGCTCTGCTAAAAAGCCTGTTTGTGATGTTTACATTTGCTTCCCATCAGTGCTGAACTAGTTATCCTTAATTCTATCACCTGAGTTGGGCAAAAAATATCTACAGCTCACCATACAAACACTGATCACCCAAATGGGCCCCACCAGCCATCATGCCCCTTTTGTGCCAGCTGGAGCCGCCACTGGCCAAAGGTAGCTTGTCCACGAATGAGAGAAGCTGAGACTATGAGGAAGACCCAACAAACCTGAAGGCTGCAGCTAAACCCAGACAAAAGGAAAGGAGTCCCAATTCTCCTCTGCTCCACTGAGATCAACAGGAAACGAGTCAAGTACATCACAATCCGAGTCAGTCAAACACGAGGCCCGCGGGCCGAACACGACCATCTTTGTGATTTTATGTGGCCTTCAAGAACTTCTAATGTCTATCATTGTAAGAAGCAAAAGTGACAGCGTTGCTCTCTGAAACATTGTTAGTATGAGCCGGGGTCCAGCAATAACACCCCCCCGCACCCCGCTCCCCCCCCCCCAAGATTGGCATTGGGCTCACTCCTTCGATCCAAACCCTGCCCCCCCACCCCCAAGGGTTACAAACACCTACACACTTACCCCCACCACCATCTCCCCACATAGCAGAGTAGCACGGCAGAGTAGCGTAATATTTACCTGTTCCAGAGATGCGCCTCTTCTGTTCTTCCTGGAAGTCACATGCCCTGTGCTTCCATACTGCCTTCTCCTGATCACGTGACATACATTCAGAGGTGTGCAGCATGGAGCGTGCGGCTGTCAGGAGGATCAGAGGAGACCGGGAGCAGCACTGGAGCACGTAAATATTAAACTGCTCCACTGAACTACTCTGCAGAAGGGGGAGGAGCAGGGAAATATCACACCTCTCCACTGCACTGCTCTGCAGAAGGGGGAGGAGCAGAGAAATATCACACCTCTCCACTGCGCTACTCTGCTGAAGGGGGAGGAGCAGGGAAATATCACACCTCTCCACTGCGCTACTCTGCTGAAGGGGGAGGAGCAGGGAAATATCACACCTCTCCACTGCACTGCTCTGCAGAAGGGGGAGGAGCAGAGAAATATCACACCTCTCCACTGCGCTACTCTGCTGAAGGGGGAGGAGCAGGGAAATATCACACCTCTCCACTGTGCTACTCTGCAGAAGGGGGAGGAGCAGGGAAATATCACACCTCTCCACTGCACTGCTCTGCAGAAGGGGGAGGAGCAGAGAAATATCACACCTCTCCACTGTGCTACTCTGCTGAAGGGGGAGGAGCAGGGAAATATCACACCTCTCCACTGTGCTACTCTGCAGAAGGGGGAGGAGCAGGGAAATATCACACCTCTCCACTGCACTGCTCTGCAGAAGGGGGAGGAGCAGAGAAATATCACACCTCTCCACTGCGCTACTCTGCTGAAGGGGGAGGAGCAGGGAAATATCACACCTCTCCACTGTGCTACTCTGCAGAAGGGGGAGGAGCAGGGATGCACTGCGCTGCTCTGCAGAAGGGGGAGGAGCAGAGATCCAGGCCCACCATGGTCACTATAGTTGGAGACTGTTCAATAAATGTTATATCGTAATAAACAATTTGGCCTGCGACTTAGTCAATGTTTTAGATTTGGCCCATTATGAGATTGAGTTTGACACACTTGATCTTCTACAGCAAATGACTGGCAGCTAGAGGAAGGGGCGGAGCATAACCATGGAGGAAGCTTCACATAAATGTGGGGTGTGGTGGTGGAAAATGATCATCTATCTCATCACACAAAGAGAGAACTCCCAGCAGAACTTCTGACTCCAGGTGGGGGAGATGACAGAGAACCCATAACCCGCTCACTACGTATCAAAGAAACCAGCATCAGGAGGAGCCCACCTCTGTCTGCTGCCATTCACACATCACTGAGCCCTTCCATTCTGTTACATGAAGGTATAGCTTGTACAGTGATGACTTTCACTGGAGTGGACAGGGCTTTTCCTACAAAATAAAGGTCTGCACACTGCCCTCTTCTGGTCACTTATGTCATTACAGCGGAACCTTGCATTGCAAGTAAATTGGTTTGCGAGCACTTTACAAAACAAGAAAAATGTTTTACGAAATTGTGGCTTGATAAGCAAACAACATCTTGATATAAAAGCACAGAACGTATATGTGTGTCACATCATCACACCTGAGCCTAATTTTACATACTTACCTTGCTGTCAGTTCCTCTCAGAAGCTCACTATTTTCTTCTAACAGTTACTTCCAGTTCTGACAAGATTTTGGGTGCTCATTATAATGTATACAGTGTACACAGAATATACGCAACATGTTTTGACCAAAACAGTCTTCGTCAGGCGTATACGTAAACTGTGCAACAAGTGTAATATATATAATAGCCCCCCACCAAAACAACAGTATCCCCCAGCAGTTAGCCCAAGTCAGAGCTGACTGCCTGGTCTGGGTTCCATGTTAAAGGATACCCGAGGTGACATGTGACATGATGAGATAGACATGTGTATGTATGTGCCAAACGCACAAATAACTGGGCTGTGTTCCTTTTTTTCTTTCTCTGCCTGAAAGAGTTAAATATCAGGTATGTAAGTGGCTGACTCAGTCCTGACTCAGACAGGAAGTGATATGATGAGATAGACATGGGTATGTACAGTGCCAAGCACACAAATAACTATGCTGTGTTCCTTTTTTTCTTTCTCTGAAAGAGTTACTGTATTTTTTGGACTATAACACTCACTTTTTCTCACCCAAAAGTGGGAAAAGTCACTGCGTCTTGTAGTGCAAATGTAGGGAGTTCCTGACTTGTGATTGCCTGCCAATACCAACCTCCAACACGCCGCAATGTCTGGGACTCCCTGTACTGTGTCCATGCAGAGGAGGACACAGGGGGCCACAAAGGGGTATAGAGGAGGACACAAGGGGGACAGAAGTGAGACAGAGGGGGACACGGGAGACACAAGTGGTACAAAGGGGGGCATGAGGTACAGAGGGGGCATAATCCACAAGATGCCCCTTCACTATGGATGCACTAGATTTCGTATATATTTTCCCCTGGTTTTTGTTCTCTAAGCCTAGATGTGTCTTATGGTCAGGAGCGTCTTATAGTCCTAAAAATACGGTAAATATCAGTTATGTAAGTGGCTGACTCAGTCCTGACTCAGACAGGAAGTGACTACAGTGCGACCCTCACTGATAAGAAATTACAACTTTAAAACACTTTCCTAGCAGAAAATGGCTTCTGAGAGTAGGAAAGAGATAAAAAGGATCAATAGTTCATAGATTTTAGCTCTGGCATACTTCAATGAATCAAAAAGGAGGGGAAACCAAGAGCCCAACATAGTGTAGTATGTGCTGGTATAGATGGGTGAATGTAGAGTAATTAAATAATACTCACAAACCAGGGTTACCTCTAAGGCAACCACTGTATAGGCAGGTGAGGAGATTAGACCTGTCCTCACTCAGGATTAAGAAGTCGCTCTCTGTAGATCAGAAGAAGGAAGGGAGTATATCACCCCTCCACCCGGGGTGGACACTGATGTAGTATACAGCGAACAGAGGCGCCGAAAGGATAACATTTGTTAAATAAAAATTTTTTTAAAAATAATAAATTTTTTAAAAAGTCTCAGGAGGCAGCAGTGGACTTACCTCCTTGAAGCAGACACACAGACTGTCAGATCCAGAAAAGACAAATTTATTGACATACTCCGAGTACGACAACATTGTATTTGGAGTATGTCAATAAATTTGTCTTTTCTGAATCTGACAGTCTGTGTGTCTGCTTCAAGGAGGCAAGTCCACCTCCGCCTCCTGAGCCTTTTTTAAAAAATGTAGCAAATTTTATCCTTTCGGCGCCTCTGTTCGCTGTATACTGTACTTGAATGAATGTGTGTCATTGAGCAAAAACAGTTTAAATGTAAAAAGGTGATTTAAACATAAACTAAAACTGTGGAATATCTTAAAAAGTCATTTTTAGAAGGAAGATAGATAAAATCGTATAATTGATTAGTTCATTTTCGCCTCTGGTGTCCTTTAAATAGCCAGGCAAAATGGTGTGGCCGCCCCAGGGTTGGGTGGGTAACTCCGCCCACTCAGGGCTGGCCCGCTCATGAGGCGGGGTGAAACTTTTGCCTCAGGCGGCAAATTTCTAGGGGCGGCATCCGCCCGTCGGTGGGTGCGAGGAGCCGGCCGCCCAGCTGGAGGGGTAGCGGGCAGGACGGGGGTATTGGGCCTAGCGGCGGGGAGGGGGGTCGGACACCCCCCCTCCCTTGCCTGGGTCCCCCGTCCTTCGCTCCCCTCCAGCCTTAAATAGATCAGAAGCGCTACTCGTAAGAGGCAGTGGGCGGCGAGGACTCACCTCTTCCTCGATCCAGCGTGCGCTCCACTGACGTCACTTCCTGCAACGCCGCCCACTGTATTGTAAGTGGACGGCGCTGCAGGAAGGGACGTCAGTGGAGCGCACGCTGGATCGAGCGAGGAAGAGGTGAGTCCTCCCTGCCCACTGCCTCTTACGAGTAGCGCTTCTGATCTATTTAAGGCTGGAGGGGAGCGAAGGACGGGGGACCCAGGCGAGGGAGGGGGGGTCCGACCTCCCTCCCCGCCCCTAGGCCCAATACCCCCGCCCTGCCCGCTACCCCTCCAGCTCGGCGGCGGCCCCCCTCCCCACGGGGGGGGGGCGGCGGCAGCAATAATTTTTACAAAATTTGCCTCAGGCTGCAAAAAGTCTAGGGCCGGCCCTGCGCCCACTAGTATAGTTTATCCAGGTTCTAGTCACCTGTATCAGTAAAAATGCCCCAGCACATGTCAGGCTAAGCATACCTGCAATCTGGCCCCAAGAACTGTATGCTGTAGGAGCTTTGTGGGTGAGGACAATGGAGAGACGCCCATCACTGCATTCAGCATGTCAGTAGTCTTTGCAATGACATCACATCCGGTCACATGACCCACGGCGTCACATGACCCATGACCTGTCGTCATGGTAACTGCCCTACAGACTGCCCTAAGACACAGCAGCCTCGATTCACTAAGCGTTAGCGCATTCGGTAACGCAGAAAACAGCTGATGTTACCGCTCACCCTTCCAAATGCCAATTCACTAAACCTATTACCACACAGAAAATTAGAATTACCGACTGGTAAGGTAATTGCCTCAAGAAATTGCAATTCACAAAGATTTACGCATTGGGTAAGTCAGGTAAAAGTGTTCAGTACTTTTCTCCAGCTCTGATCAGCCAATAACTCGCTCTCTCCATGCGGTAACACTGACAGATGTAGCAGACAGCCAATAGAGAGAGCCACACAGCCCTGCTTCTCACCCCATTTGGTCCAACAACCTGGAAGGCGGTTCTACCCTGTAGCAGAGCAGAGGAAGGTGACATTTTTTTTCGGCACCCCTTTAGATGTGAAAATCTGTATTCTGACATACAGAAGAGCTCCCCCTGGTGGCTGCAGCAAATCTAAAGGGATGTTGGGGATGCACTGGCTAGAAACACACACACAGCTCCCTGCCTCACCGCTGACCTGTTCCACGGCTGGTGACACACCGAGCAGAGCTTAGTGAACTGAGGCATGTTTGTTCAGTAAATTACCAAACTTCTGCCTCATGTGGGAAAATTTGTTGCTGTATTTTACCGACCAAAAAGATTTTAACAAACTACTCTTAGTGAATTGATGCCATTGGCCTCCATTCATAAAGCATTACTGCATTAACCCCTTTCCGACCACCTAACGCCGATAGGCGACGGGAAGGTGGCAGCCCCAGGACCGGGTAATGCCGAAAGGCACCAAGAGCGGTGAGCTGAGATAGGCAGGGATCGCACACGCAGATGCAGATTGTTAGACGGCAAACCGCCATCTATTTACATAGTACAGCGATGCGATCTACGGCAGCACTATACTGGGGACAGCCGTGTCACTCGACTGTCCCCTGGGGAGGCTCCGAACGCCATCCCCTCTCATAGGCTGATGCCTGAGAGAGGATCGCCCTGATTGGTTTTCGGGGGAAGGGGGGAAAGGAAAATAATTTTTTTTAAAAAGAGAGAATTTTATTTTTAAAGAAACTACAAATAAATTAATAAAAATACTGTTGGCACCAGCGATCAGAGCCCACCAACAGAAAGCTCTGCTATCTATCAGTGCTATGTCTGTGCATACACTGCATCCAGATCACAAGAGGCTCTGATACTATTTTCCCAGGAAACCGTAATACACGTCTTTTGTGACTTTTTTCAGTAGTTTTGCATTTGGCTATGGTCAGCGGCACTATTGGTAGCAGGAGATGATCTATGGGCCCTAGAGAGGCTGCACCCAGCTCCTCCTGGACAGCGCATCAATACAAGGCATTACCAGTGTCTCCCAGCAGACTCACCAGGGCTTGGAGGAAACTGTGGGGGACAGGCAGTTACTCCAGGAGAGCTGAACAAGGCTTGAGAAGGTCCTTAACCCACCATCAGGACCGCTATCTGCTCCTATAGGCAAATGGGAAACCCTACAAAATAACCTCCATCAAGCCAGGTGTGAAAATCTCTGACCAAACAAACAGAAAGACTTCATGAGAGTGGTTGAGTGTTCTCTAGTGGGTCCTGTGCTCACTGCCTGGCACTATCGAATGATACCCTGTACTTCTCACAAATGAGAGCAGTTCCACGCTGAGGACACGTGAAGGACATGAAACGGTCTGGAGAAGCAGTGGAGATTGTTATGCCACCTTTAACGTGGTTCATCATGGCTGGTTTGGTGGTGGGTCAGTAATGGTCGGGAAAGGATAGCCATGCAGGGACGCACAGACCTCTACAGGCTATACAACGGAACCTTTAGGTATTGGGATGAAATTCCTGGACCCATAGTCAGACCCTACACTGATATAGGGGGTCCTGGGTTCCTCCTGCTGCACTATAATATCCACCCTCATTTAGTGAGAAGATGCAGGCAGTTCCTGGAGGATGAAGGACTTGATATATTTACTGGCCCCCTATAATTGCCTAACCTAAATCCAGAAGGACCCCTCTGGGACATCATGTCTATCCCACATTGCCAGATTACACGCTCAGACTATGCAGGAGCTAAGTGATGCCCTGGGTCCAGATCTGGGAGTAGATCCCTCAGGACATCAAGGGTCCAGATCTGGGAGGAGGTCCCTCAGGACACCATGGGTCCAGATCTGGGAGGAGATCCCTCAGGACACCACAGGTGCAGATCTGGGAGGAGATCCCTCAGGACACCATGGGTCCAGATCTGGGAGGAGATCCCTCAGGACACCACAGGTGCAGATCTGGGAAGAGATCCCTCAGGACACCATGGGTCCAGATCTGGGAGGAGATCCCTCAGGACACTATGGGTCCAGATCTGGGAGGAGATCCCTCAGGACATCACGGGTCCAGATATGGGAGGAGATCCCTCAGGACACTATGGGTCCAGATATGGGAGGAGATCCCTCAGGACACCACGGGTGCAGATCTGGAAGGGGATCCCTCAGGACACCACAGGTGCAGATCTGGGAGGAGATCCTTCAGGACACCATGATCCGACATTCTCAGGCATCCATACAAGCACGCGGGGGGACATGCCAGCCTGCCCCATCGTTTTTCACTTATATTTTCGGGGTGTCTTTGAACTTAGACCTCTGTAGTTTGATTATTTCGATGTGTGCCTGTCCACATCCATACAGATATCCAGCATGAATGTCTTCCCATTGAGATGTGTTTTCAGAGCGTTGCTGTAATTCTGAGTATTTACAGAATAATTGGTAACTCTAGCGTCGTGGAGAGAAGACAGGACTTGATATTTTTAGAACGTCAGACAGTGAAGGGATAATTCTGGCGTCTTCCACACGAGCGGCTTTCTCTAACAACGTACAATAAAGCGAGTCATTTGTAGAGATGCATCTTGAAGGTCAGTGATAGAAAACAGAAGATCTGGCCGGCCGTATAACAAATCCGATGTCATCTGCAGACATCATTACATCATGGATTTTATATACTGATAATAAAAATATAATGATCTGGTTACAGTGCGGAGTGAAGCATCCTCTGTGTAATTGAATTCAGATGTTCTCATCCTGGTTATTCGCAGTCACCGAGCTCCAGATGTAATCTCCCCCCGCCTGATGCTCGCTACGTCTCCAGTTATTTCAGCGTTATTTCCGTTTATTTACGAACGCCGCTTTCTCGTGTTTATAGACTATTTTGAGTCCAGTTCTAAGACTGTTCCCTGCGTTCCTTGCTTATATAAGACCCCCCAACCCCAATACACCCCAATATTCACCTTCCAGGGTCCTAAACTATAAACATTATGGACTCCCCATACCAGCTCCCTCACACCGGCCTCGGCTGTCCTGTCCCCCTCAGTCTCACTGCTATTTATAGGCTTACACTGGAGGGAGGCTGAATGGCAAGCTGGCTACACCCTCTCCCACAATCCTCTGTGCATTATTTCCCACAGGCCCCTGAGCTGCACCCCTCAACCCCCCATATGCTTGTTCCATCACATTACACGAAGGAGGGAGGAGTGGTGCTCTAGCCACCCCCTAATAACAAATAAAAGTAAGTGTGCATGGCTGCAGCAGTGTGGAGGGAAGGGAGGGTGCATGGCTACAGCAGTGCAGAGAGAAGGGAGGGTGCATGGCTGCAGCAGTGCGGAGGGACGGGAGGGTGCATGGCTGCAGCTGTGTGGAGGGAAGGGAGGGTGCATGGCTACAGCAGTGCAGAGAGAAGGGAGGGTGCATGGCTGCAGCAGTGCGGAGGGACGGGAGGGTGCATGGCTACAGCAGTGCAGAGAGAAGGGAGGGTGCATGGCTGCAGCAGTGCGGAGGGACGGGAGGGTGCATGGCTGCAGCTGTGTGGAGGGAAGGAGGATGGATGGCTGCAGCTGTGTGGAGGGAAGGGAGGGTTCATGGCTGTAGCTGTGTGGAGGGCAGGGAGGGTGCATGGCTGCAGCTGTGTGGAGGGAAGGAGGATGGATGGCTGCAGCTGTGTGGAGGGAAGGGAGGATGGATGGCTGTAGCTGTGTGGAGGGCAGGGAAGGTTCATGGCTGCAGCTGTGTGGAGGGAAGGGAGGGTGCATGGCTGCAGCTGTGTGGAGGGCAGGGAGGGTTCATGGCTGCAGCTGTGTGGAGGGCAGGGAGGGTTCATGCCTGCAGCTGTGTGGAGGGAAGGGAGGATGGATGGCTGCAGCTGTGTGGAGGGCAGGGAGGGTTCATGCCTGCAGCTGTGTGGAGGGAAGGGAGGATGGATGGCTGCAGCTGTGTGGAGGGCAGGGAGGGTTCATGCCTGCAGCTGTGTGGAGGGAAGGGAGGGTGCATGGGTGCAGCTGTGTGGAGGGCAGGGAGGGTGCATGGCTGCAGCTGTGTGGAGGGCAGGGAGGGTTCAAGGCTGCAGCTGTGTGGAGGGCAGGGAGGGTTCATGCCTGCAGCTGTGTGGAGGGAAGGGAGGATGGATGGCTGCAGCTGTGTGGAGGGCAGGGAGGGTTCATGCCTGCAGCTGTGTGGAGGTAAGGTAGGGTTCATGGCTGCAGCTGTGTGGAGGGCAGGGAGGGTGCATGGCTGCAGCTGTGTGGAGGGCAGGGAGGGTTCATGGCTGCAGCTGTGTGGAGGGCAGGGAGGGTTCATGGCTGCAGCTGTGTGGAGGGCAGGGAGGGTTCATGCCTGCAGCTGTGTGGAGGGAAGGGAGGATGGATGGCTGCAGCTGTGTGGAGGGCAGGGAGGGTTCATGCCTGCAGCTGTGTGGAGGTAAGGGAGGGTGCATGGCTGCAGCTGTGTGGAGGGCAGGGAGGGTGCATGGCTGCAGCTGTGTGGAGGGCAGGGAGGGTGCATGGCTGCAGCTGTGTGGAGGGCAGGGAGGGTGCATGGCTGCAGCTGTGTGGAGGGCAGGGAGGGTGCATGGCTGCAGCTGTGTGGAGGGCAGGGAGGGTTCATGGCTGCAGCTGTGTGGAGGGCAGGGAGGGTTCATGCCTGCAGCTGTGTGGAGGGAAGGGAGGATGGATGGCTGCAGCTGTGTGGAGGGCAGGGAGGGTTCATGCCTGCAGCTGTGTGGAGGTAAGGGAGGGTGCATGGCTGCAGCTGTGTGGAAGGCAGGGAGGGTGCATGGCTGCAGCTGTGTGGAGGGCAGGGAGGGTTCATGGCTGCAGCTGTGTGGAGGGCAGGGAGGGTTCATGCCTGCAGCTGTGTGGAGGGAAGGGAGGGTTCATGGCTGCAACAGAGTTAAACCATTTTAATAACCCTTACTGTAAAGAACCCTTCCCTAAATACACGGCTAAAACGTTTCACTTCCATGTGCAGATCATGTCCCGTAGTCTTTTGCAAAAGCCTAAGGACAAAAAGCTCATCCGCCAAGCTATTATGTTGCCCTCTGATGTATTTATACATGTTAATTAGATCCCCTCTAAGGCGTCTTTTCTCTAGACTAAATAAACCCAGTTTATCTAACCTTTCTTGGTAAGCGAGACCTTCCATCCCACGTATCAGTGTTATTGCTAGTCTCTGCACCTGCTCTAAGACTGCAATATCTTTCCTGTAATGTGGTGCCCAGAACTGAATTCCATATTCCAGATGTGGCCTTACTAGAGAGTGCACTGTCACATCTAGCTTGCCTTGTAAACACATGTGAGCACAGCATAGATTGTATTTCGGCAGCTTCTGCAGAGGGGTGACGTGTATTCCTCTTCTCAACCTGTCACACTGAACTGCCCTCAGCCAATCAGTGAGGAGCAGAAATGTGGGAGGGGTGATAACGCGCTTCCCTCTCCCCAGCAATGTACCAGATAGAGCCAGGCTGACTGCGATAAGATTTATTACAGCAGAAACATTTATGATTATATTGGACTGCTGACAATGTAGGGTCAGGTTGCAGGCTGCATAATAAACATAGACCAGTACATAAATGGAATTGGAGTTGTGGCAGACAATCCTGCTTTATGCAGAAGTGTCGGTAAATCTCGTGACAATTTTCTCAGCATTTGTCACCTTATTTCTGTCACCCCAGCAGAGCGATCTGCTGTTCCTCCGGTAATGAAGGCAAGCCATCGCCAATCTATACTAACGAAGCCGCAATCCTCCCGCCGTGACATCGGAGGCCGCGGTGAGCTGACACAACGCCGGCAGCCATACAGCAACATACTGGAATTCTGTTCAAAAATGCAATTAAGTGTAGAATGGAGGCGGCGGAGAGACCATCTGTGCCGCCGGAGGAGGGGCTGGGAGCGGACGCGATATCGACAGACGGATGCCTCCGCTTATAGGAAGGCCTTTTACTCCACGTTCTTCCAGGAAAAATCCATACAATGCAGCAAACGTTATTACTGGTGCATCAACGTCAATCTCCTCGCCATTCACCCAGCAGGTAAATGGGGCTTATTTCTGAGACGCAAACGGCCAAAGAAATCAATGCAAATGGCTTTATGAGAGCGTATATTATAGACGGGGTTGTGTAGAATGTATGGAGATTATACATATAGGCACTGAGACATTGCAGAATGCAATTTGTGTGTCTTAAAATATATCCACCTTATGCCTGTTGTCCTACTCAAATATATAGCCTGAAAATCAGAGACGAAGTACAGAATATACATCAGCCAATCACGCCTCACGGGGGGGAGGGGTGACAGCACCGTACAGAACATACATCAGCCAATCAGGCCTCACAAGGGAGGAGGGACGACAGCGCCGTACAGAACATACATCAGCCAGTCAGGCCTCACAGGGGGAGGAGGGTGGACAGCGCCGTACAGAACATACATCAGCCAGTCAGGCCTCACAGGGGGAGGAGGGTGGACAGCGCCGTACAGAACATACATCAGCCAGTCAGGCCTCACAGGGGAGGAGGGACGACAGCGCCGTACAGAACATACATCAGCCAATCAGGCCTCACAAGGGAGGAGGGACGACAGCGCCGTACAGAACGTACATCAGCCAATCAGGCCTCACAAGGGAGGAGGGACGACAGCGCCGTACAGAACATACATCAGCCAGTCAGACCTCACAGGGGGAGGAGGGTGGACAGCGCCGTACAGAACATACATCAGCCAATCAGGCCTCACAGGGGAGGAGGGACGACAGCGTCGTACAGAACATACATCAGCCAATCAGGCCTCACAAGGGAGGAGGGACGACAGCGCCGTACAGAACGTACATCAGCCAATCAGGCCTCACAGGGGAGGAGGGACGACAGCGCCGTACAGAACATACATCAGCCAGTCAGGCCTCACATGGGGAGGAGGGTGGACAGCGCCGAACAGAACATACATCAGCCAATCAGGCCTCACGGGGAGGAGGGACGACAGCGCCGTACAGAACATACATCAGCCAATCAGGCCTCACAGGGGAGGAGGGACGACAGCGCCGTACAGAACATACATCAGCCAATCAGGCCTCACAGGGGAGGAGGGACGACAGCTCCATACAGAACATACATCAGCCAATCAGGCCTCACAGGGGAGGAGGGACGACAGCGCCGTACAGAACATACATCAGCCAATCAGGCCTCACAGGGGAGGAGGGACGACAGCGCCGTACAGGACATACATCAGCCAATCAGGCCTCACAGGGGAGGAGGGGCGACAGCACCGTACAGAACATATATCAGCCAATCAGGCCTCACAGGGGGAGGAGGGACGACAGCGCCGTACAGAACATACATCAGCCAATCAGGCCTCACAGGGGGAGGAGGGGCGACAGTGCAGTACAGAACATACATCAGCCAATGAGGCCTCACAGGGGAGGAGAGACGACAGCGCCGTACAGAACATACATCAGCCAATCAGACCTCACAAGGGAGGAGGCACGACAGCACCGTACAGAACATACATCAGCCAATCAGGCCTCACAGGGGAGAAAGGACGACAGCGCCGTACAGAACATACATCAGCCAATGAGGCCTCACAGGGGAGGAGGGACGACAGCGCCGTACAGAACATACATCAGCCAATCAGACTTCACAAGGGAGGAGGCACGACAGCACCGTACAGAACATACATCAGCCAATCAGGCCTCACAGGGGAGAAAGGACGACAGCGCCGTACAGAACATACATCAGCCAATCAGGCCTCACAGGGGAGAAAGGACGACAGCGCCGTACAGAACATACATCAGCCAATCAGGCCTCACAGGGGAGGAGGGACGACAGCGCCGTACAGAACATACATCAGCCAATCAGGCCTCACAAGGGAGGAGGGACGACAGCGCCGTACAGAACATACATCAGCCAATCAGGCCTCACAGGGGGAGGAGGGGTGACAGTGCCGTACAGAACATACATCAGCCAATCAGGCCTCAAAGGGGAGGAGGGGCGACAGCGCCGTACAGAACGTACATCAGCCAATCAGGCCTCACAAGGGAGGAGGGACGACAGCTCCATACAGAACATACATCAGCCAATCAGGCCTCACAGGGGAGAAAGGACGACAGCGCCGTACAGAACATACATCAGCCAATCAGGCCTCACAGGGGAGAAAGGACGACAGCGCCGTACAGAACATACATCAGCCAATCAGGCCTCACAGGGGAGGAGGGACGACAGCGCCGTACAGAACATACATCAGCCAATCAGGCCTCACAAGGGAGGAGGGACGACAGCGCCGTACAGAACATACATCAGCCAATCAGGCCTCACAGGGGGAGGAGGGGTGACAGTGCCGTACAGAACATACATCAGCCAATCAGGCCTCAAAGGGGAGGAGGGGCGACAGCGCCGTACAGAACGTACATCAGCCAATCAGGCCTCACAAGGGAGGAGGGACGACAGCTCCATACAGAACATACATCAGCCAATCAGGCCTCACAGGGGAGGAGGGACGACAGCGCCGTACAGAACATACATCAGCCAGTCAGGCCTCACAGGGGGAGGAGGGTGGACAGCGCCGTACAGAACATACATCAGCCAGTCAGGCCTCACAGGGGAGGAGGGACGACAGCGCCGTACAGAACATACATCAGCCAGTCAGACCTCACAGGGGGAGGAGGGTGGACAGCGCCGTACAGAACATACATCAGCCAATCAGGCCTCACAGGGGGAGGAGGGACGACAGCGCCGTACAGAACATACATCAGCCAATCAGGCCTCACAGGGGAGGAGGGACGACAGCGCCGTACAGAACATACATCAGCCAATGAGGTCTCACGGGGAGGAGGGGCGACAGCGCCGTACAGAACATACATCAGCCAATCAGGCCTCACAGCAGGAGGAGGGGTGACAGTGCCGTACAGAACATACATCAGCCAATCAGGCCTCACAAGGGAGGAGGGTCGACAGCGCCGTACAGAATATACATCAGCCAATCACGCCTCACGGGGGGGAGGGGTGACAGCACCGTACAGAACATACATCAGCCAATCAGGCCTCACAAGGGAGGAGGGACGACAGCGCCGTACAGAACATACATCAGCCAGTCAGGCCTCACAGGGGGAGGAGGGTGGACAGCGCCGTACAGAACATACATCAGCCAGTCAGGCCTCACAGGGGGAGGAGGGTGGACAGCGCCGTACAGAACATACATCAGCCAGTCAGGCCTCACAGGGGAGGAGGGACGACAGCGCCGTACAGAACATACATCAGCCAATCAGGCCTCACAAGGGAGGAGGGACGACAGCGCCGTACAGAACGTACATCAGCCAATCAGGCCTCACAAGGGAGGAGGGACGACAGCGCCGTACAGAACATACATCAGCCAGTCAGACCTCACAGGGGGAGGAGGGTGGACAGCGCCGTACAGAACATACATCAGCCAATCAGGCCTCACAGGGGAGGAGGGACGACAGCGTCGTACAGAACATACATCAGCCAATCAGGCCTCACAAGGGAGGAGGGACGACAGCGCCGTACAGAACGTACATCAGCCAATCAGGCCTCACAGGGGAGGAGGGACGACAGCGCCGTACAGAACATACATCAGCCAGTCAGGCCTCACATGGGGAGGAGGGTGGACAGCGCCGAACAGAACATACATCAGCCAATCAGGCCTCACGGGGAGGAGGGACGACAGCGCCGTACAGAACATACATCAGCCAATCAGGCCTCACAGGGGAGGAGGGACGACAGCGCCGTACAGAACATACATCAGCCAATCAGGCCTCACAGGGGAGGAGGGACGACAGCTCCATACAGAACATACATCAGCCAATCAGGCCTCACAGGGGAGGAGGGACGACAGCGCCGTACAGAACATACATCAGCCAATCAGGCCTCACAGGGGAGGAGGGACGACAGCGCCGTACAGGACATACATCAGCCAATCAGGCCTCACAGGGGAGGAGGGGCGACAGCACCGTACAGAACATATATCAGCCAATCAGGCCTCACAGGGGGAGGAGGGACGACAGCGCCGTACAGAACATACATCAGCCAATCAGGCCTCACAGGGGGAGGAGGGGCGACAGTGCAGTACAGAACATACATCAGCCAATGAGGCCTCACAGGGGAGGAGAGACGACAGCGCCGTACAGAACATACATCAGCCAATCAGACCTCACAAGGGAGGAGGCACGACAGCACCGTACAGAACATACATCAGCCAATCAGGCCTCACAGGGGAGAAAGGACGACAGCGCCGTACAGAACATACATCAGCCAATGAGGCCTCACGGGGAGGAGGGACGACAGCGCCGTACAGAACATACATCAGCCAATCAGACTTCACAAGGGAGGAGGCACGACAGCACCGTACAGAACATACATCAGCCAATCAGGCCTCACAGGGGAGAAAGGACGACAGCGCCGTACAGAACATACATCAGCCAATCAGGCCTCACAGGGGAGAAAGGACGACAGCGCCGTACAGAACATACATCAGCCAATCAGGCCTCACAGGGGAGGAGGGACGACAGCGCCGTACAGAACATACATCAGCCAATCAGGCCTCACAAGGGAGGAGGGACGACAGCGCCGTACAGAACATACATCAGCCAATCAGGCCTCACAGGGGGAGGAGGGGTGACAGTGCCGTACAGAACATACATCAGCCAATCAGGCCTCAAAGGGGAGGAGGGGCGACAGCGCCGTACAGAACGTACATCAGCCAATCAGGCCTCACAAGGGAGGAGGGACGACAGCTCCATACAGAACATACATCAGCCAATCAGGCCTCACAGGGGAGAAAGGACGACAGCGCCGTACAGAACATACATCAGCCAATCAGGCCTCACAGGGGAGAAAGGACGACAGCGCCGTACAGAACATACATCAGCCAATCAGGCCTCACAGGGGAGGAGGGACGACAGCGCCGTACAGAACATACATCAGCCAATCAGGCCTCACAAGGGAGGAGGGACGACAGCGCCGTACAGAACATACATCAGCCAATCAGGCCTCACAGGGGGAGGAGGGGTGACAGTGCCGTACAGAACATACATCAGCCAATCAGGCCTCAAAGGGGAGGAGGGGCGACAGCGCCGTACAGAACGTACATCAGCCAATCAGGCCTCACAAGGGAGGAGGGACGACAGCTCCATACAGAACATACATCAGCCAATCAGGCCTCACAGGGGAGGAGGGACGACAGCGCCGTACAGAACATACATCAGCCAGTCAGGCCTCACAGGGGGAGGAGGGTGGACAGCGCCGTACAGAACATACATCAGCCAGTCAGGCCTCACAGGGGAGGAGGGACGACAGCGCCGTACAGAACATACATCAGCCAGTCAGACCTCACAGGGGGAGGAGGGTGGACAGCGCCGTACAGAACATACATCAGCCAATCAGGCCTCACAGGGGGAGGAGGGACGACAGCGCCGTACAGAACATACATCAGCCAATCAGGCCTCACAGGGGAGGAGGGACGACAGCGCCGTACAGAACATACATCAGCCAATGAGGTCTCACGGGGAGGAGGGGCGACAGCGCCGTACAGAACATACATCAGCCAATCAGGCCTCACAGCAGGAGGAGGGGTGACAGTGCCGTACAGAACATACATCAGCCAATCAGGCCTCACAAGGGAGGAGGGTCGACAGCGCCGTACAGAACATACATCAGCCAATCAGGCCTCACAGGGGAGGAGGGACGACAGCGCCGTACAGAACATACATCAGCCAGTCAGGCCTCACGGGGGAGGAGGGACGACAGCGCCGTACAGAACATACATCAGCCAATCAGGCCTCACAAGGGAGGAGGGTCGACAGCGCCATACAGAACATACATCAGCAAATCAGGCCTCACAGGGGAGGAGGGACGACAGCGCCGTACAGAACATACATCAGCCAATCAGGCCTCACAGGGGAGGAGGGATGACAGCGCCGTACAGAACATACATCAGCCAGACAGGCCTCACGGGGGAGGAGGGACGACAGCGCCGTACAGAACATACATCAGCCAATCAGGCCTCACAGGGGAGGAGGGTCGACAGCGCCATACAGAACATACATCAGCCAATCAGGCCTCACAGGGGGAGGAGGGACGACAGCACCATACAGAACATACATCAGCCAATCAGGCCTCACAGGGGAGGAGGGACGACAGCGCCGTACAGAACATACTTCAGCCAATCAGGCCTCACAGGGGAGGAGGGACGACAGCGCCATACAGAACATACATCAGCCAATCAGGCCTCACAGGGGAGGAGGGACGACAGCGCCCTACAGAACATACATCAGCCAGTCAGGCCTCACAGGGGGAGGAGGGACGACAGCTCTGTACAGAACATACATCAGCCAATCAGGCCTCACAGGGGAGGAGTGACGACAGCGCCGTACAGAACATACATCAGCCAATCAGGCCTCACAGGGGAGGAGGGACGACAGCGCCGTACAGGACATACATCAGTCAATCAGGCCTCACAGGGGAGGAGGGACGACAGCGCCGTACAGAACATACATCAGCCAATCAGGCCTCACAGGGGAGGAGGGGCGACAGCACCGTACAGAACATACATCAGCCAATCAGGCCTCACAGGGGAGGAGGGGCGACATCGCCGTACAGAACATACATCAGCCAATCAGGCCTCACAGGGGAGGAGGAACGACAGCGCCGTACAGAACATACATCAGCCAGTCAGGCCTCACAGGGGAGGAGGGATGACAGCGCCATACAGAACATACATCAGCCAATCAGGCCTCACAGGGGAGGAGGGCCGACAGCGCCGTACAGAACATACATCAGCCAATCAGGCCTCACAGGGGGAGGAGGGACGACAGCGCCGTACAGAACATACATCAGCCAATCAGGCCTCACAGGGAAGGAGGGGCGACAGCTCCGTACAGAACATACATCAGCCAGTCAGGCCTCACAGGGGGAGGAGGGGCGACAGCGCCGTTTAGAACATACATCAGCCAGTCAGGCCTCACGGGGGAGGAGGGACGACAGCGCCGTACAGAACATACATTAGCCAATCAGGCCTTACAGGGGAGGAGGGACGACAGCTCCGTACAGAACATACATCAGCCAGTCAGGCCTCACAGGGGGAGGAGGGTGGACAGCGCCGTACAGAACATACATCAGCCAATCAGGCCTCACAGGGGAGGAGGGGCGACAGCGCCGTACAGAACATACATCAGCCAATCAGGCCTCACAGGGGAGGAGTGACGACAGCGTCATACAGAACATACATCAGCCAATCAGGCCTCACAGGGGAGGAGGGACGACAGTGCCGTACAGAACATACATCAGCCAATCAGGCCTCACAGGGGAAGAGGGATGACAGCGCCGTACAGAACATACATCAGCCAATCAGGCCTCACAGAGGGAGGAGGGAGGACAGCGCCGTACAGAACATACATCAGCCAATCAGGCCTCACAGGGGAGGAGGGACGACAGCGCAGTACAGAACATACATCAGCCAATCAGGCCTCACAGGGGAGGAGGGGCGACAGCTCCATACAGAACATATATCAGCCAATCAGGCCTCACAGGGGAGGAGGGGCGACAGCGCCGTACAGAACATACATCAGCCAATCAGGCCTCACAGGGGAGGAGGGATGACAGCGCCATACAGAACATACATCAGCCAATCAGGCCTCACAGGGGAGGAGGGACGACAGTGCCGTACAGAACATACATCAGCCAATCAGGCCTCACAGGGGAGGAGGGGCGACAGCGCCGTACAGAACATACATCAGCCAATCAGGCCTCACAGGGGGAGGAGGGACGACAGCGCCGTACAGAACATACATAAGCCAATCAGGCCTCACAGGGGAGGAGGGACGACAGCGCAGTACAGAACATACATCAGCCAATCAGGCCTCACAGGGGAGGAGGGACGACAGTGCCATACAGAACATACATCAGCCAATCAGGCCTCACAGGGGAGGAGGGGCGACAGTGCCGTACAGAACATACATCAGCCAATCAGGCCTCACAGGGGAGTAGGGGCGACAGCGCCGTACAGAACATACATCAGCCAATCAGGCCTCACAGGGGAGGAGGGGCGACAGCTCCGTACAGAACATACATCAGCCAATCAGGCCTCACAGGGGAGGAGGGACGACAGCGCAGTACAGAACATACATCAGCCAATCAGGCCTCACAGGGGAGAAAGGACGACAGCGCCGTACAGAACATACATCAGCCAATCAGGCCTCACAGGGGAGGAGGGACGACAGCTCCATACAGAACATACATCAGCCAATCAGGCCTCACAGGGGGAGGAGGGACGACAGCACCATACAGAACATACATCAGCCAATCAGGCCTCACAGGGGAGGAGGGCGACAGCTCCATACAGAACATATATCAGCCAATCAGGCCTCACAGGGGAGGAGGGGCGACAGCGCCGTACAGAACATACATCAGCCAATCAGGCCTCACAGGGGAGGAGGGATGACAGCGCCATACAGAACATACATCAGCCAATCAGGCCTCACAGGGGAGGAGGGACGACAGTGCCGTACAGAACATACATCAGCCAATCAGGCCTCACAGGGGAGGAGGGGCGACAGCGCCGTACAGAACATACATCAGCCAATCAGGCCTCACAGGGGGAGGAGGGACGACAGCGCCGTACAGAACATACATCAGCCAATCAGGCCTCACAGGGGAGGAGGGACGACAGCGCAGTACAGAACATACATCAGCCAATCAGGCCTCACAGGGGAGAAAGGACGACAGCGCCGTACAGAACATACATCAGCCAGTCAGGCCTCACAGGGGGAGGAGGGATGACAGCGTCGTACAGAACATACATTAGCCAATCAGGCCTCACAGGGGGAGGAGGGACGACAGCGTCGTCCAGAATATACATCAGCCAATCAGGCCTCACAGGGGAGGAGTGACGACAGCGCCGTACAGAACATACATCAGCCAATAAGGCCTCACAGGGGAGGAGGGGCGATAGCGCCATACAGAGCATACATCAGCCAATCAGGCCTCACAGGGGAGGAGGGACGACAGCGCCGTACAGGACATACATCAGCCAATCAGGCCTCACAGGGGAGGAGGGACGACAGCGCCATACAGAACATACATCAGCCAATCAGGCCTCACAGGGGAGGAGGGACGACAGCGCCTTACAGAACATACATCAGCCAGTCAGGCCTCACAGGGGGAGGAGGGACGACAGCGTCGTACAGAACATACATCAGCCAATCAGGCCTCACAGGGGGAGGAGGGACGACAGCGTCGTACAGAATATACATCAGCCAATCAGGCCTCACAGGGGAGGAGTGACGACAGCGCCGTACAGAACATACATCAGCCAATCAGGCCTCACAGGGGAGGAGGGACGACAGCGCAGTACAGAACATCCATCAGCCAATCAGGCCTCACAGGGGAGAAAGGACGACAGCGCCGTACAGAACATACATCAGCCAATCAGGCCTCACAGGGGAGGAGGGACGACAGCTCCATACAGAACATACATCAGCCAATCAGTCCTCACAGGGGGAGGAGGGACGACAGCACCATACAGAACATACATCAGCCAATCAGGCCTCACAGGGGAGGAGGGGCGACAGCTCCATACAGAACATATATCAGCCAATCAGGCCTCACAGGGGAGGAGGGGCGACAGCGCCGTACAGAACATACATCAGCCAATCAGGCCTCACAGGGGAGGAGGGATGACAGCGCCATACAGAACATACATCAGCCAATCAGGCCTCACAGGGGAGGAGGGACGACAGTGCCGTACAGAACATACATCAGCCAATCAGGCCTCACAGGGGAGGAGGGGCGACAGCGCCGTACAGAACATACATCAGCCAATCAGGCCTCACAGGGGGAGGAGGGACGACAGCGCCGTACAGAACATACATCAGCCAATCAGGCCTCACAGGGGAGGAGGGACGACAGCGCAGTACAGAACATACATCAGCCAATCAGGCCTCACAGGGGAGGAGGGACGACAGCGCAGTACAGAACATACATCAGCCAATCAGGCCTCACAGGGGAGAAAGGACGACAGCGCCGTACAGAACATACATCAGCCAATCAGGCCTCACAGGGGAGGAGGGACGACAGCTCCATACAGAACATACATCAGCCAATCAGGCCTCACAGGGGGAGGAGGGACGACAGCACCATACAGAACATACATCAGCCAATCAGGCCTCACAGGGGAGGAGGGACGACAGCGCCGTACAGAACATACATCAGCCAATCAGGCCTCACAGGGGGAGGAGGGTCGACAGCGCCATACAGAACATACATCAGCCAATCAGGCCTCACAGGGGAGGAGGGGCGACAGTGCCGTACAGAACATTCATCAGCCAATCCGGCCTCACAGGGGAGGAGGGGCGACAGCGCCGTACAGAACATACATCAGCCAATCAGGCCTCACAGGGGAGGAGGGACGACAGCACCGTACAGAACATACTTCAGCCAATCAGGCCTCACAGGGGAGGAGGGACGACAGCGCCGTACAGGACATACATCAGCCAATCAGGCCTCACAGGGGAGGAGGGACGACAGCGCCATACAGAACATACATCAGCCAATCAGGCCTCACAGGGGAGGAGGGACGACAGCGCCGTACAGAACATACATCAGCCAGTCAGGCCTCACAGAGGGAGGAGGGACGACAGCGTCGTACAGAACATACATCAGCCAATCAGGCCTCACAGGGGGAGGAGGGACGACAGCGTCGTACAGAATATACATCAGCCAATCAGGCCTCACAGGGGAGGAGTGACGACAGCGCCGTACAGAACATACATCAGCCAATAAGGCCTCACAGGGGAGGAGGGGCGACAGCGCCATACAGAGCATACATCAGCCAATCAGGCCTCACAGGGGAGGAGGGTGGACAGCGCCGTACAGAACATACATCAGCCAATCAGGCCTCACAGGGGAGGAGGGGCGACAGCGCCATACAGAGCATACATCAGCCAATCAGGCCTCACAGGGGAGGAGGGACGACAGCACCGTACAGAACATACTTCAGCCAATCAGGCCTCACAGGGGAGGAGGGACGACAGCGCCGTACAGGACATACATCAGCCAATCAGGCCTCACAGGGGAGGAGGGACGACAGCGCCATACAGAACATATATCAGCCAATCAGGCCTCACAGGGGAGGAGGGACGACAGCGCCGTACAGAACATACATCAGCCAGTCAGGCCTCACAGGGGGAGGAGGGACGACAGCGTCGTACAGAACATACATCAGCCAATCAGGCCTCACAGGGGGAGGAGGGACGACAGCGTCGTACAGAATATACATCAGCCAATCAGGCCTCACAGGGGAGGAGTGACGACAGCGCCGTACAGAACATACATCAGCCAATCAGGCCTCACAGGGGAGGAGGGACGACAGCGCCGTACAGGACATACATCAGCCAATCAGGCCTCACAGGGGAGGAGGGACGACAGTGCCATACAGAACATACATCAGCCAATCAGGCCTCACAGGGGAGGAGGGACGACAGTGCCGTACAGAACATACATCAGCCAATCAGGCCTCACAGGGGAGGAGGGGCGACAGCGCCGTACAGGACATACATCAGCCAATCAGGCCTCACAGGGGAGGAGGGACGACAGCGCCGTACAGGACATACATCAGCCAATCAGGCCTCACAGGGGAGGAGGGACGACAGCTCCATACAGAACATACATCAGCCAATCAGGCCTCACAAGGGAGGAGGGACGACAGCGCGGTACAAATCATATATCAGCCAATAAGGCCTCACAGGGGAGGAGGGACGACAGCTCCATACAGAACATACATCAGCCAATCAGGCCTCACAGGGGGAAGAGGGTGGACAGCGCCGTACAGAACATACATCAGCCAGTCAGGCCTCACAGGGGAGGAGGGACGACAGCTCCATACAGAACATACATCAGCCAATCAGGCCTCACAGGGGAGGAGGGATGACAGCGCCGTGCAGAACATACATCAGCCAATTAGGCCTCACAGGGGGAGGAGGGAGGACAGCGCCGTACAGAACATACATCAGCCAGTCAGGCCTCACAGGGGGAGGAGGGGCGACAGCGCCGTACAGGACATACATCAGCCAATCAGGCCTCACAGGGGAGGAGGGACAACAGCGCCTTACAGAACATACATCAGCCAATCAGCCCTCACAGGGGAGGAGGGACGACAACGCCGTACAGAACATACATCAGCCAATCAGGCCTCACAGGGGAGGAGGGACGACAGTGCCGTACAGAACATACATCAGCCAGTCAGGCCTCAAAGGGGGAGGAGGGGTGACAGCGCCATACAGAACATACATCAGCCAATCAGGCCTCACAGGGGAGGAGGGAGGACAGCGCCGTACAGAACATACATCAGCCAATCAGGCCTCACAGGGGAGGAGGGACGACAGCGCCGTACAGAACATACATCAGCCAATAAGGCCTCACAGGGGAGGAGGGACGACAGCGCCGTACAGAACATACATCAGCCAGTCAGGCCTCACAGGGGAGGAGGGATGACAGCGCCATACAGAACATACATCAGCCAATCAGGCCTCACAGGGGAGGAGGGGCGACAGCGCCGTACAGAACATACATCAGCCAGTCAGGCCTCACAGGGGGAGGAGGGGTGACAGCGCCGTACAGAACATACATCAGCCAATCAGGCCTCACAGGGGGAGGAGGGACGACAGCTCTGCACAGGACATACATCAGCCAATCAGGCCTCACAGGGGAGGAGGGGCGACAGCACCGTACAGAACATACATCAGCCAATCAGGCCTCACAGGGGAGGAGGGGTGACAGCGCCGTACAGAACATACATCAGCCAATCAGGCCTCACAGGGGAGGAGGGACGACAGCGCCGTACAGAACATACATCAGCCAATCAGGCCTCACAGGGGAGGAGGGATGACAGCGCCATACAGAACATACATCAGCCAATCAGGCCTCACAGGGGGAGGAGGGGTGACAGCGCCGTACAGAACATACATCAGCCAATCAGGCCTCACAGGGGAGGAGGGACGACAGCTCCATACAGAACATACATCAGCCAATCAGGCCTCACAGGGGGAGGAGGGACGACAGCACCATACAGAACATACATCAGCCAATCAGGCCCCACAGGGGAGGAGGGACGACAGCGCCGTACAGAACATACATCAGCCAATCAGGCCTCACAGGGGGAGGAGGGTCGACAGCGCCATACAGAACATACATCAGCCAATCAGGCCTCACAGGGGAGGAGGGGCGACAGTGCCGTACAGAACATACATCAGCCAATCCGGCCTCACAGGGGAGGAGGGGCGACAGCGCCGTACAGAACATACATCAGCCAATCAGGCCTCACAGGGGAGGAGGGACGACAGCACCGTACAGAACATACTTCAGCCAATCAGGCCTCACAGGGGAGGAGGGACGACAGCGCCGTACAGGACATACATCAGCCAATCAGGCCTCACAGGGGAGGAGGGACGACAGCGCCATACAGAACATACATCAGCCAATCAGCCCTCACAGGGGAGGAGGGACGACAGCGCCGTACAGAACATACATCAGCCAGTCAGGCCTCACAGGGGGAGGAGGGACGACAGCGTCGTACAGAACATACATCAGCCAATCAGGCCTCACAGGGGGAGGAGGGACGACAGCGTCGTACAGAATATACATCAGCCAATCAGGCCTCACAGGGGAGGAGTGACGACAGCTCCGTACAGAACATACATCAGCCAATAAGGCCTCACAGGGGAGGAGGGGCGACAGCGCCATACAGAGCATACATCAGCCAATCAGGCCTCACAGGGGAGGAGGGACGACAGCACCGTACAGAACATACTTCAGCCAATCAGGCCTCAAAGGGGAGGAGGGACGACAGCGCCGTACAGGACATACATCAGCCAATCAGGCCTCACAGGGGAGGAGGGACGACAGCGCCATACAGAACATACATCAGCCAATCAGGCCTCACAGGGGAGGAGGGACGACAGCGCCGTACAGAACATACATCAGCCAGGCAGGCCTCACAGGGGGAGGAGGGACGACAGCGTCGTACAGAACATACATCAGCCAATCAGGCCTCACAGGGGGAGGAGGGACGACAGCGTCGTACAGAATATACATCAGCCAATCAGGCCTCACAGGGGAGGAGTGACGACAGCGCCGTACAGAACATACATCAGCCAATCAGGCCTCACAGGGGAGGAGGGACGACCGCGCCGTACAGGACATACATCAGCCAATCAGGCCTCACAGGGGAGGAGGGACGACAGTGCCATACAGAACATACATCAGCCAATCTGGCCTCACAGGAGAGGAGGGACGACAGCACCGTACAGAACATACATCAGCCAATCAGGCCTCACAGGGGAGGAGGGGCGACAGCGCCGTACAGGACATACATCAGCCAATCAGGCCTCACAGGGGAGGAGGGACGACAGCGCCGTACAGAACATACATCAGCCAATCAGGCCTCACAGGGGAGGAGGGACGACAGCTCCATACAGAACATACATCAGCCAATCAGGCCTCACAAGGGAGGAGGGACGACAGCGCCGTACAGAACATATATCAGCCAATCAGGCCTCACAGGGGAGGAGGGACGACAGCTCCATACAGAACATACATCAGCCAATCAGGCCTCACAGGGGGAAGAGGGTGGACAGCGCCGTACAGAACATACATCAGCCAGTCAGGCCTCACAGGGGAGGAGGGACGACAGCTCCATACAGAACATACATCAGCCAATCAGGCCTCACAGGGGAGGAGGGACGACAGCGCCGTACAGAACATACATCAGCCAATTAGGCCTCACAGGGGGAGGAGGGAGGACAGCGCCGTACAGAACATACATCAGCCAATCAGGCCTCACAGGGGAGGAGGGGTGACAGCGCCGTACAGAACATACATCAGCCAATCAGGCCTCACAGGGGAGGAGGGACGACAGCGCCGTACAGAACATACATCAGCCAATCAGGCCTCACAGGGGAGGAGGGATGACAGCGCCATACAGAACATACATCAGCCAATCAGGCCTCACAGGGGGAGGAGGGGTGACAGCGCCGTACAGAACATACATCAGCCAATCAGGCCTCACAGGGGAGGAGGGACGACAGCGCCGTACAGAACATACATCAGCCAATCAGGCCTCACAGGGGGAGGAGGGACGACAGCTCTGTACAGGACATACATCAGCCAATCAGGCCTCACAGGGGAGGAGGGGCGACAGCACCGTACAGAACATACATCAGCCAATCAGGCCTCACAGGGGAGGAGGGGTGACAGCGCCGTACAGCACGTACATCAGCCAATCAGGCCTCACAGGGGAGGAGGGACGACAGCGCCGTACAGAACATACATCAGCCAATCAGGCCTCACAGGGGAGGAGGGATGACAGCGCCATACAGAACATACATCAGCCAATCAGGCCTCACAGTGGAGGAGGGACGACAGCTCCATATAGAACATACATCTGCCAATCAGGCCTCACAGGGGGAGGAGGGACGACAGCACCATACAGAGCATACATCAGCCAATCAGGCCTCACAGGGGAGGAGGGGCGACAGCGCCGTACAGAACATACATCAGCCAATCAGGCCTCACAGGGGAGGAGGGACGACAGCGCCGTACAGAACATACATCAGCCAATCAGGCCTCACAGGGGAGGAGGGGCGACAGCTCCATACAGAACATATATCAGCCAATCAGGCCTCACAGGGGGAGGAGGGACGACAGCGCCGTACAGAACGTACATCAGCCAATCAGGCCTCACAGGGGAGGAGGGGTGACAGCGCCGTACAGAACATACATCAGCCAATCAGGCCTCACAGGGGAGGAGGAACGACAGTGCCGTACAGAACATACATCAGCCAATCAGGCCTCACAGGGGAGGAGGGACGACAGCGCCGTACAGAACATACATCAGCCAATCTGGCCTCACAGGGGAGGAGGGGCGACAGCGCCGTACAGAACATACATCAGCCAATCAGGCCTCACAGGGGAGGAGGGGCGACAGCACCATACAGAACATACATCAGCCAATCAGGCCTCACAGGGGAGGAGGGACGACAGCGCCGTACAGAACATACATCAGCCAATCAGGCCTCACAGGGGAGGAGGGGCGACAGCGCTGTACAGAACATACATCAGCCAATCAGGCCTCACAGGGGAGGAGGAACGACAGTGCCGTACAGAACATACATCAGCCAATCAGGCCTCACAGGGGAGGAGGGACGACAGCGCCGTACAGAACATACATCAGCCAATCAGGCCTCACAGGGGAGGAGGGGCGACAGCGCCGTACAGAACATACATCAGCCAATCAGGCCTCACAGGGGAGGAGGGGCGACAGCACCATACAGAACATACATCAGCCAATCAGGCCTCACAGGGGAGGAGGGACGACAGCGCCGTACAGAACATACATCAGCCAATCAGGCCTCACGGGGGGAGGAGGGGCGACAGCGCCGTACAGAACATACATCAGCCAATCAGGCCTAACAGGGGAGGAGGGACGACAGCGCCGTACAGAACATACATCAGCCAGTCAGGCCTCACAGGGGAGGAGGGACGACAGCGCCGTACAGAACATACATCAGCCAATCAGGCCTCACAGGGGAGGAGAGACGACAGCTCCATACAGAACATACATCAGCCAATCAGGCCTCACAGGGGAGGAGGGACGACAGCGCCGTACAGGACATACATCAGCCAATCAGGCCTCACAGGGGGAGGAGGGACGACAGCGCCGTACAGATCATACATCAGCCAATCAGGCCTCACAGGGGAGGAGGGACGACAGCGCCGTACAGAACATACATCAGCCAATTAGACCTAACAGGGGAGGAGGGACGACAGCTCCATACAGAACATACATCAGCCAATCAGGCCTCACAGGGGAGGAGGGGCGACAGCTCCGTACAGAACATATATCAGCCAATCAGGCCTCACAGGGGAGGAGGGACGACAGCGCCGTACAGAACATACATCAGCCAGTCAGGCCTCACAGGGGGAGGAGGGGTGACAGCGCCCTTGACCTGGGTGGAGACCTGCCCTCCCTCAGTGTAGCGAAAGAACTTTTATAATCATAAATAGCCAAGTCATTTCCACTGACCTGGGTGTTCCAAATGTATTTTAGTACAAATCTAAATCTACGCAGACTTACACATATGGAGGTGTGAAATATGAATATCACATTCAATCCTACAGCTATGAAATAACTCCTCTTCCACATTTGCCAGAATTAAGTAATTTTACTGAAATTGATACAATTGTATTACGATTCATGTGCTAACTTTGGAACACTTTTATCCTTAAATATCAGCAGTAAACTAAGCTATCAGTGGGCAGTACTAGGGCGGGTACTTAGCTACCAGAGGGCGGGTACTGAGCTAACAGAGGGCGGGTACTGAGCTACCAGAGGGTAGGTACTGAGCTACCAGAGGGCGGGTACTGAGCTACTAGAGGGCGGGTACTGAGCTAACAGAGGGCAGGTACTGAGCTACCAGAGGGCGGGTACTGAGCTCCATACAGAACATACATCAGCCAATCAGGCCTCACAGGGGAGGAGGGACGACAGCGCCATACAGAACATACATCAGCCAATCTGGCCTCACAGGGGAGGAGGGACGACAGTGCCGTACAGAACATACATCAGCCAATCAGGCCTCACAGGGGAGGAGGGGCGACAGCGCTGTACAGGACATACATCAGCCAATCAGGCCTCACAGGGGAGGAGGGACGACAGCGCCGTACAGAACATACATCAGCCAATCAGGCCTCACAGGGGAGGAGGGACGACAGCTCCATACAGAACATACATCAGCCAATCAGGCCTCACAAGGGAGGAGGGACGACAGCGCCGTACAGAACATATATCAGCCAATCAGGCCTCACAGGGGAGGAGGGACGACAGCTCCATACAGAACATACATCAGCCAATCAGGCCTCACAGGGGGAAGAGGGTGGACAGCGCCGTACAGAACATACATCAGCCAGTCAGGCCTCACAGGGGAGGAGGGACGACAGCTCCATACAGAACATACATCAGCCAATCAGGCCTCACAGGGGAGGAGGGACGACAGCGCCGTACAGAACATACATCAGCCAATTAGGCCTCACAGGGGGAGGAGGGAGGACAGCGCCGTACAGAACATACATCAGCCAGTCAGGCCTCACAGGGGGAGGAGGGGCGACAGCGCCGTACAGGACATACATCAGCCAATCAGGCCTCACAGGGGAGGAGGGACGACAGCGCCTTACAGAACATACATCAGCCAATCAGCCCTCACAGGGGAGGAGGGACGACAGCGCCGTACAGAACATACATCAGCCAATCAGGCCTCACAGGGGAGGAGGGACGACAGTGCCGTACAGAACATACATCAGCCAGTCAGGCCTCACAGGGGGAGGAGGGGTGACAGCGCCATACAGAACATACATCAGCCAATCAGGCCTCACAGGGGAGGAGGGAGGACAGCGCCGTACAGAACATACATTAGCCAATCAGGCCTCACAGGGGAGGAGGGACGACAGCGCCGTACAGAACATACATCAGCCAATCAGGCCTCACAGGGGAGGAGGGGTGACTGCGCCGTACAGAACATACATCAGCCAATCAGGCCTCACAGGGGAGGAGGGACGACAGCGCCGTACAGAACATACATCAGCCAATCAGGCCTCACAGGGGAGGAGGGATGACAGCGCCATACAGAACATACATCAGCCAATCAGGCCTCACAGGGGGAGGAGGGGTGACAGCGCCGTACAGAACATACATCAGCCAATCAGGCCTCACAGGGGAGGAGGGACGACAGCGCCGTACAGAACATACATCAGCCAATCAGGCCTCACAGGGGGAGGAGGGACGACAGCTCTGTACAGGACATACATCAGCCAATCAGGCCTCACAGGGGAGGAGGGGCGACAGCACCGTACAGAACATACATCAGCCAATCAGGCCTCACAGGGGAGGAGGGGTGACAGCGCCGTACACAACATACATCAGCCAATCAGGCCTCACAGGGGAGGAGGGACGACAGCGCCGTACAGAACATACATCAGCCAATCAGGCCTCACAGGGGAGGAGGGACGACAGCGCCGTACAGAACATACATCAGCCAGTCAGGCCTCACAGGGGAGGAGGGACGACAGCGCCGTACAGAACATACATCAGCCAATCAGGCCTCACAGGGGAGGAGAGACGACAGCTCCATACAGAACATACATCAGCCAATCAGGCCTCACAGGGGAGGAGGGGCGACAGCACCGTACAGAACATACATCAGCCAATCAGGCCTCACAGGGGAGGAGGGACGACAGCGCCGTACAGGACATACATCAGCCAATCAGGCCTCACAGGGGAGGAGGGACGACAGCGCCGTACAGATCATACATCAGCCAATCAGGCCTCACAGGGGAGGAGGGACGACAGCGCTGTACAGAACATACATCAGCCAATTAGACCTAACAGGGGAGGAGGGACGACAGCTCCATACAGAACATACATCAGCCAATCAGGCCTCACAGGGGAGGAGGGGCGACAGCTCCGTACAGAACATATATCAGCCAATCAGGCCTCACAGGGGAGGAGGGACGACAGCGCCGTACAGAACATACATCAGCCAGTCAGGCCTCACAGGGGGAGGAGGGGCGACAGCGCCCTTGACCTGGGTGGAGACCTGCCCTCCCTCAGTGTAGCGAAACAACTTTTATAATCATAAATAGCCAAGTCATTTCCACTGACCTGGGTGTTCCAAATGTATTTTAGTACAAATCTAAATCTACGCAGACTTACACATATGGAGGTGTGAAATATGAATATCACATTCAATCCTACAGCTATGAAATAACTCCTCTTCCACATTTGCCAGAATTAAGTAATTTTACTGAAATTGATACAATTGTATTACGATTCATGTGCTAACTTTGGAACACTTTTATCCTTAAACATCAGCAGTAAACTAAGCTATCAGTGGGCGGTACTAGGGCGGGTACTTAGCTACCAGAGGGCGGGTACTGAGCTAACAGAGGGCGGGTACTGAGCTACCAGAGGGTAGGTACTGAGCTACCAGAGGGCGGGTACTGAGCTACTAGAGGGCGGGTATTGAGCTAACAGAGGGCAGGTACTGAGCTACCAGAGGGCGGGTACTGAGCTACCAGAGGGCGGGTACTGAGCTACGTACTGAGCTACCAAAGGGCGGGTACTGAGCTACCAGAGGGCGGGTACTGAGCTACCAGAGGGCGGGTACTGAGCTACCAGAGGGCGGGTACTGAGCTAACAGAGGGTAAGTACTGAGCTACCAGAGGGCGGGTACTGAGCTACCAGAGGGCAGGTACTGAGCTACCAGAGGGCGGGTACTTAGCTACCAGAGGGCAGGTACTGAGCTACCAGAGGGCGGGTACTTAGCTACCAGAGGGTGGGTACTGAGCTACCAGAGGGCTGGTACTGAGCTACCAGAGGGCGGGTACTGAGCTACCAGAGGGCAGGTACTGAGATACCAGAGGGCGGGTACTGAGCTACCAGAGGGCGGGTACTAAGCTACCAGAGGGCGGGTACTGAGTTACTAGAGGGTGGGTACTGAGCTACCAGAGGGCGGGTACTGAGCTAACAGAGGGCAGGTACTGAGCTACCAGAGGGCGGGTACTGAGCTACCAGAGGGTGGGTACTGAGCTACTAGAGGGCGGGTACTGAGCTACCAGAGGGTGGGTACTGAGCTACGTACTGAGCTACCAAAGGGCGGGTACTGAGCTACCAGAAGGCGGGTACTGAGCTACCAGAGGGAGGGTACTGAGCTACCAGAGGGCGGGTACTGAGCTAACAGAGGGCGGGTACTGAGCTAACAGGGGGTAAGTACTGAGCTACCAGAGGGCGGGTACTGAGCTACCAGAGGGCAGGTACTGAGCTACCAGAGGGCGGGTACTTAGCTACCAGAGGGTGGGTACTGAGCTACCAGAGGGCTGGTACTGAGCTACCAGAGGGCGGGTACTGAGCTACCAGAGGGAGGGTACTGAGCTACCAGAGGGCGGGTACTGAGCTACCAGAGGGCGGGTACTGAGCTACCAGAGGGCGGGTACTAAGTTACCAGAGGGCGGGTACTAAGCTACCAGAGGGTGGGTACTAAGCTACCAGAGGGCGGGTACTGAGCTACCAGAGGGCGGGTACTGAGCTAACAGAGGGCAGGTACTGAGCTACCAGAGGGCGGGTATTAAGTTACCAGAGGGCGGGTACTGAGCTACCAGAGGGCAGGTACTAAGTTACCAGAGGGTGGGTACTAAGCTACCAGAGGGTGGGTACTAAGCTACCAGAGGGCTGGTACTGAGCTACCAGAGGGCGGGTACTGAGCTACCAGAGGGAGGGTACTGAGCTACCAGAGGGCTGGTACTGAGCTACCAGAGGGCGGGTACTGAGCTACCAGAGGGCGGGTACTACGTTACCAGAGGGCGGGTACTAAGCTACCAGAGGGCGGGTACTAAGCTCCCAGAGGGCAGGTACTGAGCTACCAGAGGGCAGGTACTGAGCTACCAGAGGGCAGGTACTGAGCTAACAAAGGGCGGGTACTAAGCTACTAGAGGGTGGGCATTGAGCTACCAGAGGGCGGGTACTGAGTTACCAGAGGGCGGGTACTGAGCTACCAGAGGGCGGGGACTGAGCTACCAGAGGGTGGGTACTGAGCTACCAGAGGGTGGGTATTGAGCTACCAGAGGACAGGTACTAGGCTACCAGAGGGCTGGTACTAAGTTACCAGAGGGCTGGTACTGAGCTACCAGAGGGCAGGTACTAAGCTACCAGAGGGCGGGTACTGAGCTACCAGAGGGCGGGGACTGAGCTACCAGAGGGTGGGTACTGAGCTACCAGAGGGTGGGTATTGAGCTACCAGAGGGCAGGTACTAGGCTACCAGAGGGCTGGTACTAAGTTACCAGAGGGCTGGTACTGAGCTACCAGAGGGCAGGTACTAAGCTACCAGAGGGCAGGTACTAAGCTAACAGAGGGCAGGTACTGAGCTACCAGAGGGCGGGTACTAAGCTACCAGAGGGCAGGTACTGAGCTACCAGAGGGCGGGTTCTGAGCTACCAGAGGGCGGGTACTGAGCTACCAGAGGGCGGGTACTAAGTTACCAGAGGGCGGGTACTAAGCTACCAGAGGGCGGGTACTAAGCTACCAGAGGGCGGGGCACAGACATGGTTGTCTGAGGACAGTCTGTAGATCAGCAGTTTGCAGAGCAGGAAGTGGCTGGTGTCTGGGCTCCTGATCAGCTATTATAAGGGTGATTTATTTGACATCAGTTAAACAAGGAATTTCCGTGTGGATAGTTCTGCTCTTGAGCAGGACTTATTAACATGAATATGATGTAGCTCTATCAGGACGCTTCTTGTCATTACATGTCCATATATTAGATGTATGTATAGGGTTAGTCAGTGTAATATTTATGGCTTGGATTTTCTGCCTATCGGGTCGGCGGTTCGGCTGCATAATGAGGTGTTTCCAGGCTTCGCAAGGCCTCATTTATCAGCTTATTAAACGGCGATAAGCTGGGAGAATTCAGGGACAGAAATTCTGCTTTGAAGATTATATAAAGTAGAGATTTATGAAGAGAGATTATAGTCCCCAGAAATGACGCTTGTATAAGAGGCAGAAGAAGGAGAGAGCAGCCAATGTAAAACTTTCTTTTGTCTTATTGCAATCACCGACCTCGTTGTCTAATCAGCCCATTTATGCAGATGAGCGAGACTCTCCGAGAGACATCATTCTTATTTTATAAGATTAGAAAAGGGCTGCTAACGCTGTTATAATCAGCACAGAGACCGTTCCCATACCGACTTCTTAAAGAGAAACTGTGACAAAGGATTGAACTTCATCCCAATCAGTAGCTGATACCCCCTTTTACATGAGAAATCTATTCCTTTTCTCAAACGGACCATCAGGGGGCGCTGTATGGCTGATATTGTGGTGAAACCCCTCCCATAGTGTGATGTCAGGACCAGGGTTCTGACATCACACTGTGGAAGCCTTGTTGCATTGTGGGAAATAACAGCTGTTTCCAACTGCCAAAAAAGCAAGCAGCATCTCCTTCCAGTGACATCACCTGCCAGCAGTAAAAATGTCACCATGTGATAAATGTCAGAATGTAAATCGGGGAGAGGAAAGATTTTACAATGAGCAAACACTGACTAAATCATTTATACATAATTATTGTAAAAACGGAAGCACTTTTTTATTAAATTATTTTCACTGGAGTTCCTCTTTAAAACAGCACCTATGAATATTGCCTGTGTACCACATGCAGCCAGCAGGGGGAGAGCTGAGCAATCCAATGACTATCATTATTAACCACTTGAGGGCCAGAGATTTACACTCCCCTAGTGGCCAGGCCAATTTTCACAATTCAGAACTGCACAGCTTTACCAGTTTATTGCACGGCCACACAACTTACCACCCAAATTAATTTTACCTCCTTTGCTTGCCACTAACAGGGCTTTCTTTAGGTGGTTTCTGATCGCTGCTGCAATCTTTAATTAATGAAAAAATGATCCTTTAAAAAAAAGACAACTATTTCTTTAATTGCCCCCTCCCCCCCCTAAATTGTTCCTAGACTGCTATCCTTACACTATACTATGCCTACATGGCATAGGACTATGGCAGGGATTAGACTGTGAGCCCATCCGAGGGACAGTTCAGTGTCAGTGACACTCTCAGTACAGCGCTGCGCTAGATCGCAGCGCTGTATACATTCAGGCTGTTCACAGTGGCTTCCTGTGTTGTCTGCAGGGAACATACTCTCGAATGAGCCCTCATTCCCTGCTAATCTCGTGAGGACGGCGATGACACCTATCAGCGTTAGGCGGTCCCAGGAGAGCCACTCGCGTTAGGCGGTTGCAGAGAGGTTATATACCTATACTGTCCTGCCCACCTATGAATATTGCCTATGTACCACATGCAACCAGCAGGGGGAGTGCTAAGCCATCCAATGGTTATCAATATTATACATACAGTATATACCGTGCTGACAAATTTCCTCGATGCATCACAAAGGAAATGGAACAACGGAAGTCACTATCTGGAAGCTCCCAGTTAATTCAGTGACCCCCAGATGTTTTCAGAAGCAGCCCATCATGCATTCATGCATGTATAACTGGCCACCCGTATAGCAGCAACCAGTCCTCACGTATAGCCACGCCCAGTCCTCACATATAGCCACACCCTATCCTCACGTATAGCCGCGCCCATTTCTCACATATAGCCATGCCCAGTCTCACATATAGCCACGCCCAGTCCTCACGTATAGCCGCGCCCATTCCTCACATATAGCCACGCCCAGTCCTCACATATAGCCACGCCCAGTCCTCACATATAGCCACGCCCAGTCCTCACGTATAGCCGCGCCCAGTCCTTACGTATAGCCACACCCTATCCTCACGTATAGCCGCGCCCATTTCTCACATATAGCCATGCCCAGTCTCACATATAGCCACGCCCAGTCCTCACGTATAGCCGCGCCCAGTCCTCACATATAGCCACGCCCAGTCCTCACATATAGCCACACCCAGTCCTCACATATAGCCACGCCCAGTCCTCACATATAGCCACGCCCAGTCCTCACGTATAGCCGCGCCCATTACTCACATATAGCCACGCCCATTCTTCACATATAGCCACACCCAGTCCTCCCATATTGCCACGCCCAGTCCTCACGCCCGCACTCTTCGTCCCTCTGTCCTCTCTGTGGACACTGCTGGATGCAGACGTACATTGCGGATCGCAGGAACTTCTCTCACACTCTTTTTATTTCGTCTCTCGCAGTGAAGCGTGGAAAATTTTGACAGGTTTCTTATTTTGTGTAAATCTTCAAACACAGATAGAAAGAAGTAATTATCCGTTGTCAGCTTAAGTTCCACCGCAGAACAACCCAACCCACGCCACGGCTAAACTTCAGCGTTCCCTTTATTCCCATCTACGCGTTTAACACACGCCCTGCTGCTTCATGACTGACACTCCATCCAGGATGAGATCACACTTCCCGTTCTCTCCAGCTTAATGGACAAACGCATAGAAATGACAGTAACAAATGATCTGTTGTGTCCCGTGATTGGGGTATCAGTGGAGGACAGACACACTTGGCTCCCCTCTTCTTGTTGGGAATATCGGGTAGAAAATACTGCTTAGTTATAGGTAAAAGCTCCACTTTCGTGGGACAACACACTTCCTCAAGCAATAAAGTGGAGCATCTGTCCATCCAACAATACACAGCTTGGCCCATCTTTACCCTCCGTATCCAGAGGCACCAAGCTGTGTTTTCTTGGATGGACGGACAGACGCTCCTCATTCTTGCCTGAGGAAGTGAGTTGTCCCACAAAACGCGTCGTAGTGGAGTTCTGCGGAAGTGAGTTGTCCCACGAAACGCGTCGTAGTGGAGTTTTACCTGTATTTTAATTTTTGTGATTATGTACAATAAAGAGATGTTTTCTGAAATCTAAGGCGGTAAGTCCACCTCTACCTCCCTAAACTGTTTGTAATGAATGTTATGCTGCACTGGTGCCCGTGTTTTCTATCTGCATGACATAATATTATCCACCCTTGGTGGAGGGGTGCGCCCCCTATTCTTCCTGCTACAGAGAGTGGCTTCTTACCCTGAGTGGGGACTGGTGTCTTTCCCCATCTGCGTGTACAGTGGTAGCCTAGGTGTCAGCCCATGTTTGTGAGCATTGCTCCTTTTCTACACATTTGATGGTCCTTTACCTCAACATACTGCACTATATTGGGCTCTCGGTTTTCTCCTTTGTATTTTGTCTTCTGATTAGACGTTAGAGGAACATATCCTGACTCCAGCAGGCAAATCAGATGGTTTAATTATATTTTACACTCACAGCGATGATTCAATGAGGAGGTGTCAAAATCCAAACCCAATATAACGACTTTTCCTTCCTTTCACACTGCGAGATCTTCACTCCGCAGCAGAAGTGTCAGGAGTTTCCTCATCTCAGCTTCCCGGACGTTCTACCAGCTTCTCTACATCTCCAAACATCGAGACTCTGCTGAGGAGGCCTCATGTGATGGAGAGAGAGTGTGGGGGAAAAAGGAGCTCAGCTTCCCAGACATTCTACCAGCCTCTGTACAGCTACAAATATCCATCTTCTCCTATCCAGACTCTGCTGAGGAGGCCTCATGTGATGGAGAGAGTGCAGGAGAAAGAGGAGCTCAGCTTCCCGGACGTTCTACCAGCCTCTCTACAGCTACAACTATCCCTCTTCTCCTATCCAGACTCTGCTGAGGAGGCCTCATGTGATGGAGAGAGTGCGGGGGAAAGAGGAGCTCAGCTTCCCGGACGTTCTACCAGCCTCTCTACAGCTACAACTATCCGTCTTCTCCTATCCAGACTCTGCTGAGGAGGCCTCATGTGATGGAGAGAGAGTGTGGGGGAAAGAGGAGCTCAGCGTACCAGACGTTCTACCAGCCTCTCTACAGCTACAACTATCTGTCTTCTCCTATCCAGACTCTGCTGAGGAGGCCTCATGTGATGGAGAGAGTGCGGGGGAAAGAGGAGCTCAGCTTCCCGGACGTTCTACCAACCTCTCTACAGCTACAACTATCCCTCTTCTCCTATCCAGACTCTGCTGAGGCCTCGTGTGATGGAGAGAGTGTGGGAGAAAGAGGAGCTCAGCTTCCCAGACGTTCTACCAGCCTCTCTACAGCTACAACTATCCCTCTTCTCCTATCCAGACTCTGCTGAGGCCTCGTGTGATGGAGAGAGGGTGCAGAAGAAAGAGGAGCTCAGCTTCCCAGACGTTCTACCAGCCTCTCTACAGCTACAACTATCCCTCTTCTCCTATCCAGACTCTGCTGAGGCCTCGTGTGATGGAGAGAGGGTGCAGAAGAAAGAGGAGCTCAGCTTCCCGGACGTTCTACCAGCCTCTCTACAGCTACAACTATCCCTCTTCTCCTATCCAGACTCTGCGGAGGCCTCGTGTGATGGAGAGAGGGTGCAGAAGAAAGAGGAGCTCAGCTTCCCGGACGTTCTACCAGCCTCTCTACAGCTACAACTATCCCTCTTCTCCTATCCAGACTCTGCTGAGGCCTCGTGTGATGGAGAGAGGGTGCAGAAGAAAGAGGAGCTCAGCTTCCCAGACGTTCTACCAGCCTCTCTACAGCTACAACTATCCCTCTTCTCCTATCCAGACTCTGCTGAGGCCTCGTGTGATGGAGAGAGGGTGCAGAAGAAAGAGGAGCTCAGCTTCCCGGACGTTCTACCAGCCAATCTACAGCTACAACTATCCCTCTTCTCCTATCCAGACTCTGCTGAGGCCTCGTGTGATGGGGAGAGGGTGCAGAAGAAAGAGGAGCTCAGCTTCCCAGACGTTCTACCAGCCTCTCTACAGCTACAACTATCCCTCTTCTCCTATCCAGACTCTGCTGAGGAGGCCTCATGTGATGGAGAGAGAGTGTGGGGGAAAGAGGAGCTCAGCTTCCCAGACATTCTACCAGCCTCTGTACAGCTACAAATATCCATCTTCTCCTATCCAGACTCTGCTGAGGAGGCCTCATGTGATGGAGAGAGTGCAGGAGAAAGAGGAGCTCAGCTTCCCGGACGTTCTACCAGCCTCTCTACAGCTACAACTATCCCTCTTCTCCTATCCAGACTCTGCTGAGGAGGCCTCATGTGATGGAGAGAGTGCGGGGGAAAGAGGAGCTCAGCTTCCCGGACGTTCTACCAGCCTCTCTACTGCTACAACTATCCCTCTTCTCCTATCCAGACTCTGCTGAGGAGGCCTCATCATGAGAGGAGTAATGACATCACACCCCGTGTCATCACTGCTCCCGACAGTGTAAAGAGGAGCTCCTCTTAATCTCAGCATTGTTTCCTGAAGAATGACGTTACTTATGAGTCCTCAGCTGTAATACATCCAGAGATCAACATCTCAATGCCTGGCAGCTAAACCGTAACCCAGGATTAAACTTCATCCCAATTGGTAGTAGATACCCCCTAACCCATGGGAAATCTTTAACGTTTCTCAGATAGATTATCAGAAGGGTCTGTATGGCAGATATTGTGGTCGAAACCCCTCCCACAGTGTGACATCAGCACCATGGTTCTGACATCACCTGCCAGCAGTAAAAATGTTGCCATGTGATAAATGTCAGAACTTCTCCACACATCACATGACCTACACTATGCACCACATGACTTCTCCACACATCACATGACCTACACTATGCACCACATGACTACTCCACACAACATGGCAGCCTCCATATCGGGACCGGCTCTAGCATCGGGAGAGAGGGGGCAGGGCCCCCTCAAATAAAGGTCTTGCCCCCTCAAGCAGTCAGAGCGGCAGGGAGAGGCAGTGAGGGACAGCATAACATCAGGCAGGGGACATGCCCACCTTCACCCGACAGACTGTGGGACCCCCGTGGTGAACTGCCCGCGGCGTCTAATAGCCAGTTCATCCCCGCAGCCCACAGCTCATTGCTCCAGCCTGCATAGTCTTCCGGCAGGCAGAGAGCAGGGCTACGGGAAGATGGCGCCCGATGCCCTGTACTGCAGACTATTTGTATCTCCAGTACAGGGCTTTGGGCTCCATCTTCCCATAGCCCTGCTCTCTGCCTGTCAGAGCGGGACTTTCGCAGGCTGGCTGCGCCGCTACAGAAAGATAGTTGGGGGAGCTGCGCCCAGGGAGAGGAGTCTTCTGCAGGTGAGTACATTTTTTTTTTTTTTTTGGTTTGTTGTTTTTACAGGTATTCATTAGTTTTTGATGAAACGCTGCCCACATTATGATGTGAAATGGTGAAACACTGCTGCACTGCTTGTATTTCATGTGTCAGAGATAATGGTTGTTGCATTTTATGTGTTGGAGGTAATGGTTCTTGCATTTCATGTGTCAGAGATAACGGTTCTTGCATTTCATGTGTCAGAGATAATGGTTGTTGCATTTTATGTGTTGGAGGTAATGGTTCTTGCATTTCATGTGTCAGAGATAATGGTTGTTGCATTTTATGTGTTGGAGGTAATGGTTCTTGCATTTCATGTGTCAGAGATAATGGATGTTGCATTTTATGTGTTGGAGGTAATGGTTCTTGCATTTCATGTGTCAGAGATAATGGTTGTTGCATTTTATGTGTTGGAGGTAATGGTTCTTGCATTTCATGTGTCAGAGATAATGGATGTTGCATTTTATGTGTTGGAGGTAATGGTTCTTGCATTTCATGTGTCAGAGATAACGGTTCTTGCATTTCATGTGTCGGAGATAACGGTTGTTGCATTTCCTGTGTCGGAAGTAACGGTTCTTGCATTTCATGTGTTGGAGGTAGCGGTTCTTACATTTCATGTGTCGGAAGTAATGGTTCTTGCATTGCCGCCTCACTGTTATGCGTTCCATTACAGTTAGCCCTGCCCACATGACCACACCCATTTTTCGTCCTAGCATTACTGAAAAAAATGTGCTGGAACATTTCTGACTGCCCCCTTTCTAGAACCGGCCCTGCTCCATATCCCTCTCACTTTTAAGACATTCCAATCTCTATAGATAATTGGCAAGTGTCTCTGCGTCCGTTTTTGTCCTTGTGTCAGTGCTTCTTAGCACCGCGCATGTGCAGGGACAAGACGCAGAGACACTGCCGACGATGCTGAGAGGACGGGACCAGAAAGGGCGGGCGTGTGTGTGCGGGGGCGCGCGAGTGTCACAGGGGCGCGCACGGTGGGCGTAGTGCGCGCGCATGCACGCGGCGAAGTAATGACAGACCTAGCCTGTTTTTAAATGGGCTAAGGTGACTAGTGTAGTAATATCAGTAATAGATTGTAAATTGATATAAATCTGAACACTCTGTACACTGCATAATTTGAAGGTGATTTTTTGATATTTAGGATAGGAATATTTCGAAATTTGCTTGCCTGATTGTGAGTGAATATGATTGCAGTGCAGCCTATAGCCATCTGTGTATCCAATGATCACGGCTCTACTCGTAGAGCTGCCCACTCAGTACAGACGCCAGTACTGAGCACACAGCCTCTCGCCGCTCTCATACAAAACACAACAGATGCTTCTCAATATCATAAAGCGCTGAAAACACAGGGTGGCAAACACCTGCTCTACAACAATAGAGCTATAATTACCACATAAACACTGCCACTTCTGCTGACACGTGCTGATCAATCAAGACTCAGGTGTGTAGATAGAGGATATGGCGGGGTGAGTCCAATCTCTGGGGGGAGTAGAATATACCTGGCCTGACAGCACACTCACCACATCTGCCCACTCCACCCAGACCGGCCACGGCCCAATAACGGCCAGACCGGCCACGGCCCAATAACGGCCAAACCGACCACAGCCCAATAACGGCCAGACCGGCCACGGCCCAATAACGGCCAGACCAACCACAGCTCAATAACGGCCAGACCTGCCACGGCCCAATAACGGCCAGACCGGCCACGGCCCAATAACGGCCAAACCGACCACAGCCCAATAACACCCAGACCGACCACGGCCCAATAACACCCAGACCGACCACGGCCCAATAACGGCCAGACCAACCACAGCTCAATAACGGCCAGACCGGCCACGGCCCAATAACGGCCAGACCAACCACAGCCCAATAACGGCCAGACCGGCCACGGCCCAAAATCCGACAGATCCAACATAGCCCAATAATGCCCAGACACGGCCCAAAACCAGCCAGATCTGAGAGGGCTAATAACGGTCAGACCCGACGGTGACGGACTCACCTGTGCCAGATGCGTTCCTCGCATGAAAGTACGCGCACAAGGCGTGCTGTGGAATACCCCTTTAGGTTTTTAATTTTGCTTAAAAAGTCAGCTCTGGTCAACAAGATGTGTTTATTCTTCCGCTGGACAGTGGGCGATAAAGCAATGAACCTTCCCTGCAGCGACCCAGTGCCTTCTCTGATTCTACATCACAAAGAATAATGATAAAACCCTTTTTCCTCCATACGCAGACCAAGTAATGGCCAGATCCGCCCACCACTGCCTCTCTCACTAGCAGGACTTCATCTCCAACAGATTTCTGATCAAGAATCAGCCATATTGCTGCTACTGCTCGTGTCACACACAGCTGTACAGCCTCAGGCCAGAAAGGACCCTGAGTGTCTGCAGGCCAGCAGCCCGGAGTGGGGGCCGGATTATTGTACCAATGTGATGGTATTTAGGGGAAGCCAATAGACAGCTGAAAGACCAACCCACATACATGAGATAAAGGAAAGGCAGAGGACAGTTACTAGAGGGGTGGAGCTAGGCTCTATTAGTGACAGGGGAGGAGCTAGGCTCCCTTAGTAAGAGGGGTGGAGCTAGGCTCCCTTAGTAAGAGGGGTGGAGCTAGGCTCCCTTAGTAAGAGGGGTGGAGCTAGGCTCCCTTAGTGACAGGGGAGGAGCTAGGCTCCCTTAGTAAGAGGGGTGGAGCTAGGCTCCCTTAGTGACAGGGGAGGAGCTAGGCTCCCTTAGTGAGAGGGGTGGAGCTAGGCTCCCTTAGTGACAGGGGAGGAGCTAGGCTCCCTTAGTGAGAGGGGTGGAGCTAGGCTCCCTTAATGACAGGGGAGGAGCTAGGCTCCCTTAGTGAGAGGGGTGGAGCTAGGCTCCCTTAGTAAGAGGGGTGGAGCTAGGCTCCCTTAGTAAGAGGGGTGGAGCTAGGCTCCCTTAGTAAGAGGGGTGGAGCTAGGCTCCCTTAGTAAGAGGGGTGGAGCTAGGCTCCCTTAGTAGGAGGGGTGCAGCTAGGCTCCTTTAGTAAGAGGGGTGGAGCTAGGCTCCCTTAGAGGGGTGGAGCTAGGCTCCCTCAGTGAGAGGGGTGGAGCTAGGCTCCCTTAGTAAGAGGGGTGGAGCTAGGCTCCCTTAGTAGGAGGGGTGGAGCTAGGCTCCCTTAGTGAGATGGGTGGAGCTAGGCTCCCTTAGTAGGAGGGGTGGAGCTAGGCTCCCTTAGTGAGAGGGGTGGAGCTAGGCTCCCTTAGTAGGAGGGGTGGAGCTAGGCTCCCTCAGTGAGAGGGGTGGAGCTAGGCTCCCTTAGAGGGGTGGAGCTAGGCTCCCTTAGACGGGTGGAGCTAGGCTCCCTTAGTAAGAGGTTGGGAGCAGAACTTCTTGTGGAAACACCTAGGTTCCTTCGTATGGCATTACTTGCCAGAGGTGCACAAACCCCTCGGGGTGGCCTAATGTCTCCGGGGCGGGTCCACCGATGGACAGATTTCTGGACTCGAGGTTGAGGCCAGGCTTATGCATGGTCATTGTTACAGGATATTTGATGCAGTCAATATCCGGGATAACTTCACTTGGCAGGAGAACCACCCTCTGCTCACGTGGGTGTGGTCAGTATATAGAGCAGGACCCCACATGGGAAGAGGCGGGAGGCAGTATGGTGAGCATGGAAATCAGAGGGGTACAGAAGTTATATGTGTGAACTCTGAGCAGCGTGCCGTTCTGCCTAATGGGGACAGCGATGTGGCCTCCTGTAGCCTCCACACATTCTCATGTATTTCTGTCTGTGAGGGAGGTAGGTCCGGATCATCCATGAGGCAACTTAGGCACTTGCCTAGGAATTGGAGAGAGACTAAGGGCCCAGTTGATGCCTGCCCCCCACCAAATCTTACCAAGAAAGCCAGATGACCATTAAAAGTGTCCCCAAAGTTGTTACTTGCCTGGGGCCCCATTTCCTGTCTCAGCATCTGGTCACCCCTAAACCCCTGTAGAAGCTTTGGAGGCGGGATGTGGAGGGGGTCTCGATAGTCTGGCATGGTGACAAGAAACCGGCGCATAGTCTGTTATCCCCAACTCATGAAAACCCTCCAAACGCATCAATTCTCACTAATAAGACAAGTCGCCTATTCAATGACCGATACTCATAAGAAAGACAAGCCCCCGAAGTGTAATAACATCCTGCGCAGGATCAGCGCGAATCCCTATAGAGAGAAATGAGATGAGTGAAGTGCAGCGTGGTGCAAAGGCGGGACAATAAAAACAGAGACGCCGCAATTACTCCTGCCTCGTTATCCTGCTTCTATATCTGCCCAATCCAGCGGAAAACTCAACCCAGAGAAACGGCAACGGAATAAACGACACGACTGGAAAGAGCCACGTACGCAACAGAGACCAATCCACGTCAATCCAATCCAACTGACAAGAGCCATGAACAGAAGACACACAAATCTATGTCAATCCAATCTTACTGACAAGAGCCACACACACCGGAGACCAATCCACACCGACCCGATACCACTGACAAGAGCCACACACACACTGGAGACCAATCCACACCAACCTGATCCCACTGACAAGAGCCACGTACACTGGAGACCAATCCACACCAACCTGATACCACTGACAAGAGCCACACACACTGGAGACCAATCCACATCAACCTAATGTGACTGACAAGAGCCACACACACTGGAGACCAATCCACACCAACCTGATCCCACTGACAAGAGCCACACACACACTGGAGACCAATCCACACCAACCTGATCCCACTGACAAGAGCCACGCACACACTGGAGACCAATCCACACCAACCTGATCCCACTGACAAGAGCCACGCACACACTGGAGACCAATGCACACCGACCTGATCCCACTGACAAGAGCCACGCACACACTGGAGACCAATCCACACCGACCCGATACCACTGACAAGAGCCACACACACACTGGAGACCAATCCACATCAACCCGATACCACTGACAAGAGCCACGCACACACTGGAGACCAATCCACACCAACCTGATCCCACTGAAAAGAGCCACACACACTGGAGACCAATCCACATCAACACAATCCCACTGACAAGAGCCACACACACACTGGAGACCAATCCACACCAACCTGATCCTACTGACAAAAGCCACACACACACTGGAGACCAATCCACACCAACCTGATCCCACTGACAAGAGCCACACACACACTGGAGACCAATCCACATCAACCTGATCCCACTGACAAGAGCCACACACACACTGGAGACCAATCCACATAAACCCGATCCCACTGACCAGAGCCACGCACACACTGGAGACCAATCCACATCAACCCGATCCCACTGACAAGAGCCACACACACTGGAGACCAATCCACATCAACCTGATCCCACTGACAAGAGCCACACACACTGGAGACCAATCCACATCAACCTGATCCGACTGACAAGAGGCACGCACACACTGGAGACCAATCCACACCAACCTGATCCCACTGACAAGAGCCACACACACACTGGAGACCAATCCACACCAACCTGATCCCACTGACAAGAGCCACACACACACTGGAGACCAATCCACACCAACCTGATCCCACTGACAAGAGCCACGCACACACTGGAGACCAATCCACATCAACCTGATCCCACTGACAAGAGCCACGCACACACTGGAGACCAATCCACACCAACCTGATCCCACTGACAATAGCCACACACACACTGGAGACCAATCCACACCAACCTGATCCCACTGACAAGAGCCACGCACACACTGGAGACCAATCCACATCAACCTGATCCCACTGACAAGAGCCACGCACACACTGGAGACCAATCCACACCAACCTGATCCCACTGACAAGAGCCATACACACACTGGAGACTAATCCACACCAACCTGATCCCACTGACAAGAGCCACACACACACGGGAGACCAATCCACATCAACCTGATCCCACTGACAAGAGCCACACACACTGGAGACCAATCCACACCAACCTGATCCTACTGACAAGAGCCACACACACACAATGGAGACCAATCCACACCAACCCGATCCCACTGACAAGAGCCACACACACACTGGAGACTAATCCACACCAACCTGATCCCACTAACAAGAGCCACACACACACTGGAGACCAATCAATGCCAACCTGATCCCACTGACAAGAGCCACGCACACACTGGAGACCAATCCACACCAACCCGATCCCACTGACAAGAGCCACACACACACTGGAGACTAATCCACACCAACCTGATCCCACTGACAAGAGCCACACACACACTGGAGACCAATCCATGCCAACCTGATCCCACTGACAAGAGCCACACACACACTGGAGACCAATCCACACCGACCCGATCCCACTGACAAGAGCCACACACACATCGGAGACCAATCCACATCAACCCGATACCACTGACAAGAGCCACACACACACTGGAGACCAATCCACACCAACCTGATCCCACTGACAAGAGCCACGCACACACTGGAGACCAATCCACATCAACCTGATCCCACTGACAAGAGCCACGCACACACTGGAGACTAATCCACACCAACCTGATCCCACTGACAAGAGCCACACACACACTGGAGACCAATCCATGCCAACCTGATCCCACTGACAAGAGCCACGCACACACTGGAGACCAATCCACACCAACCTGATCCCACTGACAAGAGCCACGCACACACTGGAGACCAATCCACACCAACCTGATCCCACTGACAACAGCCACGCACACACTGGAGACCAATCCACACCAACCTGATCCCACTGACAAGAGCCACACACACACTGGAGACCAATCCACACCAACCCGATCCCACTGACAAGAGCCACACACACACTGGAGACCAATCCATGCCAACCTGATCCCACTGACAAGAGCCACACACACACTGGAGACCAATCCACACCAACCTGATCCCACTGACAAGAGCCACACACACACTGGAGACCAATCCACACCAACCTGATCCCACTGACAAGAGCCACACACACACTGGAGACCAATCCACACCGACCCGATCCCACTGACAAGAGCCACACACACATCGGAGACCAATCCACATCAACCCGATACCACTGACAAGAGCCACACACACACTGGAGACCAATCCACACCAACCTGATCCCACTGACAAGAGCCACGCACACACTGGAGACCAATCCACATCAACCTGATCCCACTGACAAGAGCCACGCACACACTGGAGACTAATCCACACCAACCTGATCCCACTGACAAGAGCCACACACACACTGGAGACCAATCCATGCCAACCTGATCCCACTGACAAGAGCCACGCACACACTGGAGACCAATCCACATCAACCTGATCCCACTAACAAGAGCCACACACACACTGGAGACCAATCCACACCAACCTGATACCACTGACAAGAGCCACACACACACCGGAGACCAATCCTTACCGACCTGATCCCACTGACAAGAGCCACGCACACACTGGAGACCAATGCACACCGACCTGATCCCACTGACAAGATCCACGCACACACTGGAGACCAATCCACACCGACCCGATACCACTGACAAGAGCCACACACACACTGGAGACCAATCCACATCAACCCGATACCACTGACAAGAGCCATGCACACACTGGAGACCAATCCACATCAACCTGATCCCACTGACAAGAGCCACACACACACTGGAGACCAATCCACACCAACCTGATACCACTGACAAGAGCCACACACACTGGAGACCAATCCACACCAACCTGATCCCACTGACAAGAGCCACGTACACTGGAGACCAATCCACACCAACCTGATACCACTGACAAGAGCCACACACACTGGAGACCAATCCACACCAACCTGATCCCACTGACAAGAGCCACGCACACACTGGTGACCAATCCACACCAACCTGATCCCACTGACAAGAGCCACACACACACTGGAGACCAATCCACACCAACCTGATCCCACTGACAAGAGCCACACACACACTGGAGACCAATCCACACCAACCTGATCCCACTGACAAGAGCCATACACACACTGGAGACTAATCCACACCAACCTGATCCCACTGACAAGAGCCACACACACATCGGAGACCAATCCACATCAACCCGATACCACTGACAAGAGCCACACACACACTGGAGACCAATCCACACCAACCTGATCCCACTAACAAGAGCCACGCACACACTGGAGATCAATCCACATCAACCTGATCCCACTGACAAGAGCCACACACACACTGGAGACCAATCCACACCAACCTGATCCCACTAACAAGAGCCACACACACACTGGAGACCAATCCATGCCAACCTGATCCCACTGACAAGAGCCACGCACACACTGGAGACCAATCCACACCAACCTGATCCCACTGACAAGAGCCACACACACACTGGAGACTAATCCACACCAACCTGATCCCACTGACAAGAGCCACGCACACACTGGAGACCAATCCACATCAACCTGATCCCACTGACAAGAGCCACGCACACACTGGAGACCAATCCACACCAACCTGATCCCACTGACAAGAGCCACACACACACGGGAGACCAATCCACATCAACCTGATCCCACTGACAAGAGCCACGCACACACTGGAGACCAATCCACATCAACCTGATCCCACTGACAAGAGCCACACACACACTGGAGACCAATCCACATCAACCTGATCCCACTGACAAGAGCCACACACACACTGGAGACCAATCCACACCAACCTGATCCCACTGACAAGAGCCACACACACACTGGAGACCAATCCACACCAACCTGATCCCACTGACAAGAGCCACACACATTGGAGACCAATCCACACCAACCTGATCCCACTGACAAGAGCCACACACACACTGGAGACCAATCCACACCAACCTGATCCCACTGACAAGAGCCACACACACACTAGAGACCAATCCACACCAACCTGATCCCACTGACAAGTGCCACACACACACTGGAGACCAATCCACACCAACCTGATCCCACTGACAAGAGCCACACACACACACTGGAGACCAATGCACACCAACCTGATCCCACTGACAAGAGCCACACACACACTGGAGACCAATGCACACCAACCTGATCCCACTGACAAGAGCCACACACACACTGGAGACCAATCCACATCAACCTGATCCGACTGACAAGAGCCACGCACACACTGGAGTCCAATCCACACCAACCTGATCCCACTGACAAAAGCCACGCACACACTGGAGTCCAATCCACACCAACCTGATCCCACTGACAAGAGCCATGCACACACTGGAGACCAATCCACACCAACCGATCCCACTGACAAGAGCCACGCACACACTGGAGTCCAATCCACACCAACCTGATCCCACTGACAAGAGCCACGCACACACTGGAGACCAATCCACACCAACCGATCCCACTGACAAGAGCCACGCACACTGGAGACCAATCCACACCAACCTGATCCCACTGACAAGAGCCACGCACACTGGAGACCAATCCACACCAACCTGATACCACTGACAAGAGCCACGCACACACTGGAGACCAATCCAAACCAACCTGATACTAGTGACAAGAGCCACGCACACACTGGAGACCAATCCACACCAACCTGATCCCACTGACAAGAGCCACACACACTGGAGACCAATCCACACCAACCTGATACCACTGACAAGAGCCACGCACACACTGGAGACCAATCCACACCAACCTGATACCACTGACAAGAGCCACACACACACTGGAGACCAATCCACACCAGCCTGATCCCACTGACAAGAGCCACACACACTGGAGACCAATCCACACCAACCTGATCCGACTGACAGAGAGCCACGCACACACTGGAGACCAATCCACACCAACCTAATCTTACTGACAAGAGCTACACACACACTGGAGACCAATCCACATCAACCTGATCCCACTGACAAGAGCCACGCACACACTGGAGACCAATCCACACCAACCTGATCCCACTGACAAGAGCCACGCACACACTGGAGACCAATCCACATCAACCTGATCCCACTGACAAGAGCCACACACACACTGGAGACCAATCCACACCAACCTGATCCCACTGACAAGAGCCACACACACACTGGAGACCAATCCACACCAACCTAATCTTACTGACAAGAGCTACACACACACTGGAGACCAATCCACACCAACCTAATCTGAATGAATGAAGGTGAGACAAGTCATGTGACGAGTTTTGTGAATGGCCCCCGTACCTGTCTCCGGATACAGAGCCCCCGTGGGTTTGTGGTTTGAGTTGAGTACAGTTTGCTTTAGACCTATCTGGTAAAATAATGATTTGGACTTCCCCGGAACGCTGCTGTGGGCGGGGAATAGCCAGGATTAGCATAAATGTTTACAATAAAGAGTTTCTGTCGCCCGTGACACACAGCCCTACCCTCCCTGCAGACTATATACACAGTCGGGAATGTGGCAGGGAAACGTGCGTACGCAATACTCCGCTCTACCTGTCTGCAGAATATATGCACAGAGCCAGGAATGTTGCAGGGAAACGTGCGCTGCAATACTCCGCTCTACCTGTCTGCAGAATATATACACAGAGCCGGGAATGTGGCAGGGAAACGTGCGTACGCAATACTCCGCTCTACCTCCCTGCAGACTATATACACAGAGCCAGGAATGTCGCAGGGAACACAATAACGCCACCGCCGCACTCTACCTGTCTGCGGCTGACTCCCAGCATCCATCAGCAGCACAACAGCACCACCACTTCTTATTGACTAATTAGAGTAATTACAAGGAATTATTCCTATTAAGGCCATGTGCATGCATTGGTAATTATCAGCTGCGGTGCTGCCTGCAGAGAGTTCTGCTGCTCAGAGCTGAGCGACTGCCAAGAAAACATGGAGGCGGAGATGTACAGAGAGGCGGGGCTAGTGGGACGAAGGCCAGAATACGTCTAACTCCGGAAACGTCTCGCCTAACGAAGAAACGGCAGCAAAATGAGCAGAGAATCCATTTCCCCAATATATATATATGTATGTATCACCAGCCGGAGCTCCTGATGAGCAGAGAGCGGTGTCAGTCCGCAGAGTGATGATATATCACCAGTGTACCCAGTAATCACTCTCTGCAGCCGGAGCTCCTGATGAGCAGAGCGGTGTCAGTCCGCAGAGTGATGATATATCACCAGTGTGCCCAGTAATCACTCTCTGCAGCCGGAGCTCCTGATGAGCAGAGAGCGGTGTCAGTCCGCAGAGTGATGATATATCACCAGTGTACCCAGTAATCACTCTCTGCAGCCAGAGCTCCTGATGAGCAGAGCGGTGTCAGTCTGCAGAGTGATGATATATCACCAGCGTGCCCAGTAATCACTCTTTGCAGCCAGAGCTCCTGATGAGCAGAGCGGTGTCAGTCCGCAGAGTGATGATATATCACCAGTGTGCCCAGTAATCACTCTCTGCAGCCGGAGCACCTGATGAGCAGAGCAGTGTCAGTCCGCAGAGAGATGATATTTTACCAGTGTGCCCAGTAATCACTCTCTGCAGCCGGAGCTCCTGATGAGCAGAGCGGTGTCAGTCCGCAGAGTGATGATATATCCCCAGTGTGCCCAGTATTCACTCTCTGCGCCGGAGCTCCTGATGAGCAGAGCGGTGTCAGTCCGCAGAGTGATGATCTATCACCAGTGTGCCCAGTAATCACTCTCTGCAGCCGGAGCTCCTGATGAGCAGAGCAGTGTCACTCTGCAGAGTGATGATATATCACCAGCGTGCTCAGTAATCACTCTCTGCAGCCGGAGCTCCTGATGAGCAGAGCGGTGTCAGTCTGCAGAGTGATGATATATCACCAGTGTGCCCAGTAATCGCTCTCTGCGGCCGGAGCTCCTGATGAGCAGAGCAGTGTCAGTCCGCAGAGTGATGATATATCACCAGTGTGCCCAGTAATCACTCTCTGCAGCCGGAGCACCTGATGAGCAGAGCAGTGTCAGTCCGCAGAGAGATGATATATTACCAGTGTGCCCAGTAATCACTCTCTGCAGCCGGAGCTCCTGATGAGCAGAGCGGTGTCAGTCCGCAGAGTGATGATATATCACCAGCGTGCCCAGTAATCACTCTCTGCAGCCGGAGCTCCTTATGAGCAGAGCGGTGTCAGTCCGCAGAGTGATGATAAATCACCAGCGTGCCCAGTAATTACTGTCTACAGCCGGAGCTACTGATGAGCAGAGCGGTGTCAGTCCGCAGAGTGATGATATATCACCAGTGCGCCCAGTAATCGCTCTCTGCGGCCGGAGCTCCTGATGAGCAGAAAGCGGTGTCAGTCCGCAGTGATGATATATCACCAGTGTGCCCAGTAATCACTCTCTGCAGCCGGAGCTCCTGATGAGCAGAGCGGTGTCAGTCCGCAGAGTGATTATATATCACCAGTGTGCCCAGTAATCGCTCGTTGCAGCCGGAGCACCTGATGAGCAGAGCGTTGTCAGTCCGCAGAGTGATGATATATCACCAGTGTGCCCAGTAATCACTCTCTGCAGCCGGAGCTCCTGATGAGCAGAGAGGTGTCAGTCCGCAGAGTGATTATATATCACCAGTGTGCCCAGTAATCGCTCGTTGCAGCCGGAGCACCTGATAAGCAGAGCGGTGTCAGTCCGCAGAGTGATGATATATCACCAGTGTGCCCAGTAATCACTCTCTGCAGCCGGAGCTCCTGATGAGCAGAGAGGTGTCAGTCCGCAGAGTGATTATATATCACCAGTGTGCCCAGTAATCACTCTCGGCAGCCGGAGCTCCTGATGAGCAGAGCTGTGTCAGTCCGCAGAGTGATGATATATCACCAGTGTGCCCAGTAATCACTCTCTGCAGCCGGAGCTCCTGATGAGCAGAGAGCGGTGTCAGTCCATAGAGTGATGATATATCACCAGTAATCGCTCTCTGCGGCCGGAGCTCCTGATGAGCAGAGCGGTGTCAGTCCGCAGAGTGATGATATATCACCAGTGTGCCCAGTAATCACTCTCTGCAGCCAGAGCTCCTGATGAGCAGAGCGGTGTCAGTCCGCAGAGTGATGATATATCACCAGTGTGCCCAGTAATCACTCTCTGCAGCCGGAGCTCCTGATGAGCAGAGCGGTGTCAGTCCGCAGAGTGATGATATATCACCAGTGTACCCAGTAATCACTCTCTGCAGCCGGAGCTCCTGATGAGCAGAGCGGTGTCAGTCCGCAGAGTGATGATATATCACCAGCGTGCCTAGTAATTACTCTCTGCAGCCGAAGCTCCTGATGAGCAGAGCGGTGTCAGTCCGCAGAGTGATGATATATCACCAGTGCGTCCAGTAATCGCTCTCTGCGGTCGGAGCTCCTGATGAGCAGAGAGCGGTGTCAGTCCGCAGTGATGATATATCACCAGTGTGCCCAGTAATCACTCTCTGCAGCCGGAGCTCCTGATGAGCAGAGCGGTGTCAGTCCGCAGAGTGATGATATATCCCCAGTGTGCCCAGTATTCACTCTCTGCGGCCAGAGCTCCTGATGAGCAGAGCGGTGTCAGTCCGCAGAGTGATGATATATCACCAGTGTGCCCAGTAATTACTCTCTGCAGCCGGAGCTCCTGATGAGCAGAGAGCGGTGTCAGTCCGCAGAGTGATGATATATCACCAGTGTGCCCAGTAATCACTCTCTGCAGCCGGAGCTTCTGATGAGCAGAGCGGTGTCAGTCCGCAGAGTGATGATATATCCCCAGTGTGCCCAGTAATCACTCTCTGCAGCCGGAGCTCCTGATGAGCAGAGCGGTGTCAGTCTGCAGAGTGATGATATATCACCAGTGTGCCCAGTAATCACTCTCTGCAGCTGGAGCTCCTGATGAGCAGAGAGCGGTGTCAGTCCGCAGAGTGATGATATATCACCAGTGTGCCCAGTAATCACTCTCTGCAGCCGGAGCACCTGATGAGCAGAGCAGTGTCAGTCCGCAGAGAGATTATATATTACCAGTGTGCCCAGTAATCACTCTCTGCAGCCGGAGCTCCTGATGAGCAGAGCGGTGTCAGTCCGCAGAGTGATGATATATCACCAGCGTGCTCAGTAATCACTCTCTACAGCCGGAGCTCCTGATGAGCAGAGAGCGGTGTCAGTCCGCAGAGTGATGATATATCACCAGTGTGCCCAGTAATCACTCTCTGCAGCCGGAGCTCCTGATGAGCAGAGAGCGGTGTCAGTCCGCAGAGTGATGATATATCACCAGTGTGCCAAGTATTCACTCTCTGCAGCCGGAGCTCCTGATGAGCAGAGTGGTGTCAGTCCGCAGAGTGATGATATATCACCAGTGTGCCCAGTAATCACTCTCTGCAGCCGTAGCTCCTGATGAGCAGAGCAGTGTCAGTCCGCAGAGTGATGATATATCACCAGTGTGCCCAGTATTCACTCTCTGCAGCCGGAGCTCCTGATCAGCAGAGAGCGGTGTCAGTCCGCAGAGTGATGATATATCACCAGTGTACCCAGTAATCACTCTCTGCAGCTGGAGCTCCTGATGAGCAGAGCGGTGTCAGTCCGCAGAGTGATGATATATCACCAGTGTGCCCAGTAATCACTCTCTGCAGCCGTAGCTCCTGATGAGCAGAGCAGTGTCAGTCCGCAGAGTGATGATATATCACCAGTGTGCCCAGTATTCACTCTCTGCAGCCGGAGCTCCTGATGAGCAGAGCGGTGTCAGTCCGCAGAGTGATGATATTTCACCAGTGTACCCAGTAATCACTCTCTGCAGCTGGTGCTCCTGATGAGCAGAGCGGTGTCAGTCCGCAGAGTGATTATATATCACCAGTGTGCCCAGTAATCACTCTCTGCAGCCGGAGCACCTGATGAGCAGAGAGGTGTCAGTCCGCAGAGTGATGATATATCACCAGTGTGCCCAGTAATCACTCTCTGCAGCCGGAGCACCTGATGAGCAGAGCAGTGTCAGTCCGCAGAGTGATGATATATCACCAGTGTGCCCAGTAATCACTCTCTGCAGCCGGAGCTCCTGATGAGCAGAGCGGTGTCAGTCCGCAGAGTGATGATAAATCACCAGCGTGCCCAGTAATTACTCTCTGCAGCCGGAGCTCCTGATGAGCAGAGCGGTGTCAGTCCGCAGAGTGATGATATATCACCAGTAATCGCTCTCTGCGGCCGCAGCGCCATTCTCAGACGTTCTGCTTCGCAGATGGGCTGCTGTATTTTTAGCTCCAGTAATGCGTTTATATTCCCGCGTGGTCGGTCAGATCAGGCGTTTAACAATGGCGGAGTCCATCATGCTGCGAGTGAAGTGCGGAGAATATTGAAGGGTTTTCCCAGCAGCTATTATAAGAAACACACTTACATGTCCCACAGAAATGGTCTGAGCTCATAACATCTATATCTACCCAGCATTATAATGTGTAATACTATTCAGCCTAAAGAGACGCCCGCGCTATATACAGAGCTATGAGGTCATCAGTGCGTACAATGACCTCATAGCGCTACAGTACTGGTCCTACAGGGGCACGCCCTTCACACCTCTGCAGTACAGGTCACACGGGGCCACGCCCTTCACACCTCTGCAGTAGAGATGGGCCGAACGGTTCGCCTGCGAACGGTTCCAGGCGAACTTTGGGGGTTCGCGTTCGCCTGCATCAGGCGAACTTTTGCGGAAGTTCGATTCGCCCCATAATGCTGTATTGAGCAAAATTTTTACCCTCCATTTCACTTGCAGCAGACATGTTATTGTCAAACACACTGCTTTCAGTGCTAGAGAACCCTCCCTTCAAGCTAGGTCCTTTATACCATTTGACTCAGTTGTCTGCCTACACCAGCAATTTCAGGCCAGCTTCAGTTGGTATAGTGGTTAGTGTGCTTGTCCACCATACAGTGAGACCCAGGTTCAAATCCCAGCCAATGTGAGTTGGCTTTTATGCTACAAATCCTTAAAGGGAACCTAAACGGAGAAGGAAATGGATTTTTCCTTTTAAAATAATACCAGTTGCCTGAATCGCCTGCTGATCCTGTGTCTCTAATACTTTTAGCCACAGCCCCTGAACAAGCATGCAGATCAGGTGCTCTGACTTTAGTCAGACTGGATTAGCTGCATGCTTGTTTCAGGGTGTGATTCAGCCACTATTGCAGTCACAAAGATCAGCTGGACTGCCAGGCAACTGGTATTGTTTACAGGAAACAGCCATATCACTCTCAGTTAAGGTTCCCTTTAAAGGAGAACTGTAGTGAAAGGTATATGGAGGCTACCATATTGATTTCCTTTTAAGCAATACCAGTTACCTGGCTATCCTGCAGATCCTCTGCCTCCAATACTTTTAGCCCTAGACCCTGAACAAGCATGCAGCAGATCTGGTGTTTGACATTTTTGTAAGATCTGACAAGATTAGCTGCATGCTTGTTTCTGGTGTGGTTCACACTACAGTGGCTGGATAGTGTACTGGTTAAGGGCTTTGCCTTTGACATGGGAGACCAGGGTTTGAATCCTGGCTAGGTCAAGTACCTATTCAGTAAGGAGTTCAAGGCAAGACTCCCTAACACTGCAGGGTGGCCTCTTGAGCGCGTCCCTGTGGCTTGCAGCTCTTGAGCGCTTTGAGTCCCACAGGAGAAAAGCACTATACAAATGTTTGGATTATTATTATTACTGCAGCCAAATAGATCAGCAGGGCTGCCAGGCAACTGGTATAGCTTAAAAGGAAATCAATATGGCAGCCTCCATATACCTCTCACTACAGTTCTCCTTTAAAGGGATACTGTAGGGGGGTCGGGGGAAAATGAGCTGAACTTACCCGGGGCTTCTAATGTTCCCCCGCAGACATCCTGTGTTGGCGCAGCCACTCCCCAATGCTCCGGCCCCGCCTCCGGTTCACTTCTGGAATTTCTGACTTTAAAGTCAGAAAACCACTGCGCCTGCGTTGCCGTGTCCTCGCTCCCGCTGATGTCACCAGGAGTGTACTGCGCAGACACAGACCATAATGGGCCTGCGCTGTGCACTCTTGATGACATCAGCAGGATCGAGGACACGGCAACGCAGGCGCAGTGGTTTTCTGACTTTAAAGTCAGAAATTCCAGAAGTGAACCGGAGGCGGGGCCGGAGCATCGGTGAGCGGCTGCGCGGGTACAGGGTGTCTGCGGGGGACCATTAGAAGTCCCGGGTAAGTTCAGCTCATTTTCCCCCGACCCCCCTACAGTATCCCTTTAAGCAACCTAATGGTTCTATTGCATTGAGCATAAATGTTAAATTTTAGGCTAGCTTCACTTACTTCTGTAGTGGTACAGTGCTTAGGGTGACGTGCCCACCACACAGTGAGATCTGGGTTCGATTCCCAGCTATGGTATGATGTATACTCATGTATGTATCCCCAGCTATGGTATGATGTATACTCATGTATGTATTCCCAGCTATGGTATGATGTACCAGCTATGGTATGATGTATACTGGTTTTTAAAATAGTATAATTCCCTGGCAGAAGAGACCCTCCTCCCTCCGGGAGGAGGGAATAGATAGAAGGGAGGAGGGTGGTTAAAATCTCCCTAGCAGAGTGTGTAGCAGCTGTCCCATAACTAATTAGTGTAGGTAGGCAAATGGTATAAAGGACCTTTCCTGGAGGAGGGTGGGTGGGTCCTCCAGCAGTGATGTGTATTTCACTCAATTAGGTTTGGCTCCAGGTATTAGAGCTTTTGAAACATGTTTTCTATCATTTTTCCAGTTGATAGAATTTTTTAAAACTTTGAAAGTTCGCCTCCCCATTGAAGTCTATTGCGGTTCGCGAACTTTTTCGCGAACCGAACCTTTCGCGGAAGTTCGCGAACAGGGTTCGCGAACCTAAAATCGGAGGTTCGGCCCATCTCTACTCTGCAGTACAGGTCACACGGGGGCCACACCCTCTAAACCTCTGCAGTACAGGTCACACGGGGGCCACACGATTAGCAAAATCGCAAGCGCAGGACATGCAGCATTTTGTTAGCGTTTTGCGCTTCAATGTAAAGTATATAATCGCTGGCGTAATCGCTCATCAAAACTTGCACGGAGCGATTTTGCTAGCGTTTGAAAGTTAATGTACACTGTAACAAAATTAAAAATAATTGAAAGGACCAATCAGACTTTAAAACGCTAATCGCTACACAACCGCTGGCAAATTGATTACACTTTCTAAAATCGCTCCCTAAAACGCTCATGAAGTCGCTTACAAACTGCTGATTAGCGATAGCGTTTTGTAGTGGGTTCCAGGCCTCATGACGTATCGGGGTGACAGTTTTGGGGCTGAGCTCTGTACAGACTTTCTCTGAATATCAGAAGGTCATGTGACATCCGGGCTCAGGTGTGGCTCCGCCCCCTGGAGAGAGGGTGGGGTGAGGCCACATGGAGGAGGCAGCCAGGGTCCATTGCTAAGCCTCATGCAGCCAGTATAGCAAGACCCCTTCCCCCCCTCCCCTCCCCCCCCCCCACACACACTACTTACACCCTAAAGGCGCATTGTGCTGCCACGCAGCCTCCTAGCGTCTAGCAGTTGTTATTGCATGTTATGTTACAGAGTTATTTAGTATCTTCCTTACACCCCTGCTGTTTCTTGCTAGTTGGTAGCCTCACCCCTTCTCTTCCTGCTGCATATTTGTTATGTAGAGACTGCAGAGTTAGGGAGCTGTGTCTTTACCTATGAGTAAGACTATGGAAAAGCCTGATGTTTGTACCCTTTGTTACCTTGAAGCATAAAGAAGCTTTGGAATCACCGCAGGAGTCTTTATCATTGAGTAAGCTGCCTGTTAAAGCGTTATTAACCTGCTGCACACATCCATACAGACCGGGTGTACAGGGGGAGCCTGTGGGAGGTACAACAGATGCTGAGACAGAACACGCATACACACGCCATACTGTGGCACACGGCGGATCCGTCACACCCTCCCGCTGGCCGGACCATCAGACGACAGTTGTACATGTGTACAAGATGTCGGCAGAGTGATAAGACTGTGTCTGACTGATCCGCTCAGCGGGAGGGTCTGACGGACCCGTCGTTTGCCACAGTATGGCGTGTGTACGCGCCATAACACAGAGAAGAGCGAGGGGGGAGGAGGAAGCAGGAGAGACAATCTCATACTATATGCAGGCCACTGCAGCCATGGTCTGGGTCATATCCGCACATAGCAAAGGCTGGAGAATGTGTATCTAACACTACACAGCAGTACTTCCTGCTATGTTGAGGTGATCACTGCAACCATAGCCTGGGTCATATCCGGACGTAGCAAAGGCTGGAGAATGGTGTATCTAACATAACTGACCACACAGCAGTACCTCCTGCTATGTTCTGGTGATCACTGCAGTCATGGCCTGGGTCATATTAGGACAGGCTGCTGATTGGAGAATGCTTACCTTATCTGTAATGGCTCTAACACATATGCACATATCCCTATACAGCAGTGGTCCTCAAACTAAGGCCCACGGGCCAAATACGGCCCCCAAGGCTTTTTCACTGGCCCCCAAACACAAAATGTATAACTTATAGATGTGGCCCACTCACCCTTAAATATCAGCCGCCCGCATATAGAATAGCAGTGCTGCCACCACCCAGCCACATACTGTAGAAGCCAGCGAGCAGTCATTCATTGGCTTCCAATCAGGTTCATCAGGTGACGCTGCTGTCCAACTGGATGGCAGGCTGTCACCTGGGTGTATCTCACTATCTGCTGCACAAAGACGTTCTTCAGGCGCCGCATGACTGAATGGCTGCTGCTGGGAGGTCTCCTCCAGGCAAGATTGGGGGAATCAATACCTAGATTCAATGTCATGTTTTTCAACATCATTTTATGTATGTTCCGGCCCCCCAGCAGTCTGAAGTATGTTGACCCGGCTCTTGACCGGAAAAGTTTGAGGACCCCGGCTATAGAGTGTTGGGTCCCTCCTGTGTTAGTCAGTCTGCAGTGCAGTGTAATCTCATTACAGAACCACACCTGATAAGCAGGGCTGTACAAACCTGATGAGGTGTCTGAAGCTCCCCCTGCTGGACACAGTCAGTAATATTTATATTCATGAGTAATGCTTCTTGTTTATCTGACTGATAACATTTATATATTTTAAAATGAATCCGGAATATAAGAAGACAATATAGAAATAATTAGTTTCATGTGACATGTTTCTTATCACAGGCGGCTCATCACTGGGAGTAATACAGAGAATAGAGATTATTATCAGTGACAGAGAAACAAATACAGTTATAATCATGTGACAATAAATGAGGATTTCAGGATATAATTATTCAGGACAGAAACCAGGAATTGTCCCTGGAAATCACAGACAGCTGGTAATTACTGGCAGGACAATCAGCCAATCACAATCCTCTCCCTGTGATGTCACCGGTGGGCGGAGCTCTCACATCCCCTGACTCCGCCCAGATATCTTTATACAACCTCGACACCCTACCCATAACCCAGCATGGAGGGGCTCAGTGAAGGTGGCAGTGAAGGTGTGGAGGTGTCTGATAGGGTCACACAGGGCATAAAAGGAGATCTGCCCAGCCTCATAATCCAGATATATCCTGACTCTATCACTGGGGATCCCATCAGGTAACTGGATCTCTTTCCTGTCATGTATCACTAAGTACTGATTACCCCCCCAGTACAAACTCCAGGACTTGTTATTCCATCCAATCACTGACTGCACTCCCCTCCTGGCTATACTGGGGTAACACATCCCAACTCTCCAGCTCTCTGATCCCCCAACATCCACTTCCCAGTAATGTCTCCCTGAGGAGAAACTCCGGCTGCTCAACACCTGAGGAGTATACCGAAATCTCTCTGGTGTGTCTGGGCGGTTCTGCCATATATCTGACCAGGATGCAGTTTTCCTGTCATCTGATATATGTAGCTCATTACCAGCTGTGTTTACATCCAGTAATATGTCTGCAGGCTGTATATAGATTCCCCCAGTTACCCCAGACATGATATCAGCCAGTCCTGCGTGTAATGTGTGTGAGACGCCAACCACATCCAGATCCCCTCCATCATGGAGCTGCTCATCATGTCTGTCCTCCGTGTCACACAAGTCACCTGTGTCTGATTCCTGTAAAACAGTCAGTGGATCAGTCATGTGACACAGCTGCTCAATGTGACGCATCTTCCTGGACAGCTCCGCCTTCTTTATCTCCAGCTGCCTGATGATGTCATCATAGGATTGTGCCTGCCTTGTGATGTCACTCAGGACTCTCTTCTCCAGCTTCTCCAGCCGTCTCCTGAGGTCTCTAAACAGGGCAGTGACTCTCTCTGCTTCACCAGCTGCTTTTTCTTGTGCTTTTCTCCTGCGTTCCTCCAGACTCTGGACTCTTTTCTCAGCCTTCTCTGTCTCTGCCATCAGTGTCTGCAGATCATTCCTCAGCTTCTTCTTCTTCTTCTCAGAGGCCTCCTGTAGTGTAGTGTAGTCTCCACCTGGTGTCCCCGATGTTCTCCAGCCAGAGTGCAGGTCACACAGACACATGAGGCATCCTCAGTGCAGTAATACTCCAGGATCTTCTTATGGACGGAGCATTTCCTGGTCTCCGGGGAGGTGGTGGGGGCACATAAGACGTGTTCTGGTGCCTTGCTGTGGACTCTCAGGTGTTTATCACACAGAGAAGCGTCACAGTGCAGACAGGACATAACAGCAGGTACAGGAGAGTCCACACAGTAAGTACAATGGACTCCGACCTCCTCCTGATCTGGCTGAGTAGTCAGGAAACGCCCTGCTATGTTCCTCAGAGCAATGTTCCTGTGTAATCCAGGCCGCTCCTTGTACTTCTCTCTACATTCAGGACAGGAATAACCTGCAGACCCCTCCTGTGAGTCCAGCACACGATCAATACAGACCCGGCAGAAGTTGTGACCACATCTCAGCATTACAGGATCTGTATAAATGGCCAGACAGACGGGACACTCCAGCTCCTCGCTCAGATCAGCAGACGCCATCGCTGGTAGCAGGACAGGAAACCAAAGTCCAAAGTCTCTGATTCTCGGAATCCAGAACAACCAGTTACTTATTATTTGCCTGGGGGAGGGTTATCCTAAAAGAGGACCTTTTATTATGTGCAGCACAGAGACATACTGGATTACACTCCCACCGTACAGCACTAACTTCCTGGTCTAAACTAGCACACAGTCTGCATGGAGCTTGCATATTATCCTACTATAATAGGGACTATGTATATCAAAGGGCTGAAGTGGATCAAAAAACGGCTGGCAAATGTGTCATAAATAATACACCTTAATTATTATTATTTATTATTATTATTTAGTATTTATATAGCGCCGACATATTACGCAGCGCTGTACAGTGTATGTATATATATCTTGTCACTAACTGTCCCTCAAAGGAGCTCAGAATCTAATCGCAACTGATTCACAAAAAGTACAGAAATACAATTTCTTGAAGGCACACGATTAACCACTTGACCACAGAAGGGTTTTCCCCCTGAGCACCACAGCAATTTTCACCTTTCAGTGCTCCTTTCATTCATACGCCAATAACTATCACTTTATCACTACTAATCACAACAAAATGATCTATATCTTGTTTTTTCTGCCACCAATCAGGCTTTCTTTGGGTGGTACATTATGCTAAGATTATTTTATTCTAAATGCATTTTAACGGGAATAATAAGGGGGAAAAAATGGAAAAAAAACCAAACAAACAAAAAAACTCTTCATTTCTCAGTCATTATCGTTTAATACATGCTACCATAATTAAAACCCACGTATTTTAGTTGCCCATTTGTCCCAGTTATTACACTGTTTACATTTCAAGCCCATAATTTAAAAAATAACAGTAATATACCCTCTTGACATGCATATTAAAAACGTTCAGTCCCTAGGGCAACTATGTTTGTTTTTATGTAATTTTTTTTTTTAATGAAAAACTTATTTTGGTAACTATGGGAGTGTGTGGGAGGTAAGGAGTTAATTTAAAATTATGTGTAGTTTTATTTATTTAATTTCTTTTAATAAATGAATGTAGGTGTAATTTTACTTTTTTACCACAAGATGTCCTAACTTTTTATTCTAAACATCCTGTAAGTGTAGTATGTACGCCTACAGGAAGCAAAGCGTGGACTTGGAAGGTTTTGGGTTTTCTTCAGAATGACTGCAGCATCTCATAGAAGCAGGCGATCATTGCAACGAGGACTCAGATCAATGAACGGGAACTGTGTTTCCATTCACTGATCTCCGGGCTAACGGGTGGTGGCGAGTACGCACGAGTGAGCGGGAGCGCGGACAGCGGCAGTCGCGGCAGGGATGTGTTTATCTACACCCCGGGCGCTGAAGTGAAGTCTGGCGGGGCGTTGATATACTGTCCCCGGGCGAGGAAGTGGTTAAAGAATTATTAAAAAACACATGGGGAGGACACCCCACCACACATCCAATAGGCACAACACACGCAGGTGCGCCACACTATCACTACTGGGGTTCACTGTATATAACTGTGTCCGAGTCGTGGATAAGAACCGGATCAATAGCTCTGGGCAGTGAAAATCCAAACAAACGAGGCTTTAACTTGTATATCATTAATGGTCAGTCAGTAGCAGTGTCTCAGGGGCGTAGCAATCGCCATAACAACCATAGCGGTTGCTATGGGGCCCAGTCATTTTTAGCTACGCCCCTGCAGTGTCTACCGAAAAAGACTTTCTATATTCAAAAAATCCTGAATTTTAAGGGGGGTAAGAGGGATTTTCTATGGTTGTTAAACATTCAGGATTTTTTGAACAAAGTAAGTCTCTTTTTTGGTAGACACTGGGAATTCGTGTTTCTTTCTACAGCACGTGATTGTTCCTAGGTGGCTCCCCATTTCACATGGGGTATTTAGACATCATTTAATGAGTCTTAGCGCTCCTCATTTGTTTTGTTGTTCCAGTCAGTAGCAGAGGGCAGCAGCATGAGCCATCTGACAAATCAAACATCTTCACAGTATGCCATATAATACAGGCCAGCTGTAAGCAAGTCAGCATGCAAAGGATAGAGCAACATGATTGGATCTCCCCACATTCCAGTGAAGTGTTGGAACATTCTGACAGCAGCTAGAGTCCAATCAGAGGTCACCATGTGTAGCAGGCAGGTGCACAGGGGGGTGCTGAGGGTGCTCTGCACGCCTCTGATGTGTAGTGCTGCATTTCTGCAGATGCCATCCAGATGCAAAGGTGGCTGAAGTTTAGTTGATTGGTCATCTGTGTGTGGAGCCAGGCACTCTGGGAAATGCAGTGGTGGCTCGGGTGTCCCGTAGCGGCATGCCAGGCATAGATGGTGTTCCTACATCCCCCCCGCCACGCTGGTGATGGTAGAGCGGCGTGGTGTAAAAGTGGGAGAGAGATGGAGAGAGAGGCAGGAGAGTGAGAGAAAGAGAAGACAGTGGGGGGGAAGGTAGAGAGATGAACATGAAGACCGTACCGAGAAAGAGACATGAGGGAGTGTCTGTGGGGAAGGAGAGAGAGAGGAGGGGGAGACAGTCACACACAGGACAGAGGGAATGGGGGAGACAGTCACACACAGGACAGAGGGAATGGGGGAGACAGTCACACACAGGACAGAGGGAATGGGGGAGACAGTCACACACAGGACAGAGGGAATGGGGGAGACAGTCACACACAGGACAGAGGGAATGGGAGGCAACACAGGAACATGTGAGATATCTGACCAGGACTGCCATGTTATATATAGGACCATACTGAGATAATACACACTACTGCTAACCTATCCCTGTACTCCCCTCCCCCTCCTCCCATTGTGCCTGCAGTCCATGTGAAGCACGCGGACGGACTTCGGAGAGGGGATGGGCACGCGAGGGCGTGTGGGTCACAGGCGTGCCCATGACGTGGCCATATGCGTGGTGCGGAAGGGATCGCAGCCGTGGCCTAGCCACCACTTTTTAATGGGCGGGCCTTTTTACTAGTTTGTTATAATGTTGATGATTATGGCTCACAGCTTATGAGAACCCCAAAATCTCAGCCCATTAGAATATGTGACAATGCTCAATATTCTGGGCTCAAATGCTAAGTACAGACTTGCGATAACGATCCTTCTAAAGAACCGATAATATTAATAAGACAACGAATGAGGGAGGAACGATTGGGATGCAACGATGGAAAAAGACAACTGTTATACACACCAACGATAGTTCTCAAGAAAAGGAACGATAAAATGAGACGTATGCGCATACAAATGGAGGTCACAATAGATTACAATAGATCATAGTTAAGTTTAATACAAACTATAGTTCAAATAGTAAACATTAGCAATAGAAGGGTCATTATAAGTCGCGCTAAACAGGAAGTAGTATAAATGTTACTTTCTGACGCATGCGTACGTTCCCTTGTAACCATCGTTATCGGCAGAGAACTATACACACACTTTTGTTTTGCAACAATTGTCGTTCAATATGGATTACATTTTGCTCAACATTTTGTCAATCTACAGTCCTCAGGTGCAGTCTGTATATGGAAGCGCTGCCGATATCTTCTCCTGCGATTTCATAGATTAGCTTCACCTTTTAAGTTGAATTACTGAAATAAATGGATTTTTGCACGATTCTAATTTTTTGAATTTCACCTGTAGAGGACTGGAAGAACCACAAAGTTCAGCAATAGAAGATTAATGAATGAACAGGTCATAAACAAAATCTTTCCAAAAAGCACTTTTATCATCCAATAACCTGGACAAGTTCTGACAGACGTCGGGGCAATTGCATTTGGGAAATAGACCAATCACAGATGAGCGTTTTATCGTCCCCGCCAGGAAATGCAGCACAACGTGAGCAGCAGCGCACTTAACACGCTACAGAGACACGCTTAACACGCTACAGAACACAACAGCAGCATGCTACAGAACACAACAGAGACACGCTTAACACGCTACAGAACACAACAGAGAGACGCTTAACACGCTACAGAACACAACAGAGACACGCTTAACATGCTACAGAACACAGCGGAGACACGCTTAACACGCTACAGAGCACAACAGAGACACGCTACAGAACACAACAGAGACACACTTAACACGCTACAGAGCACAACAGAGAGACGCTTAACACACTACAGAACACAACAGAGACACGCTTAACATACTACAGAACACAACAGAGACACGCTTAACACACTACAGAACACAACAGAGAGACGCTTAACATGCTACAGAACATAACAGAGACACGCTTAACATGCTACAGAACACAACAGAGAGACGCTTAACATGCTACAGAACACAACAGAGACACACTTAACACGCTACAGAACACAACAGAGAGACGCTTATCATGCTACAGAACACAACAGCAACACGCTTAACACGCTACAGAACACAACAGTGACACGCTTAACACGCTACAGAGCACAACAGAAACACTCTACAGAACACAACAGAGACACACTTAACACGCTACAGAACACAACAGAGAGACGCTTAACACGCTACAGAACACAACAGAGACACGCTTAACATGCTACAGAACACAACAGACACACGCTTAACATGCTACAGAACACAATAGAGACACGCTTAACACGCTACAGAACACAACAGAGAGACGCTTAACACGCTACAGAACACAACAGAGACACGCTACAGAACACAACAGAGACACGCTTAACATGCTACAGAACACAACAGAGACACGCTTAACACGCTACAGAACACAACAGAGACACGCTTAACATGCTACAGAACACAACAGAGACACGCTTAACATGCTACAGAACACAACAGAGACACGCTTAACACGCTACAGAACACAACAGAGACACGCTTAACACGCTACAGAACACAACAGAGAGACGCTTAACACGCTACAGAACACAACAGAGACACGCTTAACACGCTACAGAACACAACAGAGAGACGCTTAACACGCTACAGAACACAACAGAGACACGCTTAACACGCTACAGAACACAACAGAGACACGCTTAACACGCTACAGAACACAACAGAGACACGCTTACCACGCTACAGAACACAACAGAGACACGCTTAACACGCTACAGAACACAACAGAGACACGCTTAACACGCTACAGAACACAACAGAGACACGCTTAACACGCTACAGAACACAACAGAGACACGCTTAACACGCTACAGAACACAACAGAGACACGCTTAACATGCTACAGAACACAACAGAGACACGCTTAACACGCTACAGAACACAACAGAGACACGCTTAACACGCTACAGAACACAACAGTGACACGCTTAACATGCTACAGAACACAACAGAGACACGCTTAACACGCTACAGAACACAGCGGAGACACGCTTAACACGCTACAGAACACAACAGCATAGCTCCCAACTGTCCCTTTTTCGGAGGGACAGTCCCTTTTTGGGAGCCCTGTCCCTCTGTCCCTCTTTCACCCTCATTTGTCCCTCTTTCAGGACTTTGTCCCTCTTTCTATGTAAATATATATATATTTCTCTACTAAAAATGTGTTTGATTGACTCTAAACTTTATTCCCAACCTTTAAATTGATATATTACTAATTTTAAAATGTTACTATGAAGGAAAATGAACCAGGATAGAAAGGACCAGTGTGGTTTTAATTATAAAACAACATATGTTTCTTATGAAGTCTTTATGGTATGCGTGACTAGAGGTGTGGCGAGGGCGTGGCCAGGGGTGTGGCAGGGGCGTGGCTTAAGTGTCCCTTTTTCTCATCTCAAAAAGTTGGGAGGTATGCAACAGAGACACGCTTAACACACTACAGAACACAACAGAGACACGCTTAACATGCTACAGAACACAACAGAGACACGCTTAACATGATACAGAACACAACAGAGACACGCTTAACACACTACAGAACACAACAGAGACACGCTTAACACGCTACAGAACACAACAGAGAGACGCTTAACACGCTACAGAACACAACAGAGACACGCTTAACATGCTACAGAACACAGCGGAGACACGCTTAACACGCTACAGAGCACAACAGAGACACGCTACAGAACACAACAGAGACACACTTAACACGCTACAGAGCACAACAGAGAGACGCTTAACACACTACAGAACACAACAGAGACACGCTTAACATACTACAGAACACAACAGAGACACGCTTAACACACTACAGAACACAACAGAGAGACGCTTAACATGCTACAGAACATAACAGAGACACGCTTAACATGCTACAGAACACAACAGAGAGACGCTTAACATGCTACAGAACACAACAGAGACACACTTAACACGCTACAGAACACAACAGAGAGACGCTTATCATGCTACAGAACACAACAGCAACACGCTTAACACGCTACAGAACACAACAGTGACACGCTTAACACGCTACAGAGCACAACAGAAACACTCTACAGAACACAACAGAGACACACTTAACACGCTACAGAACACAACAGAGAGACGCTTAACACGCTACAGAACACAACAGAGACACGCTTAACATGCTACAGAACACAACAGACACACGCTTAACATGCTACAGAACACAATAGAGACACGCTTAACACGCTACAGAACACAACAGAGAGACGCTTAACACGCTACAGAACACAACAGAGACACGCTACAGAACACAACAGAGACACGCTTAACATGCTACAGAACACAACAGAGACACGCTTAACACGCTACAGAACACAACAGAGACACGCTTAACATGCTACAGAACACAACAGAGACACGCTTAACATGCTACAGAACACAACAGAGACACGCTTAACACGCTACAGAACACAACAGAGACACGCTTAACACGCTACAGAACACAACAGAGAGACGCTTAACACGCTACAGAACACAACAGAGACACGCTTAACACGCTACAGAACACAACAGAGAGACGCTTAACACGCTACAGAACACAACAGAGACACGCTTAACACGCTACAGAACACAACAGAGACACGCTTAACACGCTACAGAACACAACAGAGACACGCTTACCACGCTACAGAACACAACAGAGACACGCTTAACACGCTACAGAACACAACAGAGACACGCTTAACACGCTACAGAACACAACAGAGACACGCTTAACACGCTACAGAACACAACAGAGACACGCTTAACACGCTACAGAACACAACAGAGACACGCTTAACATGCTACAGAACACAACAGAGACACGCTTAACACGCTACAGAACACAACAGAGACACGCTTAACACGCTACAGAACACAACAGTGACACGCTTAACATGCTACAGAACACAACAGAGACACGCTTAACACGCTACAGAACACAGCGGAGACACGCTTAACACGCTACAGAACACAACAGCATAGCTCCCAACTGTCCCTTTTTCGGAGGGACAGTCCCTTTTTGGGAGCCCTGTCCCTCTGTCCCTCTTTCACCCTCATTTGTCCCTCTTTCAGGACTTTGTCCCTCTTTCTATGTAAATATATATATATTTCTCTACTAAAAATGTGTTTGATTGACTCTAAACTTTATTCCCAACCTTTAAATTGATATATTACTAATTTTAAAATGTTACTATGAAGGAAAATGAACCAGGATAGAAAGGACCAGTGTGGTTTTAATTATAAAACAACATATGTTTCTTATGAAGTCTTTATGGTATGCGTGACTAGAGGTGTGGCGAGGGCGTGGCCAGGGGTGTGGCAGGGGCGTGGCTTAAGTGTCCCTTTTTCTCATCTCAAAAAGTTGGGAGGTATGCAACAGAGACACGCTTAACACACTACAGAACACAACAGAGACACGCTTAACACGCTACAGAACACAACAGAGACACGTTTAACATGCTACAGAACACAACAGAGACACGCTTAACATGCTACAGAACACAACAGAGACACGCTTAACACGCTACAGAACACAACAGAGACACGCTTAACATGCTACAGAACACAACAGAGACACGCTTAACACGCTACAGAACACAACAGTGACACGCTTAACATGCTACAGAACACAACAGAGACACGCTTAACATGCTACAGAACACAACAGAGACACGCTTAACACGCTACAGAACACAACAGAGACACGCTTAACACGCTACAGAACACAACAGAGACACACTTAACACGCTACAGAACACAACAGAGACACGCTTAACACGCTACAGAACACAGCGGAGACACGCTTAACATGCTACAGAACACAACAGAGACACGCTTAACACGCTACAGAACACAACAGAGACACGCTTAACACGCTACAGAACACAACAGAGACACGCTTAACATGCTACAGAACACAACAGAGACACGCTTAACACGCTACAGAACACAACAGAGACACGCTTAACACGCTACAGAACACAACAGAGACACGCTTAACACGCTACAGAACACAACAGAGACACGCTTAACATGCTACAGAACACAACAGAGACACGCTTAACATGCTACAGAACACAACAGAGACACACTTAACACGCTACAGAACAGGATGGAGGAATGCAATTAGCGTGTTATCATGTATGAGAGAATGAAAGGATCTGACACATGAACAAGTAAGCAATTAGCGGAACATGTCAGAGGCGTGATTAATGAGGAGGGAGAGGATGCGGCATAGTCATGGAGGATGAGATGATATCCACAGATGAGGGGGAATAACGACCCGTAATGACTGGACTAATTAACACATGCTTCAAATCAAATGTGGCAAATGGATGGCCTAAAGAGAACCTGTCTGTGTTCCGAGCTTCAGACGCTGATCACCCCTCTGCTTCTGCTGCACAAGGCAATGTTCTCCCCGGGCTCTTTTAGCCGGGTGCTCAAAAGCCTCTTTCAGACAGGAGGCTGCGCTCTTGCCGAGGAGTTCAGCCTCCTGTCTGCCGCCTGCCAGTGCAATCCGAGTGCAATTTACAGCAGCAGAATTGCAGCGATAGTAACGCCATGCGTGCTAAGCTCTGACAGGCGGTGGTGTTAGCGGGCAGCCAAGGACCAGGGCAGTCCAGTCTGAGCACAGCTGCAGCTGCACACATATGTGACTCCATGGGGGAGCCACCTGCACAACGCCGGTACCGAGTGCCAGCAAGATCCCAGCCCCTGCGGGGGAGCAGCTGACAGGCAGGGAATTTACCACCTGTCCGAGGCCAAAAGCACGCCAGATACACAACTAGACTTACTTCTCATTTATCAGTTACTCTCCTCGGCCTTCGATACACAAAACTTCACTCAGGCAGCAATATTCAGCATATGGACTGTGTTGTGTTACCACAATAATCAATGCAGAAGAGTACCAAATCAAGGGTTAAGGGGCAGATATATGGAGGCTGCCATACAGTGGCGTAGCTATGGAGCTATGGGCCCCAGTGCGAGTTTTACAATGGGGCCTCCCATGCACTCTATATGTAACACTTGATACGGAGCAACATAACCTGCCAATGGCAACTACAGTATTAGAGGTGCAAGAAGGGGATGGAGAACAGCTTGTTACTGATTACCACAGCAATAGAGAGCTAATACTTTGGTTGAGGAAGAGCCTTATGGGGCCCGTCTGGCCCAAGGGCCCCTATGCGGTCGCTACCTCTGCAAGCCCAATTGCTACGCCATTGCTGCCATATTTATTTCCTTTTAAACAATACCAGTTGCTTGGCAGTCTTGCTGATCCTCTGCTTCTTAATACATTCAGTCAGAGCACCTGATCTGCATGCTTGTTCAGGGTCTATAGCTAAAGTGTGACTAGATTAGCTGCATGCTTGTTTCTGGGGTGATTCAGACACTACTGCAGCCAAATAGATCAGCAGGACAGCCAGGCAACTGGGCTTGTTTAATGGGAAATAAATATGGCACCTTCCATATCCCTCTCAGGCATGCTGTAAGTATCAGAGACGACTGATGCCCTGAGATGCTGATATAACAGCGGGGGAGTGGCATGGGAGGGGGCTTATATAACAGCAGGGGAGGGGCTGATATAACAGCGGGGGAGGGGCAGAGGAGGGGCTGATATAACAGCAGGGGAGGGGTTGATATAACAGCGGGGGAGGGGCAGGGGAGGGGCTGATATAACAGCAGGGGAGGGGCTGATATAACAGCGGGAGAGGGGCAGGGGAGGGGCTGATATAACAGCAGGGCAGGGGTTGATATAACAGCAGGGGAGGGGCAGTGAGTCTGGCAGGCATACAGTAAATACACAGGTGGGATGTGGTGATTCTGGGCTGGCTGCAGTCAAAGCTAGATTAGTGAAAGGTAAAGTCACCAATTAGTAATGATCAGAAGCGGCTACCGGCTGCATTATGTCCATTAGCCTTTCCAGGAGTCGGCAGGTCTAATGGGTTGTTCATTAAATGATTAACGGCCTGCAGGAAATAAAACCTGCAAGATTCTGACAAAGGCTAAGACTGGCATCAGGACCCTGCTCCGAGCATGACCGCATACACGCGTCAGAGACAGAGGGACACGCGTCAGAGACAGAGGGACGCACATGTCAGAGACAGAGGGACGCAAGCTGCGGCAGAGACAGAGGGATGCACGTCGCGTCAGCGACAGAGGGACGCACGCGTCAGAAACAGAGGGACGCACGCGTCAGAGACAGAGGGACGCACGCATCAGAGACAGAGGGATGCACATGTCAGAGACAGAGGGACGCAAGCCGCGTTAGAGACAGAGGGATGCACGTCACGTCAGCGACAGAGGGACGCACGCGTCAGAGACAGAGGGACGCACGCGTCAGAGACAGAGGGACGCACTCGTCAGAGACAGAGGGACGCATGTCGCATCAGCGACAGAGGGACGCACGCGTCAGAGACAGAGGGACGCACGCGTCAGAGACAGGGACGCACGCGTCAGATACATAGGGATGCACTCGTCAGAGACAGGGGGACGCACGCGTCAGAGACAGGGACGCACGCGTCAGATACATAGGGATGCACTCGTCAGAGACAGGGGGACGCACGTCGCAAGCCGCGTCAGAGACAAAGGGATGCACGTCGCGTCGCGACAGAGGGACGCACTTCGCGTCAGCGACAGAGGGACGCACGCGTCAGAGACAGAGGGACGCACGCGTCAGAGACATAGGAACGCACTCGTCAGAGACAGAGGGACGCACTCGTCAGAGACAGAGGGATGCACGTCGCGTCAGCGACAGAGGGATGCGCGTCGCGTCAGCGACAGAGGGATGCACGTCGCGTCAGCGACAGAGGGACGCACGCTTCAGAGACAGAGGGACACATGCGTCAGAGACAGAGGGACACATGCGTCAGAGACAGAGGGGCGCAGGTGTCAGAGACAGAGGGACGCATGTGTCAGAGACAGAGGGACGCACGTGTCAGAGACAGAGGGACGCACGTGTCAGAGACAGAGGGATGCACGTCGCGTCAGCGACAAAGGGACGCACACGTCAGCGACAGAGGGACACATGCGTCAGAGACAGAGGGACACACATGTGAGAGACAGAGGGACACACGCGGGCTGGAGGTGTAATATCAGATAGGGAAGCCCGGAAGCTCCCTTCTGCACTGAGTATCACGCATGCTGGTTCCGGGGCTGGAGGTGTAATATCGGAATGGGCAGCCCGGAAGCTCCCTTCCTCACTGAGTATCACGCATGCTGGTTCCGGGGCTGGAGGTGTAATATCAGATAGGGCAGCCCGGAAGCTCCCTTCCTCACTGAGTATCACGCATGCTGGTTCCGGGGCTGGAGGTGTAATATCAGATAGGGCAGCCCGGAAGCTCCCTTCTGCATTGAGTATCACGCATGCTGGTTCCGGGGGTGGAGGTGTAATATCAGATAGGGCAGCCCGGAAGCTCCCTTCCTCGCTGAGTATCACGCATGCTGGTTCCGGGGATGGAGGTGTAATATCAGATAGGGCAGCCTGGAAGCTCCCTTCCTCACTGAGTATCACACATGCTGGTTTCGGGGACTGGAGGTGTAATATCAGATAGGGCAGCCCGGAAGCTCCCTTCCTCACTGAGTATAACGCATGCTGGTTCCAGGGCTGGAGGTGTAATATCAGATAGGGCAGCCCGAAAGCTCCCTTCCTCACTGAGTATCACGCATGCTGGTTCCGGGGCTGGAGGTGTAATATCAGAAAGGGCAGCCCGGAAGCTCCCTTCTGCACTGAGTATCACGCATGCTGGTTCCGGGGCTGGAGGTGTAATATCAGATAGGGCAGCCCGGAAGCTCCCTTCCTCACTGAGTATCACGCATGCTGGTTCCGGGGCTGGAGGTGTCATATCAGATAGGGAAGCCCGGAAGCTCCCTTCTGCACTGAGTATCACGCATGCTGGTTCCGGGGGTGGAGGTGTAATATCGGAATGGGCAGCCCGGAAGCTCCCTTCCTCACTGAGTATCACGCATGCTGGTTCCGGGGCTGGAGGTGTAATATCAGATAGGGCAGCCCGGAAGCTCCCTTCCTCACTGAGTATCACGCATGCTGGTTCCGGGGCTGGAGGTGTAATATCAGATAGGGCAGCCCGGAAGCTCCCTTCTGCATTGAGTATCACGCATGCTGGTTCCGGGGGTGGAGGTGTAATATCAGATAGGGCAGCCCGGAAGCTCCCTTCCTCGCTGAGTATCACGCATGCTGGTTCCGGGGATGGAGGTGTAATATCAGATAGGGCAGCCTGGAAGCTCCCTTCCTCACTGAATATCACACATGCTGGTTTCGGGGACTGGAGGTGTAAAATCAGATAGGGCAGCCCGGAAGCTCCCTTCCTCACTGAGTATAACGCATGCTGGTTCCAGGGCTGGAGGTGTAATATCAGATAGGGCAGCCCGAAAGCTCCCTTCCTCACTGAGTATCACGCATGCTGGTTCCGGGGCTGGAGGTGTAATATCAGAAAGGGCAGCCCGGAAGCTCCCTTCTGCACTGAGTATCACGCATGCTGGTTCCGGGGCTGGAGGTGTAATATCAGATAGGGCAGCCCGGAAGCTCCCTTCCTCACTGAGTATCACGCATGCTGGTTCCGGGGCTGGAGGTGTCATATCAGATAGGGAAGCCCGGAAGCTCCCTTCTGCACTGAGTATCACGCATGCTGGTTCCGGGGGTGGAGGTGTAATATCAGATAGAGCAGCCCGGAAGCTCCCTTCCTCGCTGAGTATCACGCATGCTGGTTCCGGGGCTGGAGGTGTAATATCAGATAGGGCAGCCCGGAAGCTCCCTTCCGCACTGAGTATCACGCATGCTGGTTCCGGGGCTGGAGGTGTAATATCAGATAGGGCAGCCCGGAAGCTCCCTTCCTCACTGAGTATCACGCATGCTGGTTCCGGGGCTGGAGGTGTAACATCAGATAGGGCAGCCCGGAAGCTCCCTTCCTCACTGAGTATCTTGCATGCTGGTTCCGGGGCTGGAGGTGTAATATCAGATAGGGCAGCCCGGAAGCTCTCTTCCTCACTGAGTATCACGCATGCTGGTTCCATTTATTCTTGCCTGCAGGGGTCAGATATATCAGACGGGGGCCCTACTGGAGGTGACGGGCCACAACAGATACTAAAACATGAACAATGCCACACAGACAAGGCATATATCAGCAGATGGCCCTCCTGGAGGTAACGTGCCAGGACAGACGCTCCCACGTGAACATTGCCACGCAGACAACGCCTATATAAGGGCGCCCTGCTGGAGGCGATGTGCCAGGACAGATGCCACACAGACAACACATAATCTCGGCACCAGGATTTCGGTGAGTAAAGTGTTACCGGCGTGGCGTCCCGTACCAGCACTATTCTTACAGAGAGGCGGTGCCAGTGATTATGTAAGTGACAGCTCGGCGCTCTGGAAGTGTCACCAGGATTTCAGCACCGATACGTCTGATGCATCAGCTGAGTAAAGCGTAACCGGCGCGGCGTCCCGTACCAGCCTGTCTATTCATACAGGAAGACCTAGGTGGTGAATACGTAAATCTCTTTAATCCTCAGCGCTGTTTTTGGTTGTTACTCTCACTGCTGAAGCCTGCAGTCACCCAGTGCTTGTTGGTATATAGTGACCACCACCACAAGGATAAAACCACAAGCCAGGCTTAGTAAAATTTTAAAAGCAGGGAGTTGACAAGTTTATTCATACATTACAACTGTTAAAAACAATCCACTTACATTGTGGGTCCATGCAAACTGGACCCTTACTGCATCAACAAGCCTATAAGGTATCTGCACTGACTCAAAGTCCAAGTGCACCTTATACCACACGATTAGCCCGATCTATGCCCGCTCTCCATATCCCCTGATGACGGCATAACGCCGAAACCTGGTAGGGAAGGAGAGACGGGCTATCTCTACTGAAACTAATCGTGTGGTATAAGGTGCACTTGGACTTTGAGTCAGTGCAGATACCTTATAGGCTTGTTGATGCAGTAAGGGTCCAGTTTGCATGGACCCACAATGTAAGTGGATTGTTTTTAACAGTTGTAATGTATGAATAAACTTGTCAACTCCCTGCTTTTAAAATTTTACTAAGCCTGGCTTGTGGTTTTATCCTTGTGGTGGTGGTCACTATATACCAACAAGCACTGGGTGACTGCAGGCTTCAGCAGTGAGAGTAACAACCAAAAACAGCGCTGAGGATTAAAGAGATATATGTGAACGTTCCATTTGTGGATTGGAATAACCTCTGGCAGCTATTCTTGTTTGTCTTGTGGAGCGCTTGATCAATCTTTCATCATAGGTGATTACGTAAGTGACAGCCCAGCTCTCTGGAAGTGTCACCGGGTCCCGCAGCAATACGCAGTGCTGGTAGCCAGAATCTTCATCCCGACTGTCAGAGCCGCTCCGCAATCATCGCAGGTTACTCATCGTCCTGACAGCGGAATATCGCCGCACTGACAGCTTTACTGTCTATCCGAGGGCAATCCCGCCACGTATTACATATTACAGCAAAGTGGCTTCCCTATTCCCCAATATCAGCTGCCGGATCCAGAACAGCGACCAGGAGAGGAGGAGCCACACACTGACCCCTCCCCCAGCATGAAGAGCACCTGTCCTGCACAACCCAGACCCAGAACAGCGACCAGGAGAGGAGGAGCCACACACTGACCCCTCCCCCAGCATGAAGAGCACCTGTCCTGCACAACCCAGATCCAGAACAGCGACCAGGAGAGGAGAAGCCACACACTGACCCCTCCCACCTCAGCATGATGAGCACCTGTCCTGCACAACCCAGACCCAGAACAGCGACCAGGAGAGGAGGAGCCACACACTGACCCCTCCCCCAGCATGATGAGCACCTGTCCTGCACAACCCAGACCCAGAACAGCGACCAGGAGAGGAGGAGCCACACACTGACCCCTCCCCCAGCATGAAGAGCACCTGTCCTGCACAACCCAGACCCAGAACAGCGACCAGGAGAGGAGGAGCCACACACTGACCCCTCCCCCAGCATGAAGAGCACCTGTCCTGCACAACCCAGATCCAGAACAGCGACCAGGAGAGGAGGAGCCACACACTGACCCCTCCCCCAGCATGATGAGCACCTGTCCTGCACAACCCAGACCCAGAACAGCGACCAGGAGAGGAGGAGCCACACACTGACCCCTCCCCCAGCATGAAGAGCACCTGTCCTGCACAACCCAGACCCAGAACAGCGACCAGGAGAGGAGGAGCCACACACTGACCCCTCCCCCAGCATGAAGAGCACCTGTCCTGCACAACCCAGATCCAGAACAGCGACCAGGAGAGGAGGAGCCACACACTGACCCCTCCCCCAGCATGAAGAGCACCTGTCCTGCACAACCCAGACCCAGAACAGCGACCAGGAGAGGAGGAGCCACACACTGACCCCTCCCCCAGCATGATGAGCACCTGTCCTGCACAACCCAGACCCAGAACAGCGACCAGGAGAGGAGGAGCCACACACTGACCCCTCCCCCAGCATGAAGAGCACCTGTCCTGCACAACCCAGACCCAGAACAGCGACCAGGAGAGGAGGAGCCACACACTGACCCCTCCCCCAGCATGAAGAGCACCTGTCCTGCACAACCCAGATCCAGAACAGCGACCAGGAGAGGAGGAGCCACACACTGACCCCTCCCACCTCAGCATGATGAGCACCTGTCCTGCACAACCCAGACCCAGAACAGCGACCAGGAGAGGAGGAGCCACACACTGACCCCTCCCCCCTCAGCATGAAGAGCACCTATCCTGCACAACACAGATCCAGAACAGTGACCAGGAGAGGAGGAGCCACACACTGACCCCTCCCCCAGCATGAAGAGCACCTGTCCTGCACAACCCAGATCCAGAACAGCGACCAGGAGAGGAGGAGCCACACACTGACCCCTCCCCCAGCATGATGAGCACCTGTCCTGCACAACCCAGACCCAGAACAGCGACCAGGAGAGGAGGAGCCACACACTGACCCCTCCCCCCTCAGCATGAAGAGCACCTGTCCTGCACAACCCAGATCCAGAACAGCGACCAGGAGAGGAGGAGCCACACACTGACCCCCTTCAGCATGAAGAGCACCTGTCCTGCACAACCCAGACCCAGAACAGCGACCGGGAGAGGAGGAGCCACACACTGACCCCTCCCCCAGCATGAAGAGCACCTGTCCTGCACAACCCAGATCCAGAACAGTGACCAGGAGAGGAGGAGCCACACACTGACCCCTCCCCCCTCAGCATGAAGAGCACCTGTCCTGCACAACCCAGACCCAGAACAGCGACCAGGAGAGGAGGAGCCACACACTGACCCCTCCCACCTCAGCATGAAGAGCACCTGTCCTGCACAACCCAGACCCAGAACAGCGACCAGGAGAGGAGGAGCCACACACTGACCCCTCCCCCAGCATGAAGAGCACCTGTCCTGCACAACCCAGACCCAGAACAGCGACCAGGAGAGGAGGAGCCACACACTGACCCCTCCCCCAGCATGAAGAGCACCTGTCCTGCACAACACAGATCCAGAACAGCGACCAGGAGAGGAGGAGCCACACACTGACCCCTCCCCCCTCAGCATGAAGAGCACCTGTCCTGCACAACCCAGATCCAGAACAGCGACCAGGAGAGGAGGAGCCACACACTGACCCCTCCCCCCTCAGCATGAAGAGCACCTATCCTGCACAACCCACACCCAGAACAGCGACCAGGAGAGGAGGAGCCACACACTGACCCCTCTCAGCATGAAGAGCACCTGTCCTGCACAACACAGATCCAGAACAGCGACCAGGAGAGGAGGAGCCACACACTGACCCCTCCCCCCTCAGCATGAAGAGCACCTGTCCTGCACAACCCAGACCCAGAACAGCGACCAGGAGAGGAGGAGCCACACACTGACCCCTCCCCCAGCATGAAGAGCACCTGTCCTGCACAACCCAGATCCAGAACAGTGACCAGGTGAGGAGGAGCCACACACTGACCCCTCCCCCAGCATGAAGAGCACCTGTCCTGCACAACCCAGATCCAGAACAGTGACCAGGTGAGGAGGAGCCACACACTGACCCCTCCCCCAGCATGAAGAGCACCTGTCCTGCACAACCCAGACCCAGAACAGCGACCAGGAGAGGAGGAGCCACACACTGACCCCTCCCCCCTCAGCATGATGAGCACCTGTCCTGCACAACCCAGACCCAGAACAGCGACCAGGAGAGGAGGAGCCACACACTGACCCCTCCCCCAGCATGAAGAGCACCTGTCCTGCACAACACAGACCCAGAACAGCGACCAGGAGAGGAGGAGCCACACACTGACCCCTCCCCCCTCAGCATGAAGAGCACCTATCCTGCACAACCCAGACCCAGAACAGCGACCAGGAGAGGAGGAGCCACACACTGACCCCTCCCCCCTCAGCATGAAGAGCACCTGTCCTGCACAACACAGATCCAGAACAGCGACCAGGAGAGGAGGAGCCACACACTGACCCCTCCCACCTCAGCATGAAGAGCACCTGTCCTGCACAACCCAGACCCAGAACAGCGACCAGGAGAGGAGGAGCCACACACTGACCCCTCCCCCAGCATGAAGAGCACCTGTCCTGCACAACCCAGACCCAGAACAGCGACCAGGAGAGGAGGAGCCACACACTGACCCCTCCTTCAGCATGAAGAGCACCTGTCCTGCACAACCCAGATCCAGAACAGCGACCAGGAGAGGAGGAGCCACACACTGACCCCTCCCCCAGCATGAAGAGCACCTGTCCTGCACAACCCAGATCCAGAACAGTGACCAGGAGAGGAGGAGCCACACACTGACCCCTCCCCCAGCATGAAGAGCACCTGTCCTGCACAACCCAGACCCAGAACAGCGACCAGGAGAGGAGGAGCCACACACTGACCCCTCCCCCCTCAGCATGAAGAGCACCTATCCTGCACAACCCAGACCCAGAACAGCGACCAGGAGAGGAGGAGCCACACACTGACCCCTCCCCCCTCAGCATGAAGAGCACCTATCCTGCACAACACAGATCCAGAACAGTGACCAGGAGAGGAGGAGCCACACACTGACCCCTCCCCCAGCATGAAGAGCACCTGTCCTGCACAACCCAGATCCAGAACAGTGACCAGGAGAGGAGGGGCCACACACTGACCCCTCCCCCCTCAGCATGAAGAGCACCTGTCCTGCACAACCCAGACCCAGAACAGCGACCAGGAGAGGAGGAGCCACACACTGACCCCTCCCACCTCAGCATGAAGAGCACCTGTCCTGCACAACCCAGACCCAGAACAGCGACCAGGAGAGGAGGAGCCACACACTGACCCCTCCCCCCTCAGCATGAAGAGCACCTGTCCTGCACAACCCAGACCCAGAACAGCGACCAGGAGAGGAGGAGCCACACACTGACCCCTCCCCCCTCAGCATGAAGAGCACCTGTCCTGCACAACCCAGACCCAGAACAGCGACCAGGAGAGGAGGAGCCACACACTGACCCCTCCCCCAGCATGATGAGCACCTGTCCTGCACAACCCAGACCCAGAACAGCGACCAGGAGAGGAGGAGCCACACACTGACCCCTCCCCCCTCAGCATGAAGAGCACCTGTCCTGCACAACCCAGACCCAGAACAGCGACCAGGAGAGGAGGAGCCACACACTGACCCCTCCCCCCTCAGCATGAAGAGCACCTATCCTGCACAACCCAGACCCAGAACAGCGACCAGGAGAGGAGGAGCCACACACTGACCCCTCCCACCTCAGCATGAAGAGCACCTGTCCTGCACAACCCAGACCCAGAACAGCGACCAGGAGAGGAGGAGCCACACACTGACCCCTCCCACCTCAGCATGAAGAGCACCTGTCCTGCACAACCCAGATCCAGAACAGTGACCAGGAGAGGAGGAGCCACACACTGACCCCTCCCCCAGCATGAAGAGCACCTGTCCTGCACAACCCAGATCCAGAACAGCGACCAGGAGAGGAGGAGCCACACACTGACCCCTCCCCCCTCAGCATGAAGAGCACCTATCCTGCACAACCCAGACCCAGAACAGCGACCAGGAGAGGAGGAGCCACACACTGACCCCTCCCCCCTCAGCATGAAGAGCACCTGTCCTGCACAACCCAGACCCAGAACAGCGACCAGGAGAGGAGGAGCCACACACTGACCCCTCCCCCCTCAGCATGAAGAGCACCTGTCCTGCACAACCCAGATCCAGAACAGCGACCAGGAGAGGAGGAGCCACACACTGACCCCTCCTTCAGCATGAAGAGCACCTATCCTGCACAACCCAGACCCAGAACAGCGAACAGGAGAGGAGGAGCCACACACTGACCCCTCCCCAGCATGAAGAGCACCTGTCCTGCACAACCCAGACCCAGAACAGCGACCAGGAGAGGAGGAGCCACACACTGACCCCTCCCCCCTCAGCATGAAGAGCACCTATCCTGCACAACACAGATCCAGAACAGTGACCAGGAGAGGAGGAGCCACACACTGACCCCTCCCCCAGCATGAAGAGCACCTGTCCTGCACAACCCAGATCCAGAACAGTGACCAGGAGAGGAGGAGCCACACACTGACCCCTCCCCCCTCAGCATGAAGAGCACCTGTCCTGCACAACCCAGACCCAGAACAGCGACCAGGAGAGGAGGAGCCACACACTGACCCCTCCCACCTCAGCATGAAGAGCACCTGTCCTGCACAACCCAGACCCAGAACAGCGACCAGGAGAGGAGGAGCCACACACTGACCCCTCCCCCCTCAGCATGAAGAGCACCTGTCCTGCACAACCCAGACCCAGACCAGCGACCAGGAGAGGAGGAGCCACACACTGACCCCTCCCCCCTCAGCATGAAGAGCACCTGTCCTGCACAACCCAGACCCAGAACAGCGACCAGGAGAGGAGGAGCCACACACTGACCCCTCCCCCAGCATGATGAGCACCTGTCCTGCACAACCCAGACCCAGAACAGCGACCAGGAGAGGAGGAGCCACACACTGACCCCTCCCCCCTCAGCATGAAGAGCACCTGTCCTGCACAACACAGATCCAGAACAGCGACCAGGAGAGGAGGAGCCACACACTGACCCCTCCCCCCTCAGCATGAAGAGCACCTATCCTGCACAACCCAGACCCAGAACAGCGACCAGGAGAGGAGGAGCCACACACTGACCCCTCCCCCAGCATGAAGAGCACCTGTCCTGCACAACCCAGACCCAGAACAGCGACCAGGAGAGGAGGAGCCACACACTGACCCCTCCCCCAGCATGAAGAGCACCTGTCCTGCACAACCCAGATCCAGAACAGCGACCAGGAGAGGAGGAGCCACACACTGACCCCTCCCCCAGCATGAAGAGCACCTGTCCTGCACAACCCAGATCCAGAACAGTGACCAGGAGAGGAGGAGCCACACACTGACCCCTCCCCCAGCATGAAGAGCACCTGTCCTGCACAACCCAGACCCAGAACAGCGACCAGGAGAGGAGGAGCCACACACTGACCCCTCCCCCAGCATGAAGAGCACCTGTCCTGCACAACCCAGATCCAGAACAGCGACCAGGAGAGGAGGAGCCACACACTGACCCCTCCCCCAGCATGAAGAGCACCTGTCCTGCACAACCCAGATCCAGAACAGTGACCAGGAGAGGAGGAGCCACACACTGACCCCTCCCCCCTCAGCATGAAGAGCACCTGTCCTGCACAACCCAGACCCAGAACAGCGACCAGGAGAGGAGGAGCCACACACTGACCCCTCCCCCCTCAGCATGAAGAGCACCTGTCCTGCACAACCCAGACCCAGAACAGCGACCAGGAGAGGAGGAGCCACACACTGACCCCTCCCCCCTCAGCATGAAGAGCACCTGTCCTGCACAACCCAGACCCAGAACAGCGACCAGGGGAGGAGGAGCCACACACTGACCCCTCCCCCAGCATGATGAGCACCTGTCCTGCACAACCCAGACCCAGAACAGCGACCAGGAGAGGAGGAGCCACACACTGACCCCTCCCCCTCAGCATGAAGAGCACCTGTCCTGCACAACACAGATCCAGAACAGCGACCAGGAGAGGAGGAGCCACACACTGACCCCTCCCCCCTCAGCATGAAGAGCACCTATCCTGCACAACCCAGACCCAGAACAGCGACCAGGAGAGGAGGAGCCACACACTGACCCCTCCCCCAGCATGAAGAGCACCTGTCCTGCACAACCCAGATCCAGAACAGCGACCAGGAGAGGAGGAGCCACACACTGACCCCTCCCCCAGCATGAAGAGCACCTGTCCTGCACAACCCAGATCCAGAACAGCGACCAGGAGAGGAGGAGCCACACACTGACCCCTCCCCCAGCATGATGAGCACCTGTCCTGCACAACCCAGACCCAGAACAGCGACCAGGAGAGGAGGAGCCACACACTGACCTCTCCCCCAGCATGAAGAGCACCTGTCCTGCACAACCCAGACCCAGAAAAGCGACCAGGAGAGGAGGAGCCACACACTGACCCCTCCCCCCTCAGCATGAAGAGCACCTGTCCTGCACAACCCAGACCCAGAACAGCGACCAGGAGAGGAGGAGCCACACACTGACCCCTCCCACCTCAGCATGAAGAGCACCTGTCGTGCACAACCCAGACCCAGAACAGCGACCAGGAGAGGAGGAGCCACACACTGACCCCTCCCCCCTCAGCATGAAGAGCACCTATCCTGCACAACCCAGACCCAGAACAGCGACCAGGAGAGGAGGAGCCACACACTGATCCCTCCCACCTCAGCATGAAGAGCACCTGTCCTGCACAACCCAGACCCAGAACAGCGACCAGGAGAGGAGGAGCCACACACTGACCCCTCCCCCCTCAGCATGAAGAGCACCTATCCTGCACAACCCAGACCCAGAACAGCGACCAGGAGAGGAGGAGCCACACACTGACCCCTCCCCCCTCAGCATGAAGAGCACCTGTCCTGCACAACCCAGACCCAGAACAGCGACCAGGAGAGGAGGAGCCACACACTGACCCCTCCCCCCTCAGCATGAAGAGCACCTGTCCTGCACAACCCAGACCCAGAACAGCGACCAGGAGAAGAGGAGCCACACACTGACCCCTCTCCCCTCAGCATGAAGAGCACCTGTCCTGCACAACCCAGACCCAGAACAGCGACCAGGAGAGGAGGAGCCACACACTGACCCCTCCCCCCTCAGCATGAAGAGCACCTGTCCTGCACAACACAGATCCAGAACAGCGACCAGGAGAGGAGGAGCCACACACTGACCCCTCCCCCAGCATGAAGAGCACCTGTCCTGCACAACCCAGACCCAGAACAGCGACCAGGAGAGGAGGAGCCACACACTGACCCCTCCCCCAGCATGAAGAGCACCTGTCCTGCACAACCCAGACCCAGAACAGCGACCTGGAGAGGAGGAGCCACACACTGACCCCTCCCCCCTCAGCATGAAGAGCACCTGTCCTGCACAACCCAGATCCAGAACAGCGACCAGGAGAGGAGGAGCCACACACTGACCCCTCCCCCAGCATGATGAGCACCTATCCTGCACAACCCAGACCCAGAACAGCGACCAGGAGAGGAGGAGCCACACACTGACCCCTCCCCCCTCAGCATGAAGAGCACCTGTCCTGCACAACCCAGACCCAGAACAGCGACCAGGAGAGGAGGAGCCACACACTGACCCCTCCCCCAGCATGATGAGCACCTGTCCTGCACAACCCAGAACAGCGACCAGGAGAGGAGGAGCCACACACTGACCCCTCCCCCAGCATGATGAGCACCTGTCCTGCACAACCCAGACCCAGAACAGCGACCAGGAGAGGAGGAGCCACACACTGACCCCTCCCACCTCAGCATGAAAGCACCTATCCTGCACAACCCAGACCCAGAACAGCGACCAGGAGAGGAGGAGCCACACACTGACCCCCTTCAGCATGAAGAGCACCTGTCCTGCACAACCCAGATCCAGAACAGCGACCAGGAGAGGAGGAGCCACACACTGACCCCTCCCCCAGCATGATGAGCACCTGTCCTGCACAACCCAGACCCAGAACAGCGACCAGGAGAGGAGGAGCCACACACTGACCCCTCCCCCAGCATGATGAGCACCTGTCCTGCACAACCCAGACCCAGAACAGCGACCAGGAGAGGAGGAGCCACACACTGACCCCTCCGACCTCAGCATGAAGAGCACCTATCCTGCACAACCCAGACCCAGAACAGCGACCAGGAGAGGAGGAGCCACACACTGACCCCCTTCAGCATGAAGAGCACCTGTCCTGCACAACCCAGACCCAGAACAGCGACCAGGAGAGGAGGAGCCACACACTGACCCCTCCCCCAGCATGATGAGCACCTGTCCTGCACAACCCAGACCCAGAACAGCGACCAGGAGAGGAGGAGCCACACACTGACCCCTCCCACCTCAGCATGAAGAGCACCTATCCTGCACAACCCAGACCCAGAACAGCGACCAGGAGAGGAGGAGCCACACACTGACCCCCTTCAGCATGAAGAGCACCTGTCCTGCACAACCCAGACCCAGAACAGCGACCAGGAGAGGAGGAGCCACACACTGACCCCTCCCCCAGCATGATGAGCACCTGTCCTGCACAACCCGGGGGATAAACGATAAAGAAGACTTTGCCTCTTGTATCCTTAAAGAGAACGAAAGACTAAGCATCCTCATGTATTTTACCATATATATCAGTGGGAACATTAGAGAAAACTCCTACCCTGCTCTCTGTTTCATTCTTCACTGCTCAGCCTGCTTGTTATCAGCCCTGATAAAATCCCTGACTGAGCATTCAGTCTAGCTTTGCTCAGGATTCGTTTTGCCCGCTCACTCCATTCTCTTCCACTCGTTTTTCTTATCTTTTTTCAAGCAGCAAAGTGATCGAACGGAGATCGGACATGTCGGAAATTATCTATTGAGCCGTGTATTCCCAGCATTAGTGAATCAAGCCCAGTGTGTTTATCTTCTGGCCCAGATATTCATCAGTACTTCTCCAGGCTATTGCTGGGCACACACCGATCGATTCCCCGCTCCATCGATTCCCCGCTCCATTCTGCATGTAATTCTCTTATCTTCCGCTCATTTTTCTTATCTTTTTCCATTGAGTTCAATGTAGAATCGAGAGCGGAAACGATCGGGCGGGAAATCGGACATGTTGGAAATTATCTATCGAGCCCTCTAAATGGCTCCGAATCTAACTGTGTATTCCCAGCATAAGTATCACCAGTCCTGACACATGATGTGTGTGTTCTATAGAATGCTCCCCAGCTCAGCGGTGATCACGCCAGTTACACGTAACGCTCATTAGATGATGGCGCTGTACACGCCTGGCACACATCCTGACACATCTGGGTCACATCTGCTCGCTGGGCCATTACAGCACATGATGGTGGCACAAAGTAATAACGACAAGGAGAGCTGCGAATCACACGACAGATCTCCCGCTGCCGAGACACGAGATGTGAATCCACAACACAGCGGGGGATCCCGGGGAGGACTGACCAGAACTGCTCTTCAATCTGCTGTTTTTGGATAAAAATGGATCTTTAAGAGGCTCTGAGATAAAACCCCGGGCTCACTTCTTTCAGGGCAAGATTCAGCGTATCATATCAGTGTGGTCTGTTGGAGACTGGCATTAAAGAGGAACGTATGCGAAAATCTTAACATTTAAAACACACACAAATTAGAAGTCCATTTCTTCCAGAGTAAAATGAGCCATAAATTACTTTTCTCCTATGTTGCTGTCACTTACAGTAGGCAGTAGAAATCTGACATTACCGACAGGTTTTCGACTAGCCCATCTTCTCATAGGGGTTTCTCAGGGTTTTCTTTCTACTTTTTAAAGCACTTAGTGAATGGCAGTTGCTCAGTCCAACTGCCAAAATAGTGTGCAGCGAGCAGGGAGGCTGGCCAGCATCTTTATATAAATCATTTTCAGGGAATGGCTTTATAAAGGCCATGCTGAGAATCCCCTATGGAGAAATGGACTAACCCAAAACCTGTCAGTAATGTCAGATTTCTACTACCTACTAGAGATGTAGCGGACGGTTCGCCGGCGAACGGTTCCAGGAGAACATTGGGGGTTCGCGTTCGCCTGCGCCAGGCAAACTTTTCCGGAAGTTCTATTCGCCCCATAATGCACTATGAGGGTCAACTTTGACCCTCTGCATCACAGTCAGCAGGCACATTGTAGCCATTCAGGCTACACTAAGCCCTGGAGCCCCCCCCCCCCCCCCCCCCCTTATATAAGGCAGGGTCCGGCGGCCATTACACTCACTTGTGTGCCTGCTAGTGAGAGGAAAGACTTGTTCTTCTAGGGACAGATTAGTTAGGTTCTTGGCTGCTTAGTTTGCTCCTGGATGATTGTTATTGCTTTATAGCACCCTAGCTCTTGTCAGAGCTCATCCTGTACTTTTTTTTTTACTGTGTGTCAAACTGACACTTTTGTTGCATGCACAGCCTTGCTAATTGATAGTGTGTGTGCCACTGCCAGCAGCCCAGCACATTCAGTGACTGACTGCCTGTGTGTGTGTGACAGGGAGCTGCACATTGTACTACCCAGTACTGCATATACCCCAGTACCTGTTGTGTTTACTTAACCCACCTCATCACTGCACATAACTACCTGTAGTGTTGAGTGAACCCAGCTCACTGCATACACCTAATACCTGTTGTGTTTACTTAACCCACCTCATCACTGCACATAACTACCTGTAGTGTTGAGTGAACCCAGCTCACTGCATATACCTACTACCTGTTGTGTTGAGTGAACCCAGCTCACTGCATATACCTACTACCTGTTGTGTTGAGTGAACCCAGCTCACTGCATACACCTACTACCTGTTGTGTTGAGTGAACCCAGCTCACTGCATATACCTACTACCTGTTGTGTTTACTTAACCCACCTCATCACTGCACATAACTACCTGTTGTGTTGAGTGAACCCAGCTCACTGCATACACCTACTACCTGTTGTGTTTACTTAACCCACCTCATCACTGCACATAACTACCTGTAGTGTTGAGTGAACCCAGCTCACTGCATATACCTACTACCTGTTGTGTTGAGTGAACCCAGCTCACTGCATATACCTACTACCTGTTGTGTTGAGTGAACCCAGCTCACTGCATATACCTACTACCTGTTGTGTTGAGTGAACCCAGCTCACTGCATACACCTACTACCTGTTGTGTTGAGTGAACCCAGCTCACTGCATATACCTACTACCTGTTGTGTTTACTTAACCCACCTCATCACTGCACATAACTACCTGTAGTGTTGAGTGAACCCAGCTCACTGCATATACCTACTACCTGTTGTGTTGAGTGAACCCAGCTCACTGCATATACCTACTACCTGTTGTGTTGAGTGAACCCAGCTCACTGCATATACCTACTACCTGTTGTGTTGAGTGAACCCAGCTCACTGCATATACCTACTACCTGTTGTGTTGAGTGAACCCAGCTCACTGCATATACCTACTACCTGTTGTGTTGAGTGAACCCAGCTCACTGCATATACCTATATATACTGTATATAAAAGATAATAAGGTCGTTGCTTCATTGTGGTCAGACCAAATTTGATCAGCTGGACAGTCACTGTTCTGTCATTCAGCTACATCAGCCGGGCAAGCATATGGGCTGAAAAGCCACCATCACCTGCACTCTCGTCATGGTGCGCACCAGTCCAGCACGGCCGTCACTACACAAACAGCTGTTTGCAGTCACTGCATACCTTTCACTGCATCTGTGACTGCACATTATACCTGGCAGTCAGTGCATAACTTGCACTTGAATGGATACACTTTTAAACAATTTAAAAATACAACCATCTAAACTTTCAAACAATTTAAAAATACAACCATCTATCATTTTCAAAAAATTTAAAAAAAAGGGCAAAAAAACTTGCCCTCCGTAAAACATTCTTGGCAAATGCTTTCGACTTGCTTTGTCTTCCGCTGGCTCAAGGGTCCATCTGACCACAGATGCCTGGTCTGCAAAGCACGGTCAGGGCAGCTACAGCATGGGTCTCAGCAGGCTCCCACTTCGGGCCGGAATACAACCTTTATTCCCCGCGGTGACAATGGCAGACTTGCCCTCCATAACGGATTCCCGTTAAAGGATTTAAAGTTAATTCATTTCAAATACACAGCAGGGCCTCGAAAGTCCACCTCCTGTATTGTTATTTTTGGTCACTACCTCGGGGCGGGCGGGCGTGCATGCCTACCTGCTGCCCTCCTTGGATGTGTAGTGGTAGCCGTTTCTCAGGCTCCACACCAGATTCCATCCCTCATTCCCCGGCCATTACCCGGGGTCACAATGGCAGACTTGCCCGCCTCCACAGGATTCTCATTGTAGCGGTACTGAACAAGTAAACAGCAAGTAGAAAATGTAATTTAAAAACAAAACGTAAGCTTTTTAACAATGCCATGGAAAGTTGATAAGGCAGTCACACATTACCTGACATCACTGAGTGAGGAAGAGCAATCTCGCCGTGTTGCGCAGTAGTCCAGCATGGCCGTCACTACACAAACAGCTGTTTGCGGTGCGTTACACAGTGAGTTTGGTGTGTCAGTGTGAAGCAGTACTCTAATTACACTCCCTGATTGATGTATACACATGCAAGATGTTTGAAAGCACGTTAGGCCTGCAATTTAGCATTCAATGTGATTTCTGCCCTTAAAACGCTGCTTTGCGTCACATCCAGATTTTTCCCGGGGACTTTTGGCGTGTATCCCACTCCGCCATGCCCCCCTCCAGGTGTTAGACCCCTTGAAACATCTTTTCCATCACTTTTGTGGCCAGCATAATTTTTTCTATTTTTCAAAGTTCGCCTCCTCATTGAAGTCTATTGCGGTTCGCGAACTTTTCCGCGAACCGAACCTTCCGCGGAAGTTCGCGAACCGAAAATCGGAGGTTCGGGACATCTCTACTACCTACTGTAAGTGACAGCAACATAGGAGAAAAGTCATTTATGGCTCATTTTACTCTGGGAGAAATGTACTTCTTATTTGTATATGTTTTACAGTTTAAGATTTTCACGATGGTTCCTCTTTGAAGGGAACCTAAACTGAGTAAAATTATTTAAAATAAACACATGATGTAGTTGCAAATGAATATTACAAACTTACCTCACTGTCAGTTCCTCTTAGAAGCTCACCATTTTCTTCTTACAGTGATCCCTTCCAGTTCTGACAAGATTTTGTCAGAACTGAAATATACCAGTTGCTGTCAGTTACAACTGAATGTGCAAGGTAATGTCCATGTTTCCCTATAACTCAAGTGGATATTACAGTTTAACATATACCGTGTTATCAAAGCGCTATAGCTTGTGCAATAATGGGTTAAATAAAACTTGATAAAACTAACTAAAATGTCCCAACAGAGTGCGCTACCACAAGGTCCGGCAAGACCTAAATCTTTATACACAATCGCTTAAAGGAATACTACTTAAGTATCTCAATTTCTGGAAGCAGCATTAATCAATATGGCAATATGAGTCAGAACGAACACAGCATATGCTTCTGCTGTGCAGTGTGTCTTTTTTTAATATACCTTGCAGACAGCGCGTCCCCTGAACAAACTGACGGCGACGGGTTATTGGGGCAGACCATTATGCTAGAGGTGATGCCTCTTGCCGAGTGCAGCTGTGGACTATACTGTTTTATGCTCCCCAACATCAGTGCAAGTTATCCAGCATGTTACTATGAGGAGGGAGAGACAACAGCTCTCCCTCCCTCTCACTCCAAGTCTGCCCGGCCAATAACACCATGCTTACTTGTCCCCTTCTGCTTGCGTGTGAAGAGAATCGTCAGAAGTTTCCCTTCACACTAGTGAAGCCCGGTTCATGAGGGATTGGCTCATTTGAGCCGGTTCTTTCCTGTGAGTCGAGTGATCCGACTCATCACACTGAACCGAATCAGTTCAGTGAATGAGAAAGACACTGAACCGAATCAGTCCAGTGGATGAGAAAGGAATCCAGGATTACAGCTCCAGCTGGTCCCGGCACACTAACGGATCTGACTACGGATCTGGGTGCTCCCACATGTGTGATCGCACGCCAGACAAAGAGCAAGTGAACAACCAGCAGTATATATACTCTAGGACCTTTCCAGGACCTCCCTAATTGCTGGTCCAATGGGAGCAGTGGAATTTGTCAGCTGACCCAGCTGGTCAGCCGACACCCTTCCAACTGCTATTTAAACTCTGCCTCTGTGCTCGCGCGCGTGTAAGTCTGAGTCTTGGTGGACTACCAGTCCCAGCCACACCAGTACTGTCATGCAATGTATCTAATGCGGGGGCCGCCTCTGATGCGGATTCCGCCGTTACCAATGCGGATTCCGCCGCTCTGCCTGGACGGCTTGCGGCGGTTTTTCCGCGTTGAGCCGCCATGTCAGACGCGGAAACAGCCGCCTCCCTCTGAGTGCTAGCGGCGGCTTTTCCGCGTTTCCTCACAGTACACCCCCCCCCCGAGGAGTGGACTCTGGACAACTCCCACCAGGTTTCTCGGGATGTGAGGCATGAAATTCTCTCCTTAATTCGTCTGCATGCATGCGCGTCCCTGGTACCCATTGCCTTTCCTCAATGCCGTACCCTTTCCAGTGTACGAGATATTGTACTGAATTTTGCACAACACGTGAATCTAAAATCTTTTCCACCTCATATTCAGGTTGATCATCTACCAACACAGGGGGAGGAGGAGCGGAACCCACCTGGACCGCAGGTTTGAGTAGGGACACATGAAACGACCTTACGCCCCGCATGCTGGCAGGAAGATCAATGGCGTAAGTCACGTAATTGATTCTTTTGGTTACTGGGAATGGACCCACAAACCTGGGACCCAGTTTGGTAGAAGGCTGCTTCAGGGTCAAGTGACGTGTGGACACCCAGACTAACTCCCCTGGCTGAAACTTCCATTCCACGGATCGTCTTTTGTCTGCTTGACCCTTCTGACTCTGGAACGCCTTCTGCAAATTCCCCTTAACAATTCCCCAATTGTCCCTAAGTGATCTCTGCCAATCCTCCAGTGCTGGAAATGGGGATGACACGACTGGAAAAGGGGAAAATTTGGGTGATCTCCCTGTCACAATCTGGAATGGAGAGAACCCAGATGAGGAATTCTTCAAATTATTCTGTGCAAATTCCGCGAAGGGCAAAAACCTCACCCAGTCAGTCTGTGCTTCCGCAACGTAACATCTTAGGAATTGTTCCAAAGACTGATTGATACGTTCCGTCTGCCCATTGGTCTGTGGGTGGTAGCCCGACGAAAAAGACAACTTCATGCCCATCTGGCGACAAAATGCCCTCCAGAAACCAGAGACAAATTGGACTCCCCTATCCGACACAATGTCTTCCGGAATGCCATGCAACCGGAAGACGTGAAGGATGAACAACTCGGCCAGTTCCTGAGCCGAGGGGAGTCCTTTCAGGGGCACAAAATGGGCCATCTTGCTAAAACGGTCGACTACCACCCAAATGACCGACATTCCTTCAGACCTGGGCAATTCTCCCACAAAATCCATGGACAAGTGGGTCCATGGCTCACTCGGGGTGGGCAAAGGCTGCAGCTTACCTACAGATGCCAGCCGGGAGGGTTTACTCCTGGCACAGACCGCACACTCCCTGACGTACTCTTTGCAATCTGTTGCCAAAGAAGGCCACCAAGCACACCTGGCAATCAGATCCTGCGTTCTAGCAGCTCCCGGATGACCAGCATTCTTATGGGCGTGAAAGAGGTGCAGGATTTGTAAACGAAAGGGCAAAGGGATGAACATAACCCCTTCGGGTTTTCCCTCAGGAACGTCCTGCTGAAATGGACCCAAAACCTCCGTCCAATCCTCCCAAGTCTCTGTTGCGGCTAACACTAGTTCCCGCGGGATGATAGACTCAGGAGCGGGTGGCTGTGCCGTTTCTGGTTCAAAACACCTGGAGAGGGCATCTGCCTTGACGTTTTTGCTGCCTGGGGTGTACGTGATTATAAATCTAAACCTTGTAAAAAACAAAGACCATCGGGCCTGACGGGGACTCAATCTCTTCGCCCCCTCGATGTATTCCAAGTTCTTATGGTCGGTGTAAACTGTGATTGTGTGTTCTGCCCCCTCTAACCAGTGGCGCCACTCCTCAAATGCCAACTTAATAGCCAGAAGTTCCCGATTGCCTATATCATAATTTTTCTCTGCAGGTGAAAACCTGCGGGAAAAATAAGCACATGGGTGTAATCTGCCCTGCAACCCAGACCGTTGCGACAGCACCGCCCCCACCCCAACTTCTGAGGCATCAACTTCCACAATGAAGGGAAAGGACGTGTCAACATGCCTCAAAATTGGTGCTGAGCAAAATAATCTCTTCAATAAAGCAAATGCCGTCACGGCTTCAGGAGACCAGTGGTTGGTATCCGCCCCTTTTTTTGTGAGACTGGTAAGGGGGGCGACTAAAGTGGAGTATCCCTTGATGAACCTCCTGTAATAGTTCGCGAACCCCAAAAACCTCTGCAGGGCCTTCAACCCCACTGGCTGTGGCCACTCCAACACGGCTGTAACCTTGGCAGGATCCATTGAGAGGCCCGAGGTGGAAATTACGTATCCCAGAAACGTGACCGTGGTCACTTCAAATATACATTTTTCCACCTTCGCGTAGAGCCTGTTCTGTCTTAATTTGTTTAGGACAAATTTTACATGAACCCTGTGTTCGGCGAGGTTATTGGAATAAATCAGTATGTCATCGAGGTATATCAATACGAATCTACCCAAAACCTCCCGGAATACCTCATTGATTAATTCTTGGAAGACGGCTGGCGCATTGCACAACCCGAAGGGCATCACTAGGTACTCGTAATGCCCGTCGGGTGTGTTGAAGGCCGTCTTCCACTCATCACCCTCTCTGATGCGGATTAGATTGTACGCCCCCCTCAGATCCAATTTAGAGAAGATCTTTGCGGCTGTGATTTGCGTAAATAAATCGTCTATCAAGGGTAACGGATAGCGATTTTTTACCGTGATCTTATTGAGGCCCCGATAATCAATGCAAGGTCGGAGACCCCCGTCTTTCTTTTTAACGAAAAAGAAACCGGCCCCAGCAGGCGACCGGGAGGGCCGGATGAACCCCTTGGCTAAGTTATCACGAATGTATTCCTGCATAGCCATCTTCTCTGGACCGGACAAGTTATACAGGTGACCCCTAGGAGGCATACAACCAGCACGGAGATCAATGGGGCAATCGAATGGGCGATGAGGGGGTAACTGATCAGCAGACTTAGGACAAAATACATCAGAAAATTCTGCATACTCTTCGGGAACCCCCTCCACAAGAATCTTGGTCCGACCCAATGTCACCTTCCCTAAACACCGTTGGTGACAGTGATCGGACCATCTGGTTACCTGACCCGTAGCCCAGTCTATGTGCGGAGAATGGATTTGCAGCCACGGCATGCCTAGGATAATAGTTGAGGTAGACATGCGTAACACAAAAAATCGTAACTGCTCCCCATGCAGTACCCCTATGACGACCTTCACCTCCGGGGTCTGTGACAGGGGGCGATCCCGTTGCAGAGGGGAATCGTCCACTGCCGTGACCTGAATGGGGGGACTCACTGGAGTGAGGGGAATACCCAACTCCTGAGCGAATTCAAGATCCATAAAATTAGCCGCCGAGCCAGAATCAACAAACGCTTCAGTGGCTACAGACTTATTCTCCCATGTGATAGTACAGGGGAGAAGCAATTTTTTCTCTTTAAGAGGTGAAAATTGTGTGCCTAGGGTGTCACCCTCCACTACTCCTAGGCAAAGTCGTTTTCCCGACTTGATAGGGCAGTTTCGCACCCTATGCCCTGCTGCTGCGCAATACAGGCACAGCTGCTCCGTCATTCTCCGCCGTCGCTCCACCTGGGTCAACTTCGAACGACCAATCTGCATTGGTTCGGGCGGAGGCAAGGCCGGAGAGGGTGAGACAGGCGGAGAAGGTGTCACTAGGGGTGTAGCGGATGGTGCCGCGTAAGATGTCACCCTGTCGTGGTGAGTACCCCTAACCTGCTTCTGATGGCGTAACCTACGATCAACTCGAATGGCTGATGATATGGCCTCATCGACTGTCTTGGGCTCGGGTATAGTCAACATTAGATCAGAGACTTCCTCCGACAACCCAGACAGGAAGTAATCCATCAGAGCAAAGTTATCGAATCTAGCGGTGACTGACCACCTACGGAACTCTGCCGCATAATCCTCGACCGAGCCTCTGCCTTGCCGCAAAAGTTTGAGCTTCCGCTCAGAGGACGCGGCGAGGTCAGGGTCGTCATAAACTATGGCCATGGCCTTAAAGAATTCCTCCACCGAGGTCAGGGCAATATTGGTAGGAGGCAGGTTATATGCCCAAGACTGGGAGTCCCCAGTCAGCAAAGTTTTAATAAAGATGACCCGTTGGGTCTCCGTCCCCGAGGATCGGGGTCTCAAGTCAAAATACGACAACACTCTACTCCTGAAATTCCGGAAGTCAGACTTGTGGCCGGAAAACTTATCAGGTACAGGCATACGTATATCAGTACTAGGAGAGGATCGCACTGAATCAACTGACGTCTGGAGGGTTTGCACAGAGCCTGACAGGACATTAATCATAGTCTTGTGGCTACCCAGCACTTGGTTGATGTTTTCCACCGAAGTGGCAAGTGCGCCCAGACGGTCAGTGTGTGCGTCCATTTGCATTTTTGGTCTGGCGTTCTGTAACGATCGGTGGGCGCAGAGAGTATCTGATTACCGGCGATCTGCAGTATCACCGGAAATACAGATATATACCAGATTATAAGTGATCTGCAGTCTCACCGATAATCCGATATACAAACTAACCTCTGTTCACCCGAGTAGAGCGTTGTGTTTGGTGCAACAGTAATACAGAGGACAAGCCTCAGTGCAGCAAGGAGTACTGCACAGATTCCTTCCACAGGTCTGAGCTCTCCAAAGCGGGAGGAGTCAGACTAACAGTGGGAAGGAAAGTCCGAAAGTGACACTCAGACGCAAGTGTCACTAACGGGACAAGGAACCGCCTCCAATCGTGAGGTCGGTTCTCGAGGTCGGGCAAGCCAAGTCGTAAACACACAGACAGATAAGGTACAAGATCAGCAGACAAAAGGCAGAGTCAAAGTACAGGCAGGGTTCGGCAACGGGGTATCAGATATATCGGGGTACAGAATCAGGAGGCAGAAACAGAGTCTAGGAGCGAGCCGGGGTTCGGCAACGGTGTATCAGAAATAACGAGGTACAAGATCAAAGTTCAGAAGAGTAGTCAAGGCAGGCAAGAAGTCATAACAGATAATCACAATCAAACTAGTACTTTAAGCTATCAACGGAATCTAGCTTAGTGTAGGATTACAGCTCCAGCTGGTCCCGGCACACTAACGGATCTGACTACGGATCTGGGTGCTCCCACATGTGTGATCGCACGCCAGACAAAGAGCAAGTGAACAACCAGCAGTATATATACTCTAGGACCTTTCCAGGACCTCCCTAATTGCTGGTCCAATGGGAGCAGTGGAATTTGTCAGCTGACCCAGCTGGTCAGCCGAAACACCCTTCCAACTGCTATTTAAACTCTGCCTCTGCGCTCGCGCGCGTGTAAGTCTGAGTCTTGGTGGACTACCAGTCCCAGCCACACCAGTACTGTCATGCAATGTATCTAATGCGGGGGCCGCCTCTGATGCGGATTCCGCCGTTACCAATGCGGATTCCGCCGCTCTGCCTGGACGGCTTGCGGCGGTTTTTCCGCGTTGAGCCGCCATGTCAGACGCGGAAACAGCCACCTCCCTCTGAGTGCTAGCGGCGGCTTTTCCGCGTTTCCTCACACATGTCTTCTTTCAGTTTTTCGCTTCCGCCCTTACTACATGCGTCATTACGTCCGCGTTCGGGCAACGTTATCCGCGTCATACGCGTCGTTCGTTCGCGTCGCATACGTCAATGCGTGCGCATTATACTTGTTGTATTCTCAGGCTGCTCTGGTTGGCTGCCTATTTTCGCGTCATATGCGTCATGACGTTCGCGTTGATTTGCAAGCTGATTGGTGTTCCCCTATCCCACTTCCTATCTCCGGGACTTACCCATCCCATCCCAGTTAACCCTTCATGTAGGTGCATTCCACACTCCGGGCAACTGTATATCAAATTATAATATCCTCTCCAAGGGATATGGGTACTTATGTTTTATCGGGTCACCCCTTCCTATACTGTTTCCTCACAGCCCACCCTGCAAGGGAGAAGGCCCGTTTACATCACAGTCTTCTACATTCGTTAATTACACATGAGAAATCCCTCCCCCAGACAGATCCTCCCCCCCAGGTCAATATTCAACCCTCCTGGCTGCAGACTTCCCAGCCCATATATCCATCTTGTCTCTTTCCGGGATATGTGTCGGACCTTATGACAACCCCTCCACCCATATTCCATGGTTGAATATTGACCTGGACCTCAATTGCTTCATAGCTGATAACTGATGGGAACAACAGGTAGTCAGAGAGATCAATATGATCTAAGAACATCTAATGTGGTGGGTTGATGTGGGGGGGAGGGTCTGTCTGGGGGAGGGATTTCTCATGTGTAATTAACGAATGTAGAAGACTGTGATGTAAACGGGCCTTCTCCCTTGCAGGGTGGGCTGTGAGGAAACAGTATAGGAAGGGGTGACCCGATAAAACATAAGTACCCATATCCCTTGGAGAGGATATTATAATTTGATATACAGTTGCCCGGAGTGTGGAATGCACCTACATGAAGGGTTAACTGGGATGGGATGGGTAAGTCCCGGAGATAGGAAGTGGGATAGGGGAACACCAATCAGCTTGCAAATCAACGCGAACGTCATGACGCATATGACGCGAAAATAGGCAGCCAACCAGAGCAGCCTGAGAATACAACAAGTATAATGCGCACGCATTGACGTATGCGACGCGAACGAACGACGCGTATGACGCGGATAACGTTGCCCGAACGCGGACGTAATGACGCATGTAGTAAGGGCGGAAGCGAAAAACTGAAAGAAGACATGTGATCAAGCGTGCGTAATGACGCGTTTGACGCGGACGGAAGAGGAGGAAGAGGCAATTAGCCTCAAATCAAAGGATATAAAAACCCTGGTAATGAGTTCAGCCCCCGTGCCCCTGATGAGTCACGAGGGAGTGACGAAATCGATTGGGCGGGAGGCTGGACATACCAGGAAGCGAACGGCCGGTGAAGGAGGTGGCGTTTGTAAGCTGAGTGGAGGGGGAACGAGAGGACCCAACACAAGCTGTGCCCTGCCAGGCAACGGGGGAGAGCCCGTGAAACTCTAAATGTGCAATACAATCTGGAGCATGTGAGTGCAATTTTATTATTAAAGTTTTAAGTTTTTTACTGAGTTACGCTATGGAGGCTGTTTCTTTGAGGTACAATGCATGGATTATGGGGAGGATGATGGTGGTCTAAACGGACAGCATCACAGCGGTACCAGGATCCTGAAGTACTGAGGCTCCTGGATTTGTGCATGGTTGGCCAGTCTAGCAGTGGCCAATACATCTGGTGAGTCTGCTTACTGTTGGGTGTCCATGGTGATGGTGGTAGAAGAGATCAAGAAACTGCATATGAGAACAGCATTGAGAAAATCCTGCATAGTGTTTTGTGGACTTTTTATATTAGGATGTGCGCTTAAGCGATTGTGTATTACAGTTTAACAGTACGCTGACCAGGAAGCTGTTATGGGGTAATGGCCATTTTCAAAATGGAGGACAGAGAATTCCATTGATCACAGTGGACAAACAGGACGCAGGAGAGGAGAAAGAGATTGATGAGCAGACTACATGGGAGGTAACATACACCTGTGTATGTTTATTTTTACTTTATATTTTCAGTTCAGGTTCTCTTTAAACACTTCAGTCGGGTATCACTTTATGCATCCGAGCAATGTTCACCTCCCATTCATTCCCTAATAACTTTTTCCCTGGTGCTTCCATGGCAGCATACTATGGGATGTGCCCCGCCCCCAACCCCCATTGGACACCATAAACTATAAGTTTAAACAATGCAGCATGCCCCACCACTCTTTTTTCTCTTGTCCTCCCCTCTCTGCTGGACATTGGTTTTTATCCTTTTTAAGGCCCATACACACGTCGGATATTTCCGAACGACGGGTCATTTGAACGTCCTGTCGTTCAGTCGTCCACACACCAAATCGGGCGTGTGTACTGTCTGTCGTTTAGGTGATAAGACTGGTCAAAATCAGTCTTATCACCTGAACGACGGACTGTACACACGCCCGATTTGGTGTGTGGACGACTGAACGACAGGACGTTCAAAAGACCCGTCGTTCGGAAATATCCGACGTGTGTATGGGCCTTTAGTTTCTAGGTTGCCCCCAGGGTTTATCCCTTTCCCTGGGGAAGACTCCTTTGTGTGCTAAATGCACTCTTGAGAGGTCCCGGTATGCTGTTCTGTTTACAGATATTGTGTGTGGCTGCCTTTTCCCCTCTGATTATTCCCCCTTTTAGCTGTCCCTGTCTCACCTCCTTGTTGCTGTTCTGGCTGCGCTCGGCGGGGGGCCGCGAGGACCTTCCATGTGTGCCAGCAGTAGGAAATGCAGGGGTGGCTGGCCGTCCGGGGGCATGTGGAGGGGTGGTTCGTCTGCCTCCAGCGTGGAGCGGTGAGGTAGGAAGTGCAGGCCGGGTCACGTGAGCTGTCCCTAGCATCTTCTCGAGCGCAAGACTTAGGGAGTTATATGCTTCCCTATAGTCCCTCCTCTTTTGCCCTTCTGCAAGCAGCGACAGCCATCTTTGCTGTGGGCAGGCTCGCTCTGAGCATGTTCACAGCTCTACAAACTATTTAAACGGCCGCTTTCAGCCTGGCAGGTGCTTTTTCCTGAAGCTCCTGTCAGTGCTGTACAGGGAGAAGCTATACCTCTTTTTCTCCAGAACCTTCCCAATCTACTATCCCAGGGGGAATTATTACATCCGGCCCCGCACACACTTCATCTGGCAGCCTGGATATTGAAAGGCGAAGGTTTGCAAGAGCGGGGTGTTCAGAGGCAGTCGTTAGAACCTTGCTGAAATCAAGAAAAGGCACGACAAATGCAATGTACAATAAAGTCTGGTCCAAGTTTGTACAGTTTGGCTCAATGGCTGATTTTGATCCTCTGGCCGGCTACTGTATCTAATGTCTTGGATTTCCTATAAGCAGGACTTGATCTAGGCCTGAGCTATAATACGCTCAAAGTTCAGGTCATCCTCACTTTCTGGTGAAAAATGGTCTTTGAATCCTATGATCCAACCATTTTTAAAAGCTGCCCTGAAACTCAAACCTCCAAGAAGGAATTTTTATCCTAAATGGGATGTATCTCTCGTCTTAGCATTTTTGAGTGCTGCTCCATACTGTCCCCTGGATACATGTTCTTTACTTAATCTATCGGACAAATTAGATTTCTCCTGGCGATCTCCTCGGCAAGGAGAGTTTCGGAGTTGCATGCATTAGGATGTAAGGAACCATCTCTTGTGTTCTATGAGGATCGTGTGACTTAGAGACCAATCATGGAGTTTCTACCCAAAGTAGTCACGGTTTTTCACTTGGACAGTGAGTGGACTTTCTCAGCTCTGATGGATGAAGAAGATGTTGCAAAGGCTCATCCTCTTGATCTAGTTTCTTTGCTAAGACGGCACTTGGTCTTAACGCAGCCCATCAGACAAACAGAACGTCTTTTAATTGCTACTAAAGGCTATAGAAAGGGAAAGGGAGGTTTCAACAAGAACGATTGCTTCTTGGATCAGAAGAGTCATCTCTAACGCCTACAGGTCTAAGGGGTTATTTCCTCCTGATCAACCTTCAGCCCACTCAACTCGTGGAACTGCCTCATCCTGGGCTGCCCTAGCGGGGTTATCGTTATTGGCAATCTGTAAAGCTGCAGGATGGTCATCCAGTAATACTTTTATAGATCATTATAACATTGATCCTTGTGCTCTAACTACTGCTAATGTTGGGCGTTCTATAATATCTGCTGCTTCTGCTGTTTAATAAACAGTGTTTGCATTTCCCTCCCTGTTGATATATTTTTTGGCTAGTTAAATCCCATAGTATGTTGCCATGGAAGCACCAGGAAAACAGGAAAATTAAATGCTTACCTAAAGGAAATTCTCCTTTCCTGGTGCAATTCCATGGCAGCATACGAACCCACCCAGAACGGGGAAGACGATAGTTACAAGAATGGTGAACCATGCTGCATTGTTTAAACTTATCGTTATGGTGTCCAACGGGGGTTGGGGGCGGGGCACAGCCATAGTATGCTGCCATGGAATTGCACCAGGAAAGGAAAATTTCCTTTAGGTAAGTATTTAATTTTCCTGTATCACTACTTATCACACTGAACTGATCTATATCTTGTTTTTTCCGCCACCAATTAGGCTTTCTTTGGGTGGTAGATTTTGCTAAGAACTAGTTTTTTTCTAAATGCATTTTAACAGGAATATTAAGAACAAAATGGAAAAAAAATCATTATTTCTCAGTTTTCAGCCATTATGCAATTAATGCAATGGTTGCATCCGAACCAAAGATTGCTTTCAAAAGGGCGCCATCCCTCCGGGACCTCATAGTCCATAGTCATTTTCACGGCAGTGTGCCCACACGGACACACTGCAGCGTTACCGGTACATACGGGTGTGGTGGCTGTGGTGTCTGCAGATTCCTATCCGTGGGGAGGGAGGTTCTGCTCCCCAACGGACATCGCTGGAAACTGCAGCATTATGTCAACTGTAACACTATACTTGTAGTATACCTCCTTTATTGCCAGTGTGGAGCTTTCTACATTGGCAAGACTGGTCGGGATTTAAAAAGTAGGATTGGTGAGCATCTTGCCAACATTAGGAGCACCACGTCCACTACACCTGTGGCAAGGCATTTTAAGTCGGTTCATGATGGTGACTGTCGTGGCCTGCGAGTGGTTGGCCTCGATCGCATACATACAACAATTAGGGGGGGCAATTACGATCGGCTGCTCCTCCAGAAAGAATCCCGATGGATTTTTGAGTTGAGGGCTACAGACCCACCGGGTCTGAATGACTCGGTGGGTTATGCGGCATTCTTGCCAATTTGACATATACCTACGATTGGGCTTGTTTCTCCCTCTTTTCCTTTGGTCTGCGCCCTGGCTCCTCTGGTGATTTTCGTCCCCTTCCTCCTGTATGTGTGTGGTCTTCTCTGGTTTGCCCTGTGTCTGTTGACGTTTGGCTCCGATTGCTGTTGGGGCTTTGGTCCTCCCTCTGCGGCACCCCTGCACACAGCATGTTTGCTATTGAATTATTGATTTTTGTTTGCTAGTTCAGCATTTATATTGGGGTTACCCGACCTGAGATTCAGGCTGTTTTTCATGATCCCCCTAGTTATATCTAATAAAAGGGTTTGTTCATGCTGGCTCTAATTTGACAAATTCTAGATATATATATTATTGTCTTATATAATTTTTGTATTAATTTTTCTACTTTTCTAAATCCCTTCCTCTATTTGAGAGTAGTGGGAATATTTAGTTGCGAAGTATATGTATGTTAGGCGCGCATGTGCTGTCTGCTCGCATCGCCCAGTTACAGCCTCTTACCGTCCTCCACTATTTACCATCTGCGCGTGTGAGTATCACACGCCGGAGCTGTTTACATTTGTTCCCAGCTCCGCCCCATAGTGCTGGATTGGTGGTGGCCTCCCTGGGTTGGATGACGCACACGCTTGCCTGTTGTGAATGGCTGCGTGTGTGTATTTAGGCAGGGCACGGATGTGACGCCTACCACGCCTCCCTTTGAGAAAGCCGGAAGTCCCGGCGAAACATGTCAGGGCACCTGGCGTGTCACGGACCTCGCACACGATGCTAGCCAGACCTGTCCTCTGCTGCTCTCTGCCTCTGCCCCCCACTGGCTGCTGGGGTTTGTTGTCCGCCGCTGGCAATCTTTGGTAACCTCCAGTCCTGCCTTGCACCAGCTACTGCAGAAAGTCATTTTGTTTGCGGGGGTTTGTTGCATGCTGCTGACTCTCCTTGGCAATCCCTGGTCCTGTTACACATTTGCTGTTGCGGAAACGGACACACTGAGGAATCTATCATATGACAAGCCGACTCCTGGAACTCTAGTGTCTCTCCCCTAGCCGTGAGCTCCGGCAGTGGGTTGAGAGACCAGGAATCCAAGCCTCTTCGTGTCACCATCTGCTGCTTGGAGTGGGTACAGTATACAAGTCCATTCCTTTCTGTTTCTGTTGCAGTACGAACTGTCGCTTATATGGCATGGGTGCATTATCTGCTGTAACTACTTGCATGAGCTCTTTTCACTAACCCGAAGGTAGGCCCTGGCTCCTGGGTCATATACTTTTCCTGCATATATACCTTCTAACAGCTTGCTACCAAACCGCTTTCTTCTGCAGCTTACACTATTGCTGGGATTGAATTTGACATTTATTTTTTTGTCATACTGGACTGGCCACAATTGAAATTTCCTTTTTTTTGGGGGGATCCCTGACCACAATAGGTGGTCACAGCTAGGAATGGGTATATGAGGATACATGAGTTGTGGTGGTGCTGAGTGTCTGGCTGCATTTTGTGTGCGATACCTTTTTAATGTTTTTTGCACAAGTAATTAATTAAAGTATTTTTGTATTTTTACAACTAACCAGTTTGTCTGAGTTTATTGCATATGCCGCCCAATCCCCCATTTTCCTTGATTTTTACGTTACTTCAGCCATTATAGCTTTAAAATAGTACATGCCTCCATAATTAAAACTCACATATTTTATTTGTCCATTTGTTCCGGTTATTACACCATTTAAATTATGTCCCTATCACAATGTATGGCGCCAATATTTTATTTTATTTGGAAATAAAAGTGCATTTTTCCCGTTTTGCATCCATCACTATTTACGAGCTTATAATAAAAAATAGAAATATTTCATCTTTACATGCATATTTAAAAAGTTTAGACCCTTAGGTAAATATTTACTTTTTTTTTTTTTAATTGTAATTTTTTTTTTTTATTAAAAAATTTATTTGGTTATTTTTGGGAGGGTGGGATGTAAATTGTAATTTATTTATGTAAATATGTGTTTATTTTTTTTACATGTAGTTGTAGTTTTACTATTTGGTCACAAGATGGCAGACATGAGTTTGTTTACCTTACGTCACTCTAAGCATAACATGTACGCTTAGAGGGACGTAGGGGGACATAAGAGGCAGAAAAAGCGAGGCTTCCGAGAGAAGCCGTCGCTTTTTCTGCCTGGGAAAGGGATCACTGATCGGGCACCGTGGCCCGATTCATTGATCCCTCGGCTAACGCACCGTGGGTCGGGATCGCGCGTGCACGTGCGCGATTGGCCACTGGAGCGCACATGGCCTTCTGGACGTAGCCTCTATGCCCAGAAGGCTTAAATGGTTAAGCACATCACTGGTCAATAGACATGTAACTTGGTATGGGATACACATTATTGCTAAAATTATCCAGTGGGGCATTTGGTATACGAGGCTGCCATATTTATTTCCTATTAAACAATACCAGTTGCCTGGCAGCCCTGCTGGTCTATTTAGCTGCAGTAGTGCATAACACAGAAACAAGCATGCAGCTAATCTTGTCAGATATGACAATAATGTCAGAAACACCTGATCTGCTGCATGCTTGTTCAGGGGTTATGGCTAAAAGTATTAGAGGGAGAGGATCAGCAGGACTGCCAGGCAACTAATATGGTTTAAAAGGAAGTAAATATGGCAGCCTCCATATACCTCTCACTACAGTTGTCCTTTAAAGAGAACCCGAGGTGGGATTTAATGATGTTACTGGGGCACAGAGGCTGGTTGTGCACAGTAACACCAGCCTCTGTTGCCCCATGGTGTGCCTCCAGGACCCCCCTGCGCGCCGCTATACCCCCGCAGTGCTGGCGACACACAGCGTGTCGCCAGCACAATGTTTACCTATGCCTGTCTGTTAGCGCCGCTCCCCCGCCTCCTCCGTATCGGCGCTACCCGCCCGCGTCACTTCCCTCCAATCAGCGGGAAGGAAGGGATGCGGGCGGGTAGTGCCGATACGGAGGAGGTGGGGGAACGGCGCTGACAGACAGCGCTTAGGTAAACATTGTGCTGGCGATACGCTGCGTATCGCCAGCACTGCGGGGGGTATAGCGGCGCACAGGGGGGTCCTGGAGGCACACCATGGGGCAACGGAGGCTGGTGTTAGTGTGCACAACCAGCCTCTGTGCCCCACTAACATAATTAAATCCCACCTCGGGTTCTCTTTAAGTCTTTAACACAAAAAGATTTTATAAGGATATCTTAAAACGTAAGTATACTGTCCAACTTCAGCTAGGAAATGACCCTACATTGGATGTGAGGAAAGCAGGGAAGGTTGCAGGATTCTCCCACATATGAGAGACTTGGCCTGGCTGGCGTTTCATGGTAAACTCAACAAAGCTGTGTTGTGGTATAAATTAACGTATCTGAAGAGAAACGGTATGTTTCAATGGTCTGAATATATATCCTCTCATACTGCAGATATGGATGTCTCTCCCAAATGTATGTTCAGTGATGATTCTGTATTCCTCCTTTCTGATTGCACGATGCACATAAGGCGAGGGGGGGGGGGGGAGGGGGGGTTCTGGGAGGATTGTATGTCTGGAGAACTCTCCACTGTTGTAAATTTAAAAATCTTCAATAAAATTCAACTATTAAAAAAAACTAAATAAAACTGCATGTCAAGGAAAATTCTAGAGTAAGGGCTATGTCGATAAATTCTGTGGCAGAAGAATGTGGCCAGGTCACAGAGACCCCCATGGTCACATCTAGTCCTAGAATATCACTATAGTGAGCAGATACGGGAGCAGGGTCACCTGATCTACATCTAGCAGACTTCGCTCAAACTTATGAGCAGGTTGTGTATGGAGTGATTCCTCCATCATTACAAATATACAATAGAAGTACTTTGTATATCATTCATCAGGTTTGTTTGTAGCACATGTGGTGCACAAGCTGCTGTCTGTCTGTCTATTAAACCCTCCTGGAGGTCTATTAAAAACCGCCAGGGGGCAGCGCAGCAGTGTTTTTTTAATTTTTTTTTTTTGTTAAATCATGTAGCGAGCCCAGGGCTTGCTACATGATAGCCGCTGTGCCGCGGCATCCCCCCGCCCGCTTCGATCGCCTTCGGTGAACTTTGATCAGGAAATCCCGTTCAAAGAACGGGATTTCCTGGAGGGCTTCCCCCGTCGCCATGGCGACGGGTGGGGTGACGTCACCGATGTCGTGACGTCAAAGGGAGTCCCGATCCACCCCTCAGCGCTGCCTGCCACTGATTGGCCAGGCAGCGTACGAGGACTGGGGGGAGGGCGGCGATCGGCGGCTAATCGGCAGGTAGCGGCGGCGATCGGAATGCACACGCAGCTAGCAAAGTGCTAGCTGCGTGTTGCAAAAAAAAAAATTATGCAAATCGGCCCAGTAGGGCCTGAGAAATCCTCCTGCGTGGCATAGCCCGTGCTCAGCAAGGGCTTTCCGCCAGGGAGGTTAATAAGGAGGTGGTACCTGTGCAGTGTATAAGGATAGATATTCATGGCAGACTAAAGAGAGTATATCAGAAAGATAAAGACATCATAGAAGTGTATGTGGAGAAATATTTATGTATTGAGTTGTGTCTGAATGTGTTTTTGTGTTGAATGTAAATATTTTGTACACATTGTAAATATTACGTTTGCAAATTTTTAATAAAAAGATTTGGGAGAAAAAAAATCATACAGAACTACCAACAACCCCCCAAACCCCCGCCCCCCACCCCGTACAGTTTGCACCAATCATCGGTCACATGACAGGAGAGCTGGGGCAAGGTCCTCCAGCACCCAAGGGTTAGGGCAGGGGAGGGGATAGTAAAGTCTATGGGAAGTAGGTTAGCTCGATGGAGTAGGTTAATTCGTTGGAGCACCGGCTTTAATGTCAAAGGAGCCCTCGGATCTCCTCTGACAGCTTCGGAGAGCAGCACAGAGGCCTGAAGACGCAGCTCGCAGGAAATGTAAGTGGGGGTCAGTGTGAGAAGCAGGGGACAGAGGGAGGAGCGCGGAGGCTCACAGGGATTCACTGTCTTCCTGCTACACAGGTGAGTATTTGGGTGACTCCAGGCATACTGTAAGTGCCCTCCCCCCCCCCCCCCCCCCCCTTGCCATACTGCAGGTGGAGATCCAGGCGCTCTACCCTCCTGAGGAGCTGCCCAGCCAGCGCAGATCTCACACACAGCTTGTGAGATGGTGACTGGATAAGGGATTAGCTGCTCACCACACAATGACAGCTCTTCATACAGGCGAGAGCTGCACAGAAACCACTACAGTCAAGCCCGGCGCAGCATGAAGAGGACGCGTCACCCGGTGACTGCTACGCGCCGCTGACGAAGGACGGGACGGCGTAACGTGTACATAGAATGCCCACATAGCAGAATAACGCTGCACAGAAACCACTACAGCCAAGCCCGGCGCAGCATGAAGAGGACGCGTCACCCGGTGACTGCTACGCGCCACTGACGAAGGACAGGACGGCGTAACGTGTACATAGTATGCTCACATAGCAGAATAACGCTGCACAGACACCACTACAGCCAAGCCCGGTGCAGCATGAAGAGGACGCATCACCCGGTCACTGCTACGCGCCACTGACGAAGGACAGGACGGCGTAACGTGTACATAGAATGCCCACATAGCAGAATAACGCTGCACAGACACCACTACAGCCAAGTCCGGCGCAGCATGAAGAGGGAGCGTCACCCGGTCACTGCTACACGCCGCTGACGAAGGACGGGACGGCGTAACGTGTACATAGAATGCCCACATAGCAGAATAACGCTGCACAGAAACCACTACAGCCAAGTCCGGCGCAGCATGAAGAGGGAGCGTCACCCGGTCACTGCTACGCACCGCTGACGAAGGACAGGACGGCGTAACGTGTACATAGAATGCCCACATAGCAGAATAACGCTGCACAGACACCACTACAGCCAAGCCCGGTGCAGCATGAAGAGGACGCATCACCCGGTCACTGCTACGCGCCGCTGACGAAGGACAGGACGGCGTAACGTGTACATAGAATGCCCACATAGCAGAATAACGCTGCACAGACACCACTACAGCCAAGTCCGGCGCAGCATGAAGAGGGAGCGTCACCCGGTCACTGCTACGCGCCGCTGACGAAGGACAGGACGGCGTAACGTGTACATAGAATGCCCACATAGCAGAATAACGCTGCACAGACACCACTACAGCCATGCCCGGTGCAGCATGAAGAGGGAGCGTCACCCGGTCACTGCTACGCGCCACTGACGAAGGACGGGACGGCGTAACGTGTACATAGAATGCCCACATAGCAGAATAACGCTGCACAGACACCACTACAGCCAAGCCCGGTGCAGCATGAAGAGGGAGCGTCACCCGGTCACTGCTACGCACCGCTGACGAAGGACGGGACGGCGTAACGTGTACATAGAATGCCCACATAGCAGAATAACGCTGCACAGAAACCACTACAGCCAAGTCCGGCGCAGCATGAAGAGGGAGCGTCACCCGGTCACTGCTACGCACCGCTGACGAAGGACAGGATGGCGTAACGTGTACATAGAATGCCCACATAGCAGAATAACGCTGCACAGACACCACTACAGCCAAGCCCGGTGCAGCATGAAGAGGGAGCGTCACCCGGTCACTGCTACGCACCGCTGACGAAGGACAGGACGGCGTAACGTGTACATAGAATGCCCACATAGCAGAATAACGCTGCACAGACACCACTACAGCCATGCCCGGTGCAGCATGAAGAGGGAGCGTCACCCGGTCACTGCTACGCGCCACTGACGAAGGACGGGACGGCGTAACGTGTACATAGAATGCCCACATAGCAGAATAACGCTGCACAGACACCACTACAGCCAAGCCCGGTGCAGCATGAAGAGGGAGCGTCACCCGGTCACTGCTACGCACCGCTGACGAAGGACAGGACGGCGTAACGTGTACATAGTATGCTCACATAGCAGAATAACGCTGCACAGAAACCACTACAGCCAAGTCCGGCGCAGCATGAAGAGGGAGCGTCACCCGGTCACTGCTACACGCCGCTGACGAAGGACAGGACGGCGTAACGTGTACATAGAATGCCCACATAGCAGAATAACGCTGCACAGAAACCACTACAGCCAAGTCCGGCGCAGCATGAAGAGGGAGCGTCACCCGGTCACTGCTACACGCCGCTGACGAAGGACAGGACGGCGTAACGTGTACATAGAATGCCCACATAGCAGAATAACGCTGCACAGACACCACTACAGCCAAGCCCGGTGCAGCATGAAGAGGACGCATCACCCGGTCACTGCTACGCGCCACTGACGAAGGACAGGACGGCGTAACGTGTACATAGAATGCCCACATAGCAGAATAACGCTGCACAGACACCACTACAGCCAAGTCCGGCGCAGCATGAAGAGGGAGCGTCACCCGGTCACTGCTACACGCCGCTGACGAAGGACGGGACGGCGTAACGTGTACATAGAATGCCCACATAGCAGAATAACGCTGCACAGAAACCACTACAGCCAAGTCCGGCGCAGCATGAAGAGGGAGCGTCACCCGGTCACTGCTACGCACCGCTGACGAAGGACAGGACGGCGTAACGTGTACATAGAATGCCCACATAGCAGAATAACGCTGCACAGACACCACTACAGCCAAGCCCGGTGCAGCATGAAGAGGACGCATCACCCGGTCACTGCTACGCGCCGCTGACGAAGGACAGGACGGCGTAACGTGTACATAGAATGCCCACATAGCAGAATAACGCTGCACAGACACCACTACAGCCAAGCCCGGCGCAGCATGAAGAGGGACGCGTCACCCGGTCACTGCTACACGCCGCTGACGAAGGACAGGACGGCGTAACGTGTACATAGAATGCCCACATAGCAGAATAACGCTGCACAGAAACCACTACAGCCAAGTCCGGCGCAGCATGAAGAGGGAGCGTCACCCGGTCACTGCTACGCACCGCTGACGAAGGACAGGACGGCGTAACGTGTACATAGAATGCCCACATAGCAGAATAACGCTGCACAGACACCACTACAGCCAAGCCCGGTGCAGCATGAAGAGGGAGCGTCACCCGGTCACTGCTACGCGCCGCTGACGAAGGACAGGACGGCGTAACGTGTACATAGAATGCCCACATAGCAGAATAACGCTGCACAGACACCACTACAGCCATGCCCGGTGCAGCATGAAGAGGGAGCGTCACCCGGTCACTGCTACGCGCCACTGACGAAGGACGGGACGGCGTAACGTGTACATAGAATGCCCACATAGCAGAATAACGCTGCACAGACACCACTACAGCCAAGCCCGGTGCAGCATGAAGAGGGAGCGTCACCCGGTCACTGCTACGCACCGCTGACGAAGGACAGGACGGCGTAACGTGTACATAGTATGCTCACATAGCAGAATAACGCTGCACAGAAACCACTACAGCCAAGTCCGGCGCAGCATGAAGAGGGAGCGTCACCCGGTCACTGCTACACGCCGCTGACGAAGGACAGGACGGCGTAACGTGTACATAGAATGCCCACATAGCAGAATAACGCTGCACAGAAACCACTACAGCCAAGCCCGGCGCAGCATGAAGAGGACGCGTCACCCGGTGACTGCTACGCGCCACTGACGAAGGACAGGACGGCGTAACGTGTACATAGTATGCTCACATAGCAGAATAACGCTGCACAGAAACCACTACAGCCAAGCCCGGCGCAGCATGAAGAGGGAGCGTCACCCGGTCACTGCTACGCGCCACTGACGAAGGACAGGACGGCGTAACGTGTACATAGTATGCTCACATAGCAGAATAACGCTGCACAGACACCACTACAGCCATGCCCGGTGCAGCATGAAGAGGACGCATCACCCGGTCACTGCTACGCGCCACTGACGAAGGACAGGACGGCGTAACGTGTACATAGAATGCCCACATAGCAGAATAACGCTGCACAGACACCACTACAGCCAAGTCCGGCGCAGCATGAAGAGGGAGCGTCACCCGGTCACTGCTACGCACCGCTGACGAAGGACAGGACGGCGTAACGTGTACATAGAATGCCCACATACCGTTGCAGAATAAAACCGCACACAGCTGAGCACATCTTAATTAACCAGAGTCATTTCCATATCTGAGGGACGCGTTCCCGGCTGCGGCCTCTGAAGTCACCGCTGTAAGCGGATCTGTCATACAGTGACCGCTATTCTGCATTATGGGAAATCCATGTGAAGTGCTTGTCCCAGATTACCTCCCCGCCAGACAGCCGATCATCTTCCCTCTCCACACGGCTGAGAATATATTACAGGGTAACGCCAACATGTGAAGGAAAGAAAAAAGGAGAACAAACCACTATATGCTGCTCAAAACTGCATATTTATTACCGAAAGTATATATAGTATAAAGCCACACGCTCATCAGTGTGCAAAAAAGTGTCCGGTGAATCAACTGGCACAACAAAACTGTAAATACGGTATTGTGTTGCTGTCAGAAGAAGGAGAACAGGTTCTCTACTGTGAAGCAATGTTAGTTTGAAGAATGCAGCTGAGAGGTGGGTACACATAGAAGAGTAAATATATGACACCAATCAATCAATGATCAAATCTCATTAGAGATATAGTGAGAGCACCTCGTCCGCCATCCGAGAGGAAACCTAGTGTATTAAGACATCAAACAAGGATTATAACCACTCACAGAGGGCACACAGGGGCTATCACAGAGGGCACACAGGGGCTATCAGTGTGATCATTATTGCAACACTATGGCTATCGTTCATAAAAGTGTGCTTGGTAAAAAAAATCTGGGCGGAAAAATATCGGTAATCTAGACTTTTGTGTGCTAATTCATAAAAATGTTTACAGTTGCGATAGCAGTGCAGTGATTTCCCAAACTAGGCTGGCTCTAGGCTGGCGGTAACATGAGAAGCTGGCTGAGTTGATACATTTCCTCCTGCAGAGACAGCGTTACAATAGAAGAGGCATCCCCAACTTCCCTTTACATGTACATGTTGTGTTATACTGCCTCTGCTTGCCCTGAATCTGCTCTGAATCTGTCTATTAGTCTTTCTAAACAATCTATTTAATTGCCACAGCTTAGAAGAACTTCAAGAAATGTTACACATGCAGGCTTTCTGATGTGAAATTTAACTGAAAACAGGTACCCAAGGGGTTAAAAAACACAGCTTGGGTATTCTGGAAGCTTTGCTTGTTCTGCTCTCACTGCTGCTGCTGCCTGGGAGGTCTGTCTCCATTAACTTAGCTGTTATCTGCATCCTTATCACCTCTTCAAAGCAAGCGGTATTCTCTGTCCCAATACCGCCTGATCTAATCTTTATGAATTGACATTTACTCACATGTGTTGAGATAATCACAGCTGAAGTCGGTAATTTACCTCACTGCTCAGGAATGTCAGCTTTTCATGCGGTAACTGCCATGATGAATGGACATTTTGCTAAATGGTCGGTAAAGTCAGCTGTTTTCAGCATTACCGCATGCTTTATGAATGATAACCTATTCATGAAACTGTAGATACCCTACCATGATCCAGTGTTAATAACAATATGGCTGGGAGGTGTATAGAAATCATACATTGAAGTATTGGCACCAACCAGTCAAGTGATCAAAGGTCTCATGGAGAATGAGCGGAAGGCACCTCGTCCGTTCTCCGAGAGGAAACCTGGTATATGTAGTAGTCAAAAAGGTTTTAACCACTCACAGAGGGTAGATAGGCGCAACCAATGTGATTAATATTAGAACACTATTCATGGAATACATAGGAGACGTCATAAACAACCTATAAAAGGTTCCATAATCAAACAGCAGAACCGCATGGCTTGTATAAGTTATATAGGTGGAGGCAGTAACAGTGTTCATAGAAAGTAATGCTGCTTAATACAGTTCCATGCATGTTGGGAAAACCAATCCGAGAAATAACAGAGTATGGATATTGCACTGCTCAGAAAAAAAACGCCTAAAATAGGGACAATATAGGACGTTGGGCTGTATTCACAATGAGTTACCGCATGAGGTCATTACGGTAGTGATAAATACCGACAAAAATATCTCCATTTTGAAAGTCACCATTTTTTTCTCCCTAAATTACCTCATGCGGTAAAAGTGTGGTAATTACCTCAAAATTTATCTCCAATTTGAGATTCTCAATGGAATAGTTGGTGTTAATTAAGGATGTTTTTATCACTTACAAATGGTAGGTGATAATTATCACTTCTCTGCTGTTGGCCCTTAGGGCGGAGCCTTCTGAGCTTTCTTTGCTGGAGTTTATGTCAATTTTACACAGAAGGCAGAAAAGACGAGTGTGTCTGATCTCAAGGCGCACTTTCACACCTCGTACAGGCTTTTAGATGATTTAATAGATGCCGAGGAGGAAATTCATCTCTGCTCTAAAAGATAAGCAACAGCATAATTACCTTTAAAGAAAAAAACATGTCTTTGTTACAGCCGATACAAATCTAACAAAAAATCTCCAGTGTGTGTACTTCCTGCTTTCATGGAGGCAGACATAGGGTTAACATCCTGTGTTTATACATTAGCTGCTCTGCTGAGGCAGCCAGCTGGCACAACTGAGAGCTAAAAATACAGTTGTGATTGACAGATAAGGGGGAATTAGACAGGCTAAATTATATACATACAGGATGCATTTCTCTATGTTTTCCTTCTGTCCTGTGCAAGAGTTGAGGTCTCACTGTAAACGTGACAGGCTTTCCTGGGCCGTCTCTGTGTAATGGGCGGCTAGCATATGGGCTGCCCTACAGTGGTCAAAAAAGCTTTATTTCCGTACATATTACTGACCAATTCCAGCAAAGTTACTGAACATTTAACACATTTACCGCAAAATTTTTTGTGAATACTCAAAAAAGTCAGTAGTTATTACTGGAGGTAATTTTCCGACCAAAAAAGTGTTACCACACATGTTATTGTGAATAGAGCCCCTTGTCACTGTAAGTATAATATAACACCACTGGGCACAGGAATTCATCTATGAGAGAAAGAACAGAATATGTAGAGTTTCAATATTTTTTCATTCAGTTTTAATTAAAGGGGCCATGTCTATCTTTTGTTTTTTTAGCAACAGCTATAACGTTCAGTAATGGATGTGAGGGGTAGAACCTTACAGCTATTGCTAAAAAAAAAACAAAAAATAGACATGGCCCCTTTAATGAAAACTGAGTGTAAATATTTAAACTCTCCCTATTCTCCTCCTTTTTCTTATACGTTAATGCCCAGTAGTGTTAGATTATACCTACAGTGACAGTGCTTAGAACCTCTACTTGTAACATAATCACCATTAGTGGTCTATGTGCAGAATCCTGCAGGCTTGTATATTTAATCAGCCAATCGTGGCGCAAATGGGAGCTGCGGGGCAACTGGAAATGGGCGCGGCTCCTGCTGGAGACCGGCCCTCATGGCTTGTTCCTGTGTATGGCCATATATTGTACCTAACATTGGCTTACTCCCAGCATAGGGATGAGTCGAGTGCAAGGTTGCCACCTTATCTCTTTAAATACCGATACCGGCACTTATGAATTATACAGGTTCTGGGGCTACTCACACATAAGCAGTGCCTAAACTGCATCTAACTAGCCACAAGGCCTGTATAATACATATGTGCCGGTATTTAAAGGAATGAGGTGGCAACCCTGGACTCTTGTGCAGTAATCCTGGCAGATCTCAGCCATCAGTAGTGATGTTCCTGCGCCCAATAGACACACAGATAACGGTAAAGAAGCTCCATGCAGACTATTTTTACACAGACACGTTTGTTGCTTGCTCTGTGTTGTTTCTGCACTTGCCACTGCCGAGAATATATATGTAACGCCAGAAATAGCAGCCTGCGTTCACACCCATCGGAGCGATCTCCCAGCGTGCGGAGCAGAATGGCTGAAGAACGCTCTGCGGGGGAATCCACGCAAAACGCTACATTACATGTGATGTGTGACCTGCTGGCGGGATCACTGACCACCCTGCGGATACCTGACCAGAGCAGCCATATTACCCCAGAAACATGGAGGCTGCCATGGAGGCTACATTATACTATATATGTTACTACAGGGCCTCTTTACTGCATTCTGCTATATGTCACTACAGGGCCTCTTTACTGCATTCTGCTATATGTCACTACAGGGCCTCTTTACTGCATTCTGCTATATGTCACTACAGGGCCTCTTTACTGCATTCTACTATATGTCACTACAGGGCCTCTTTACTGCATTCTACTATATGTCACTACAGGGCCTCTTTACTGCCTTCTGCTATATGTCACTACAGGGCCTATTTACTGCATTCTACTATATGTCACTACAGGGTCTCTTTACTGCCTTCTGCTATATGTCACTACGGGGCCTCTTTACTGCATTCTGCTATATGTCACTACGGGGCCTCTTTACTGCACTCTGCTATATGTCACTACAGGGCCTCTTTACTGCATTCTACTATAGGTCACTACAGGGCCTCTTTACTGCATTCTACTATATGTCACTACAGGGCCTCTTTACTGCATTCTGCTATATGTCACTACAGGGCCTCTTTACTGCATTCTGCTATATGTCACTACAGGGCCTCTTTACTGCATTCTACTATATGTCACTACAGGG